>NC_072731.1:103477831-103830720 GCF_026930045.1 Uloborus diversus
CCTTGGTAATTATTGATTCAAACACTTTGAAATTTACAGGTCGAATAATTAAACTGACTCAGAATTTTTCTCCCTACATAAATAATCAATATTCGCAAAAGAGAAAAATTAAAAAAAAAAGAAGAAGAAATTTCAAATTAGAAACTAAAAGTATACATTGAAGATTTTCGTTCAGGCTGGGACTCGAACCCAGGGCCACTCGCTTGGAAGCCTAACACTCTAGCCATTAGTCTATGGGAGCTCTGTCGGTGGGAGTTTTAAATATAATAAAAACAAAAAATGCACCTTGGTAATTGCTTATTTAAACACTTTGAAATCTTAATGTCGAAAAATTAAACTGACTCAGAATTTTCTTCCCTACATAAATAATCAATAATTGCAAAGGAAAGAAATTGAAAAAAAAAAGAATTTTCAAATTAGAAAAGAAATATATACATTGAAGATATTCGCTCCGGCTGGGACTCGAACCCAGGCCACTCGCTTGGAAGACCAGCGGTCTAGCCATTAGGCTATCGGAGTTCTGTCGAGCGGAGTCTTACTGCCTGACTGATAGTGCCTGACTGACAGACTGACTCACTGACTGACTGATACTGACTGACTGACTCACTGACTGACCGAGACTGACTGACTAACTGCCTGACTGACTGAGACTGGACTGACTGACTGACTGACCGACTGACTGACTGACTAACTGACTGACTGAGACTGACTGACTGACTGCTTGACTCTCTGACTGGCTATTTCACTGACTGACTGAATGACTAAATGACTGACTGACACTGACTGACTGACTGCTTGACTACCTGACTGACTGACAGACTGACTGAATAAGGATGACTGACAGACTGACTGAATAAGGCTGACTGACTGACTGACTGAGAGACTGACTGAATAAGGCTGACCGACTGAATGACTGCCTGACTGACTGACTGACTGACTGACTGACTGACTGACCGAGACTGACTGACTGACTGACTGAGACTGGACTGGACTGACTGACTGACTGCTTTAGTGACTAACTGACTGCACAGGACTGACCGACTGACTGACTGACTGACTGTCTGACTGACTGACTGACTGAATGACTGACTGACTGAGACTAAATGACTGACTGCTTGACTGACTGACTGGACTGACTGACTGAGTGCTTGACTGATTGACTGTCAGACTGACTGACTGACTTCGCAAAAGGGAAAAATAAAAAAAAAAGAATTATAAAATTAGAAAAAAATATTTGCATTTAAGAATTCCTTTCCGGCTGGGATTTGAACCCAGGGCGACACTCATGGAAGCCCAACGCTCTCGCCAATATACTATCGGATCTCTGTTGATCGGTGTCTTAATTATAATTAAAACAAAAATGCACCTTAGTAATTATTGATCTAAAATCTTTGAAATCTAAAGGTCGAATGATTAAACTGACTCAGAATTTTCTTCCGTACATAAATAATCCATATTTGCAAAAGAAAGAAATTGAAAAAAAAAAGAATCTTCAAATTAGAAGAGAAATATATACATGGAAGATTTTCGTTCCGGCCGGGACTCGAACGCAGTACCACGCGCTTGGAACCCAACGGTCTAGCCATTAGGCTATCGGAGCTCTGTCGATGGAAGTCTTAAATATAATAAAAACAAAAAATGCACCTTGGCAATTATTGATTCAAACACTTTGAAATTTATAGGTCGAATAATTAAACTGACTCAGAATTTTTCTCCCTACATAAATAATCAATATTCGCAAAAGAGAAAAATTAAAAAAAAAAGAAGAAGAAATTTCAAATTAGAAACTAAACGTATACTTTGAAGATTTTCGTTCAGGCTGGGACTCGAACCCAGGGCCACTTGCTTGGAAGCCTAACACTCTAGCCATTAGTCTATGGGAGCTCTGTCGGTGGGAGTTTTAAATATAATAAAAACAAAAAATGCACCTTGGTAATTGTTTATTTAAACACTTTGAAATCTTTGTGTCGAAAAATTAAACTGACTCAGAATTTTCTTCCCTACATAAATAATCAATAATTGCAAAGGAAAGAAATTGAAAAAAAAAGAATTTTCAAATTAGAAAAGAAATATATACATTGAAGATATTCGCTCCGGCTGGGACTCGAACCCAGGCCACTCGCTTGGAAGACCAGCGGTCTAGCCATTAGGCTATCGGAGTTCTGTCGAGCGGAGTCTTACTGCCTGACTGACAGACTGACTCACTGACTGACTGATACTGACTGACTGACTCACTGACTGACCGAGACTGACTGACTAACTGCCTGACTGACTGAGACTGGACTGACTGACTGACAGACTGACTGACGGACTAACTGACTGACTGAGACTGACTGACTGACTGCTTAAATCTCTGACTGGCTATTTCACTGACTGACTGAATGACTAAATGACTGACTGACACTGACTGACTGACTGCTTGACTACCTGACTGACTGCTTGACTGACTAACTGACTGGACAGGACTGACCGACTGACTGACTGACAGACTGACTGAATAAGGATGACTGACAGACTGACTGAATAAGGCTGACTGACTGACTGACTGACAGACTGACTGAATAAGGCTGACCGACTGACTGACTGCCTGACTGACTGACTGACTGAATGACTGACTGACTGACTGACCGAGACTGACTGACTGACTGACTGAGACTGGACTGGACTGACTGACTGACTGACTGAGACTGACTGACTGCTTTAGTGACTAACTGACTGCACAGGACTGACCGACTGACTGACTGACTGACTGCCTGACTGACTGACTGACTGAATGACTGACTGACTGAGACTAAATGACTGACTGCTTGACTGACTGGCTGAAGGACTAACTGACTGACTGAGTGACTGACTGACTGGACTGACTGACTGAGACTGAATGACTGAGTGCTTGACTGATTGACTGTCAGACTGACTGACTGACTTCGCAAAAGGGAAAAATAAAAAAAAAAGAATTATAAAATTAGAAAAAAATATTTGCATTTAAGATTTCCTTTCCGGCCGGGACTCGAACCCAGTACCACGCGCTAGGAACCCAACGGTCTAGCCATTAGGCTATCGGAGCTCTGTCGATGGAAGTCTTAAATATAATAAAAACAAAAAATGCACCTTGGTAATTATTGATTCAAACACTTTGAAATTTACAGGTCGAATAATTAAACTGACTCAGAATTTTTCTCCCTACATAAATAATCAATATTCGCAAAAGAGAAAAATTAAAAAAAAAAGAAGAAGAAATTTCAAATTAGAAACTAAAAGTATACATTGAAGATTTTCGTTCAGGCTGGGACTCGAACCCAGGGCCACTCGCTTGGAAGCCTAACACTCTAGCCATTAGTCTATGGGAGCTCTGTCGGTGGGAGTTTTAAATATAATAAAAACAAAAAATGCACCTTGGTAATTGTTTATTTAAACACTTTGAAATCTTCGTGTCGAAAAATTAAACTGACTCAGAATTTTCTTCCCTACATAAATAATCAATAATTGCAAAGGAAAGAAATTGAAAAAAAAAAGAATTTTCAAATTAGAAAAGAAATATATACATTGAAGATATTCGCTCCGGCTGGGACTCGAACCCAGGCCACTCGCTTGGAAGACCAGCGGTCTAGCCATTAGGCTATCGGAGTTCTGTCGAGCGGAGTCTTACTGCCTGACTGATACTGCCTGACTGACAGACTGACTCACTGACTGACTGATACTGACTGACTGACTCACTGACTGACCGAGACTGACTGACTAACTGCCTGACTGACTGAGACTGGACTGACTGACTGACTGACTGACTGACTGACTAACTGACTGACTGAGACTGACTGACTGACTGCTTGACTCTCTGACTGGCTATTTCACTGACTGACTGAATGACTAAATGACTGACTGACACTGACTGACTGACTGCTTGACTACCTGACTGACTGCTTGACTGACTAACTGACTGGACAGGACTGACCGACTGACTGACTGACAGACTGACTGAATAAGGATGACTGACAGACTGACTGAATAAGGCTGACTGACTGACTGACTGACAGACTGACTGAATAAGGCTGACCGACTGACTGACTGCCTGACTGACTGACTGACTGAATGACTGACTGACTGACTGACCGAGACTGACTGACTGACTGACTGAGACTGGACTGGACTGACTGACTGACTGACTGACTGAGACTGACTGACTGCTTTAGTGACTAACTGACTGCACAGGACTGACCGACTGACTGACTGACTGACTGCCTGACTGACTGACTGACTGAATGACTGACTGACTGAGACTAAATGACTGACTGCTTGACTGACTGGCTGAAGGACTAACTGACTGACTGAGTGACTGACTGACTGGACTGACTGACTGAGACTGAATGACTGAGTGCTTGACTGATTGACTGTCAGACTGACTGACTGACTTCGCAAAAGGGAAAAAAAAAAAAAAAAGAATTATAAAATTAGAAAAAAATATTTGCATTTAAGATTTCCTTTCCGGCCGGGACTCGAACCCAGTACCACGCGCTAGGAACCCAACGGTCTAGCCATTAGGCTATCGGAGCTCTGTCGATGGAAGTCTTAAATATAATAAAAACAAAAAATGCACCTTGGTAATTATTGATTCAAACACTTTGAAATTTACAGGTCGAATAATTAAACTGACTCAGAATTTTTCTCCCTACATAAATAATCAATATTCGCAAAAGAGAAAAATTAAAAAAAAAAAGAAGAAGAAATTTCAAATTAGAAACTAAAAGTATACATTGAAGATTTTCGTTCAGGCTGGGACTCGAACCCAGGGCCACTCGCTTGGAAGCCTAACACTCTAGCCATTAGTCTATGGGAGCTCTGTCGGTGGGAGTTTTAAATATAATAAAAACAAAAAATGCACCTTGGTAATTGTTTATTTAAACACTTTGAAATCTTTGTGTCGAAAAATTAAACTGACTCAGAATTTTCTTCCCTACATAAATAATCAATAATTGCAAAGGAAAGAAATTGAAAAAAAAAAGAATTTTCAAATTAGAAAAGAAATATATACATTGAAGATATTCGCTCCGGCTGGGACTCGAACCCAGGCCACTCGCTTGGAAGACCAGCGGTCTAGCCATTAGGCTATCGGAGTTCTGTCGAGCGGAGTCTTACTGCCTGACTGACACTGCCTGACTGACAGACTGACTCACTGACTGACTGATACTGACTGACTGACTCACTGACTGACCGAGACTGACTGACTAACTGCCTGACTGACTGAGACTGGACTGACTGACTGACTGACTGACTGACTGACTAACTGACTGACTGAGACTGACTGACTGACTGCTTGACTCTCTGACTGGCTATTTCACTGACTGACTGAATGACTAAATGACTGACTGACACTGACTGACTGACTGCTTGACTACCTGACTGACTGCTTGACTGACTAACTGACTGGACAGGACTGACCGACTGACTGACTGACAGACTGACTGAATAAGGATGACTGACAGACTGACTGAATAAGGCTGACTGACTGACTGACTGACAGACTGACTGAATAAGGCTGACCGACTGACTGACTGCCTGACTGACTGACTGACTGAATGACTGACTGACTGACTGACCGAGACTGACTGACTGACTGACTGAGACTGGACTGGACTGACTGACTGACTGACTGACTGAGACTGACTGACTGCTTTAGTGACTAACTGACTGCACAGGACTGACCGACTGACTGACTGACTGACTGCCTGACTGACTGACTGACTGAATGACTGACTGACTGACTGACTGAGACTGGACTGGACTGACTGACTGACTGACTGACTGAGACTGACTGACTGCTTTAGTGACTAACTGACTGCACAGGACTGACCGACTGACTGACTGACTGACTGCCTGACTGACTGACTGACTGAATGACTGACTGACTGAGACTAAATGACTGACTGCTTGACTGACTGGCTGAAGGACTAACTGACTGACTGAGTGACTGACTGACTGGACTGACTGACTGAGACTGAATGACTGAGTGCTTGACTGATTGACTGTCAGACTGACTGACTGACTTCGCAAAAGGGAAAAATAAAAAAAAAAGAATTATAAAATTAGAAAAAAATATTTGCATTTAAGATTTCCTTTCCGGCCGGGACTCGAACCCAGTACCACGCGCTAGGAACCCAACGGTCTAGCCATTAGGCTATCGGAGCTCTGTCGATGGAAGTCTTAAATATAATAAAAACAAAAAATGCACCTTGGTAATTATTGATTCAAACACTTTGAAATTTACAGGTCGAATAATTAAACTGACTCAGAATTTTTCTCCCTACATAAATAATCAATATTCGCAAAAGAGAAAAATTAAAAAAAAAAAGAAGAAGAAATTTCAAATTAGAAACTAAAAGTATACATTGAAGATTTTCGTTCAGGCTGGGACTCGAACCCAGGGCCACTCGCTTGGAAGCCTAACACTCTAGCCATTAGTCTATGGGAGCTCTGTCGGTGGGAGTTTTAAATATAATAAAAACAAAAAATGCACCTTGGTAATTGTTTATTTAAACACTTTGAAATCTTCGTGTCGAAAAATTAAACTGACTCAGAATTTTCTTCCCTACATAAATAATCAATAATTGCAAAGGAAAGAAATTGAAAAAAAAAAGAATTTTCAAATTAGAAAAGAAATATATACATTGAAGATATTCGCTCCGGCTGGGACTCGAACCCAGGCCACTCGCTTGGAAGACCAGCGGTCTAGCCATTAGGCTATCGGAGTTCTGTCGAGCGGAGTCTTACTGCCTGACTGATACTGCCTGACTGACAGACTGACTCACTGACTGACTGATACTGACTGACTGACTCACTGACTGACCGAGACTGACTGACTAACTGCCTGACTGACTGAGACTGGACTGACTGACTGACTGACTGACTGAATGACTAAATGACTGACTGACACTGACTGACTGACTGCTTGACTACCTGACTGACTGCTTGACTGACTAACTGACTGGACAGGACTGACCGACTGACTGACTGACAGACTGACTGAATAAGGATGACTGACAGACTGACTGAATAAGGCTGACTGACTGACTGACTGACAGACTGACTGAATAAGGCTGACCGACTGAATGACTGCCTGACTGACTGACTGACTGAATGACTGACTGACTGACTGACCGAGACTGACTGACTGACTGACTGAGACTGGACTGGACTGACTGACTGACTGACTGACTGAGACTGACTGACTGCTTTAGTGACTAACTGACTGCACAGGACTGACCGACTGACTGACTGTCTGACTGACTGACTGACTGAATGACTGACTGACTGAGACTAAATGACTGACTGCTTGACTGACTGACTGGACTGACTGACTGAGACTGAATGACTGAGTGCTTGACTGATTGACTCTCAGACTGACTGACTGACTTCGCAAAAAGGAAAATTAAAAAAAAAAAGAATTATAAAATTAGAAAAAAATATTTGCATTTAAGATTTCCTTTCCGGCTGGGATTTGAACCCAGGGCGACACTCATGGAAGCCCAACGCTCTCGCCAATATACTATCGGATCTCTGTTGATCGGTGTCTTAATTATAATTAAAACAAAAAAAGCACCTTAGTAATTATTGATCTAAAATCTTTGAAATCTAAAGGTCGAATGATTAAACTGACTCAGAATTTTCTTCCGTACATAAATAATCCATATTTGCAAAAGAAAGAAATTAAAAAAAAAAGAATCTTCAAATTAGAAGAGAAATATATACATGGAAGATTTTCGTTCCGGCCGGGACTCGAACCCAGTACCACGCGCTTGGAACCCAACGGTCTAGCCATTAGGCTATCGGAGCTCTGTCGATGGAAGTCTTAAATATAATAAAAACAAAAAATGCACCTTGGTAATTATTGATTCAAACACTTTGAAATTTACAGGTCGAATAATTCAACTGACTCAGAATTTTTCTCCTTACATAAATAATCAATATTCGCAAAAGAGAAAAATTAAAAAAAAGAAGAAGAAATTTCAAATTAGAAACTAAAAGTATACATTGAAGATTTTCGTTCAGGCTGGGACTCGAACCCAGGGTTACTCGCTTGGAAGCCTAACACTCTAGCCATTAGTCTATGGGAGCTCTGTCGGTGGGAGTTTTAAATATAATAAAAACAAAAAATGCACCTTGGTAATTGTTTATTTAAACACTTTGAAATCTTCGTGTTGAAAAATTAAACTGACTCAGAATTTTCTTCCCTACATAAATAATCAATAATTGCAAAGGAAAGAAATTGAAAAAAAAAAGAATTTTCAAATTAGAAAAGAAATATATACATTGAAGATATTCGCTCCGGCTGGGACTCGAACCCAGGCCACTCGCTTGGAAGACCAGCGGTCTAGCCATTAGGCTATCGGAGTTCTGTCGAGCGGAGTCTTACTGCCTGACTGATACTGCCTGACTGACAGACTGACTCACTGACTGACTGATACTGACTGACTGACTCACTGACTGACCGAGACTGACTGACTAACTGCCTGACTGACTGAGACTGGACTGACTGACTGACTGACTGACTGACTGACTAACTGACTGACTGAGACTGACTGACTGACTGCTTGACTCTCTGACTGGCTATTTCACTGACTGACTGAATGACTAAATGACTGACTGACACTGACTGACTGACTGCTTGACTACCTGACTGACTGCTTGACTGACTAACTGACTGGACAGGACAGACCGACTGACTGACTGACAGACTGACTGAATAAGGATGACTGACAGACAGACTGAATAAGGCTGACTGACTGACTGACTGACAGACTGACTGAATAAGGCTGACCGACTGACTGACTGCCTGACTGACTGACTGACTGAATGACTGACTGACTGACTGACCGAGACTGACTGACTGACTGAGACTGGACTGGACTGACTGACTGACTGACTGACTGAGACTGACTGACTGCTTTAGTGACTAACTGACTGCACAGGACTGACCGACTGACTGACTGACTGACTGCCTGACTGACTGACTGAGACTAAATGACTGACTGCTTGACGGACTGGCTGAAGGACTAACTGACTGACTGAGTGACTGGACTGACTGACTGAGACTGAATGACTGAGTGCTTGACTGATTGACTGTCAGACTGACTGACTGACTTCGCAAAAGGGAAAAATAAAAAAAAAAGAATTATAAAATTAGAAAAAAATATTCGCATTTAAGATTTCCTTTCCGGCCGGGACTCGAACCCAGTACCACGTGCTAGGAACCCAACGGTCTAGCCATTAGGCTATCGGAGCTCTGTCGATGGAAGTCTTAAATGTAATAAAAACAAAAAAATGCACCTTGGTAATTATTGATTCAAACACTTTGAAATTTACAGGTCGAATAATTAAACTGACTCAGAATTTTTCTCCCTACATAAATAATCAATATTCGCAAAAGAGAAAAATTTAAAAAAAAAGAAGAAGAAATTTCAAATTAGAAACTAAAAGTATACATTGAAGATTTTCGTTCAGGCTGGGACTCGAACCCAGGGCCACTCGCTTGGAAGCCTAACAATCTAGCCATTAGTCTATGGGAGCTCTGTCGGTGGGAGTTTTAAATATAATAAAAACAAAAAATTCACCTTGGTAATTGTTTATTTAAACACTTTGAAATCTTCGTGTCGAAAAATTAAACTGACTCAGAATTTTTTTCCCTACATAAATAATCAATAATTGCAAAGGAAAGAAATTGAAAAAAAAAAGAATTTTCAAATTAGAAAAGAAATATACACATTGAAGATATTCGCTCCGGCTGGGACTCGAACCCAGGACACTCGCTTGGAAGACCAGCGGTCTAGCCATTAGGCTATCGGAGTTCTGTCGAGCGGAGTCTTACTGCCTGACTGATACTGCCTGACTGACAGACTGACTCACTGACTGACTGATACTGACTGACTGACTCACTGACTGACCGAGACTGACTGACTAACTGCCTGACTGACTGAGACTGGACTGACTGACTGACTGACTGACTGACTAACTGACTGACTGAGACTGACTGACTGACTGCTTGACTCTCTGACTGGCTATTTCACTGACTGACGGAATGACTAAATGACTGACTGACACTGACTGACTGACTGCTTGACTACCTGACTGACTGCTTGACTACCTGACTGACTGGACAGGACTGACCGACTGACTGACTGACAGACTGACTGAATAAGGATGACTGACAGACTGACTGAATAAGGCTGACTGACTGACTGACTGACAGACTGACTGAATAAGGCTGACCGACTGACTGACTGCCTGACTGACTGAATGACTGAATGACTGACTGACTGACTGACCGAGACTGACTGACTGACTGACTGAGACTGGACTGGACTGACTGCCTGACTGACTGACTGACTGAATGACTGACTGACTGAGACTAAATGACTGACTGCTTGACTGACTGGCTGAAGGACTAACTGACTGACTGAGTGACTGACTGACTGAACTGACTGACAGAGACTGAATGACTGAGTGCTTGACTGATTGACTGTCAGACTGACTGACTGACTTCGCAAAAGGGAAAAATAAAAGAAAAAGAATTATAAAATTAGAAAAAATTATTTGCATTTAAGATTTCCTTTCCGGCCGGGACTCGAACCCAGTACCACGCGCTAGGAACCCAACGGTCTAGCCATTAGGCTATCGGAGCTCTGTCGATGGAAGTCTTAAATATAATAAAAACAAAAAATGCACCTTGGTAATTATTGATTCAAACACTTTGAAATTTACAGGTCGAATATTTAAACTGACTCAGAATTTTTCTCCCTACATAAATAATCAATATTCGCAAAAGAGAAAAATTAAAAAAAAAAGAAGAAGAAATTTCAAATTAGAAACTAAAAGTATACATTGAAGATTTTCGTTCAGGCAGGGACTCGAACCCAGGGCCACTCGCTTGGAAGCCTAACACTCTAGCCATTAGTCTATGGGAGCTCTGTCGGTGGGAGTTTTAAATATAATAAAAACAAAAAATGCACCTTGGTAATTGTTTATTTAAACACTTTGAAATCTTCGTGTCGAAAAATTAAACTGACTCAGAATTTTCTTCCCTACATAAATAATCAATAATTGCAAAGGAAAGAAATTGAAAAAAAAAAGAATTTTCAAATTAGAAAAGAAATACATACATTGAAGATATTCGCTCCGGCTGGGACTCGAACCCAGGCCACTCGCTTGGAAGACCAGCGGTCTAGCCATTAGGCTATCGGAGTTCTGTCGAGCGGAGTCTTACTGCCTGACTGATACTGCCTGACTGACAGACTGACTCACTGACTGACTGATACTGACTGGCTGACTCACTGACTGACCGAGACTGACTGACTAACTGCCTGACTGACTGAGACTGGACTGACTGACTGACTGACTGACTGACTGACTAACTGACTGACTGAGACTGACTGACTGACTGCTTGACTCTCTGACTGGCTATATCACTGACTGACTGAATGACTAAATGACTGACTGACACTGACTGACTGACTGCTTGACTACCTGACTGACTGCTTGACTGACTAACTGACTGGACAGGACTGACCGACTGACTGACTGACAGACTGACTGAATAAGGCTGACTGACTGACTGACTGACAGACTGACTGAATAAGGCTGACCGACTGACTGACTGCCTGACTGACTGACTGAATGACTGACTGACTGACTGACTGACCGAGACTGACTGACTGACTGACTGAGACTGGACTGGACTGACTGACTGACTGACTGAGACTGACTGACTGCTTTAGTGACTAACTGACTGCACAGGACTGACTGACTGACTGACTGCCTGACTGACTGACTGACTGAATGACTGACTGACTGAGACTAAATGACTGACTACTTGACTGCCTGGCTGAAGGACTAACTGACTGACTGAGTGACTGACTGACTGGACTGACTGACTGAGACTGAGTGACTGAGTGCTTGACTGATTGACTGTCAGACTGACTGACTGACTTCGCAAAAGGGAAAAATAAAAAAAAAAGAATTATAAAATTAGAAAAAAATATTTGCATTTAAGATTTCCTTTCCGGCCGGGACTCGAACCCAGTACCACGCGCTAGGAACCCAACGGTCTAGCCATTAGGCTATCGGAGCTCTGTCGATGGAAGTCTTAAATATAATAAAAACAAAAAATGCACCTTGGTAATTATTGATTCAAACACTTTGAAATTTACAGGTCGAATAATTAAACTGACTCAGAATTTTTCTCCCTACATAAATAATCAATATTCGCAAAAAAGAAAAATTAAAAAAAAAAAGAAGAAGAAATTTCAAATTAGAAACTAAACGTATACATTGAAGATTTTCGTTCAGGCTGGGACTCGAACCCAGGGCCACTCGCTTGGAAGCCTAACACTCTAGCCATTAGTCTATGGGAGCACTGTCGGTGGGAGTTTTAAATATAATAAAAACAAAAAATGCACCTTGGTAATTGTTTATTTAAACACTTTGAAATCTTCGTGTCGAAAAATTAAACTGACTCAGAATTTTCTTCCCTACATAAATAATCAATAGTTGCAAAGGAAAGAAATTGAAAAAAAAAAGAATTTTCAAATTAGAAAAGAAATATATGCATTGAAGATATTCGCTCCGGCTGGGACTCGAACCCAGGCCACTCGCTTGGAAGACCAGCGGTCTAGCCATTAGGCTGTCGGAGTTCTGTCGAGCGGAGTCTTACTGCCTGACTGATACTGCCTGACTGACAGACTGACTCACTGACTGACAGATACTGACTGACTGACTCACTGACTGACCGAGACTGACTGACTAACTGCCTGACTAACTGAGACTGGACTGACTGACTGACTGACTGACTGACTGACTAACTGACTGACTGAGACTGACTGACTGACTGCTTGACTCTCTGACTGGCTATTTCACTGACTGACTGAATGACTAAATGACTGACTGACACTGACTGACTGACTGCTTGACTACCTGACTGACTGCTTGACTGACTAACTGACTGGACAGGACTGACCGACTGACTGACTGACAGACTGACTGAATAAGGATGACTGACAGACTGACTGAATAAGGCTGACTGACTGACTGACTGACAGACTGACTGAATAAGGCTGACCGACTGACTGACTGCCTGACTGCCTGACTGACTGAATGACTGACTGACTGACTGACCGAGACTGACTGACTGACTGACTGAGACTGGACTGGACTGACTGACTGACTGACTGACTGAGACTGACTGACTGCTTTAGTGACTAACTGACTGCACAGGACTGACCGACTGACTGACTGACTGACTGCCTGACTGACTGACTGACTGAATGACTGACTGACTGAGACTAAATGACTGACTGCTTGACTGACTGGCTGAAGGACTAACTGACTGACTGAGTGACTGACTGACTGGACTGACTGACTGAGACTGAATGACTGAGTGCTTGACTGATTGACTGTCAGACTGACTGACTGACTTCGCAAAAGGGAAAAATAAAAAAAAAAGAATTATAAAATTAGAAAAAAATATTTGCATTTAAGATTTCCTTTCCGGCCGGGACTCGAACCCAGTACCACGCGCTAGGAACCCAACGGTCTAGCCATTAGGCTATCGGAGCTCTGTCGATGGAAGTCTTAAATATAATAAAAACAAAAAATGCACCTTGGTAATTATTGATTCAAACACTTTGAAATTTACAGGTCGAATAATTAAACTGACTCAGAATTTTTCTCCCTACATAAATAATCAATATTCGCAAAAGAGAAAAATTAAAAAAAAAAGAAGACGAAATTTCAAATTAGAAACTAAAAGTATACATTGAAGATTTTCGTTCAGGCTGGGATTCGAACCCAGGGCCACTCGCTTGGAAGCCTAACACTCTAGCCATTAGTCTATGGGAGCTCTGTCGGTGGGAGTTTTAAATATAATAAAAACAAAAAATGCACCTTGGTAATTGTTTATTTAAACACTTTGAAATATTCGTGTCGAAAAATTAAACTGACTCAGAATTTTCTTCCCTACATAAATAATCAATAGTTGCAAAGGAAAGAAATTGAAAAAAAAAAGAATTTTCAAATTAGAAAAGAAATATATACATTGAAGATATTCGCTCCGGCTGGGACTCGAACCCAGGCCACTCGCTTGGAAGACCAGCGGTCTAGCCATTAGGCTATCGGAGTTCTGTCGAGCGGAGTCTTACTGCCTGACTGATACTGCCTGACTGACAGACTGACTCACTGACTGACTGATACTGACTGACTGACTCACTGACTGACCGAGACTGACTGACTAACTGCCTGACTGACTGAGACTGGACTGACTGACTGACTGACTGACTGACTGACTAACTGACTGACTGAGACTGACTGACTGACTGCTTGACTCTCTGACTGGCTATTTCACTGACTGACTGAATGACTAAATGACTGACTGACACTGACTGACTGACTGCTTGACTACCTGACTGACTGCTTGACTGACTAACTGACTGGACAGGACTGACCGACTGACTGACTGACAGACTGACTGAATAAGGATGACTGACAGACTGACTGAATAAGGCTGACTGACTGACTGACTGACAGACTGACTGAATAAGGCTGACCGACTGACTGACTGCCTGACTGAATGACTGACTGAATGACTGACTGACTGACTGACCGAGACTGACTGACTGAGACTGGACTGGACTGACTGACTGACTGACTGACTGACTGAGACTGACTGACTGCTTTAGTGACTAACTGACTGCACAGGACTGACCGACTGACTGACTGACTGACTGCCTGACTGACTGACTGACTGAATGACTGACTGACTGAGACTGAATGACTGAGTGCTTGACTGATTGACTGTCAGACTGACTGACTGACTTCGAAAAAGGGAAAAATAAAAAAAAAAAGAATTATAAAATTAGAAAAAAATATTTGCATTTAAGATTTCCTTTCCGGCCGGGACTCGAACCCAGTTCCACGCGCTAGGAGCCCAACGGTCTAGCCATTAGGCTATCGGAGCTCTGTCGATGGAAGTCTTAAATATAATAAAAACAAAAAATGCACCTTGGTAATTATTGATTCAAACACTTTGAAATTTACAGGTCGAATAATTAAACTGACTCAGAATTTTTCTCCCTACATAAATAATCAATATTCGCAAAAGAGAAAAATTAAAAAAAAAAGAAGAAGAAATTTCAAATTAGAAACTAAAAGTATACATTGAAGATTTTCGTTCAGGCTGGGACTCGAACCCAGGGCCACTCGCTTGGAAGCCTAACACTCTAGCCATTAGTCTATGGGAGCTCTGTCGGTGGGAGTTTTAAATATAATAAAAACAAAAAATGCACCTTGGTAATTGTTTATTTAAACACTTTGAAATCTTCGTGTCGAAAAATTAAACTGACTCAGAATTTTCTTCCCTACATAAATAATCAATAATTGCAAAGGAAAGAAATTGAAAAAAAAAAGAATTTTCAAATTAGAAAAGAAATATATACATTGAAGATATTCGCTCCGGCTGGGACTCGAACCCAGGCCACTCGCTTGGAAGACCAGCGGTCTAGCCATTAGGCTATCGGAGTTCTGTCGTGCGGAGTCTTACTGCCTGACTGATACTGCCTGACTGACAGACTGACTCACTGACTGACTGATACTGACTGACTGACTCACTGACTGACCGAGACTGACTGACTAACTGCCTGACTGACTGAGACTGGACTGACTGACTGACTGACTGACTGACTAACTGACTGACTGAGACTGACTGACTGACTGCTTGACTACCTGACTGACTGCTTGACTGACTAACTGACTGGACAGGACTGACCGACTGACTGACTGACAGACTGACTGAATAAGGATGACTGACAGACTGACTGAATAAGGCTGACTGACTGACTGACTGACAGACTGACTGAATAAGGCTGACCGACTGACTGACTGCCTGACTGACTGACTGACTGACCGAGACTGACTGACTGACTGACTGAGACTGGACTGGACTGACTGACTGACTGACTGACTGAGACTGACTGACTGCTTTAGTGACTAACTGACTGCACAGGACTGACCGACTGACTGACTGACTGACTGCCTGACTGACTGACTGACTGAATGACTGACTGACTGAGACTAAATGACTGACTGCTTGACTGACTGGCTGAAGGACTAACTGACTGACTGAGTGACTGACTGACTGGACTGACTGACTGAGACTGAATGACTGAGTGCTTGACTGATTGACTGTCAGACTGACTGACTGACTTCGCAAAAGGGAAAAATAAAAAAAAAGAATTATAAAATTAGAAAAAAATATTTGCATTTAAGATTTCCTTTCCGGCCGGGACTCGAACCCAGTACCACGCGCTAGGAACCCAACGGTCTAGCCATTAGGCTATCGGAGCTCTGTCGATGGAAGTCTTAAATATAATAAAAACAAAAAATGCACCTTGGTAATTATTGATTCAAACACTTTGAAATTTACAGGTCGAATAATTAAACTGACTCAGAATTTTTCTCCCTACATAAATAATCAATATTCGCAAAAGAGAAAAATTAAAAAAAAAAAGAAGAAGGAATTTCAAATTAGAAACTAAAAGTATAGATTGAAGATTTTCGTTCAGGCTGGGACTCGAACCCAGGGCCACTCGCTTGGAAGCCTAACACTCTAGCCATTAATCTATGGGAGCTCTGTCGGTGGGAGTTTTAAATATAATAAAAACAAAAAATGCACCTTGGTAATTGTTTATTTAAACACTTTGAAATCTTCGTGTCGAAAAATTAAACTGACTCAGAATTTTCTTCCCTACATAAATAATCAATAATTGCAAAGGAAAGAAATTGAAAAAAAAAAGAATTTTCAAATTAGAAAAGAAATATATACATTGAAGATATTCGCTCCGGCTGGGACTCGAACCCAGGCCACTCGCTTGGAAGACCAGCGGTCTAGCCATTAGGCTATCGGAGTTCTGTCGAGCGGAGTCTTACTGCCTGACTGATACTGTCTGACTGACAGACTGACTCACTGACTGACTGATACTGACTGACTGACTCACTGACTGACCGAGACTGACTGACTAACTGCCTGACTGACTGAGACTGGACTGACTAACTGACTGAGTGACTGACTGACTAACTGACTGACTGAGACTGACTGACTGACTGCTTGACTCTCTGACTGGCTATTTCACTGACTGACTGAATGACTAAATGACTGACTGACACTGACTGACTGACTGCTTGACTACCTGACTGACTGCTTGACTACCTGACTGACTGCTTGACTGACTAACTGACTGGACAGGACTGACCGACTGACTGACTGACAGACTGACTGAATAAGGCTGACTGACTGACAGACTGACTGAATAAGGCTGACCGACTGACTGAATAAGGCTGACCGACTGACTGACTGCCTGACTGACTGACTGACTGAATGACTGACTGACTGACTGACCGAGACTGACTGACTGACTGACTGAGACTGGACTGGACTGACTGACTGACTGACTGACTGAGACTGACTGACTGCTTTAGTGACTAACTGACTGCACAGGACTGACCGACTGACTGACTGACTGACTGCCTGACTGACTGACTGACTGAATGACTGACTGACTGAGACTAAATGACTGACTGCTTGACTGACTGGCTGAAGGACTAACTGAGTGACTGACTGACTGGACTGACTGACTGAGACTGAATGACTGAGTGCTTGACTGATTGACTGTCAAACTGACTGACTGACTTCGAAAAAGGGAAAAATAAAAAAAAAAGAATTATAAAATTAGAAAAAAATATTTGCATTTAAGATTTCCTTTCCGGCCGGGACTCGAACCCAGTACCACGCGCTAGGAGCCCAACGGTCTAGCCATTAGGCTATCGGAGCTCTGTCGATGGAAGTCTTAAATATAATAAAAACAAAAAATGCACCTTGGTAATTATTGATTCAAACACTTTGAAATTTACAGGTCGAATAATTAAACTGACTCAGAATTTTTCTCCCTACATAAATAATCAATATTCGCAAAAGAGAAAAATTAAAAAAAAAAAGAAGAAGAAATTTCAAATTAGAAACTAAAAGTATACATTGAAGATTTTCGTTCAGGCTGGGACTCGAACCCAGGGCCACTCGCTTGGAAGCCTAACACTCTAGCCATTAGTCTATGGGAGCTCTGTCGGTGGGAGTTTTAAATATAATAAAAACAAAAAATGCACCTTGGTAATTGTTTATTTAAACACTTTGAAATCTTCGTGTCGAAAAATTAAACTGACTCAGAATTTTCTTCCCTACATAAATAATCAATAATTGCAAAGGAAAGAAATTGAAAAAAAAAGAATTTTCAAATTAGAAAAGAAATATATACATTGAAGATATTCGCTCCGGCTGGGACTCGAACCCAGGCCACTCGCTTGGAAGACCAGCGGTCTAGCCATTAGGCTATCGGAGTTCTGTCGTGCGGAGTCCTACTGCCTGACTGATACTGCCTGACTGACAGACTGACTCACTGACTGACTGATACTGACTGACTGACTCACTGACTGACCGAGACTGACTGACTAACTGCCTGACTGACTGAGACTGGACTGACTGACTGACTGACTGACTGACTAACTGACTGACTGAGACTGACTGACTGACTGCTTGACGCTCTGACTGGCTATTTCACTGACTGACTGAATGACTAAATGACTGACTGACACTGACTGACTGACTGCTTGACTACCTGACTGACTGCTTGACTGACTAACTGACTGGACAGGACTGACCGACTGACTGACTGACAGACTGACTGAATAAGGATGACTGACAGACTGACTGAATAAGGCTGACTGACTGACTGACTGACAGACTGACTGAATAAGGCTGACCGACTGACTGACTGCCTGACTGACTGACTGACTGAATGACTGACTGACTGACTGACCGAGACTGACTGACTGAGACTGGACTGGACTGACTGACTGACTGACTGACTGACTGAGACTGACTGACTGCTTTAGTGACTAACTGACTGCACAGGACTGACCGACTGACTGACTGACTGACTGCCTGACTGACTGACTGACTGAATGACTGACTGACTGAGACTGAATGACTGAGTGCTTGACTGATTGACTGTCAGACTGACTGACTGACTTCGAAAAAGGGAAAAATAAAAAAAAAAAGAATTATAAAATTAGAAAAAAATATTTGCATTTAAGATTTCCTTTCCGGCCGGGACTCGAACCCAGTTCCACGCGCTAGGAGCCCAACGGTCTAGCCATTAGGCTATCGGAGCTCTGTCGATGGAAGTCTTAAATATAATAAAAACAAAAAATGCACCTTGGTAATTATTGATTCAAACACTTTGAAATTTACAGGTCGAATAATTAAACTGACTCAGAATTTTTCTCCCTACATAAATAATCAATATTCGCAAAAGAGAAAAATTAAAAAAAAAAGAAGAAGAAATTTCAAATTAGAAACTAAAAGTATACATTGAAGATTTTCGTTCAGGCTGGGACTCGAACCCAGGGCCACTCGCTTGGAAGCCTAACACTCTAGCCATTAGTCTATGGGAGCTCTGTCGGTGGGAGTTTTAAATATAATAAAAACAAAAAATGCACCTTGGTAATTGTTTATTTAAACACTTTGAAATCTTCGTGTCGAAAAATTAAACTGACTCAGAATTTTCTTCCCTACATAAATAATCAATAATTGCAAAGGAAAGAAATTGAAAAAAAAAAGAATTTTCAAATTAGAAAAGAAATATATACATTGAAGATATTCGCTCCGGCTGGGACTCGAACCCAGGCCACTCGCTTGGAAGACCAGCGGTCTAGCCATTAGGCTATCGGAGTTCTGTCGTGCGGAGTCTTACTGCCTGACTGATACTGCCTGACTGACAGACTGACTCACTGACTGACTGATACTGACTGACTGACTCACTGACTGACCGAGACTGACTGACTAACTGCCTGACTGACTGAGACTGGACTGACTGACTGACTGACTGACTGACTAACTGACTGACTGAGACTGACTGACTGACTGCTTGACTACCTGACTGACTGCTTGACTGACTAACTGACTGGACAGGACTGACCGACTGACTGACTGACAGACTGACTGAATAAGGATGACTGACAGACTGACTGAATAAGGCTGACTGACTGACTGACTGACAGACTGACTGAATAAGGCTGACCGACTGACTGACTGCCTGACTGACTGACTGACTGACCGAGACTGACTGACTGACTGACTGAGACTGGACTGGACTGACTGACTGACTGACTGACTGAGACTGACTGACTGCTTTAGTGACTAACTGACTGCACAGGACTGACCGACTGACTGACTGACTGACTGCCTGACTGACTGACTGACTGAATGACTGACTGACTGAGACTAAATGACTGACTGCTTGACTGACTGGCTGAAGGACTAACTGACTGACTGAGTGACTGACTGACTGGACTGACTGACTGAGACTGAATGACTGAGTGCTTGACTGATTGACTGTCAGACTGACTGACTGACTTCGCAAAAGGGAAAAATAAAAAAAAAGAATTATAAAATTAGAAAAAAATATTTGCATTTAAGATTTCCTTTCCGGCCGGGACTCGAACCCAGTACCACGCGCTAGGAACCCAACGGTCTAGCCATTAGGCTATCGGAGCTCTGTCGATGGAAGTCTTAAATATAATAAAAACAAAAAATGCACCTTGGTAATTATTGATTCAAACACTTTGAAATTTACAGGTCGAATAATTAAACTGACTCAGAATTTTTCTCCCTACATAAATAATCAATATTCGCAAAAGAGAAAAATTAAAAAAAAAAAGAAGAAGGAATTTCAAATTAGAAACTAAAAGTATAGATTGAAGATTTTCGTTCAGGCTGGGACTCGAACCCAGGGCCACTCGCTTGGAAGCCTAACACTCTAGCCATTAATCTATGGGAGCTCTGTCGGTGGGAGTTTTAAATATAATAAAAACAAAAAATGCACCTTGGTAATTGTTTATTTAAACACTTTGAAATCTTCGTGTCGAAAAATTAAACTGACTCAGAATTTTCTTCCCTACATAAATAATCAATAATTGCAAAGGAAAGAAATTGAAAAAAAAAAGAATTTTCAAATTAGAAAAGAAATATATACATTGAAGATATTCGCTCCGGCTGGGACTCGAACCCAGGCCACTCGCTTGGAAGACCAGCGGTCTAGCCATTAGGCTATCGGAGTTCTGTCGAGCGGAGTCTTACTGCCTGACTGATACTGTCTGACTGACAGACTGACTCACTGACTGACTGATACTGACTGACTGACTCACTGACTGACCGAGACTGACTGACTAACTGCCTGACTGACTGAGACTGGACTGACTAACTGACTGAGTGACTGACTGACTAACTGACTGACTGAGACTGACTGACTGACTGCTTGACTCTCTGACTGGCTATTTCACTGACTGACTGAATGACTAAATGACTGACTGACACTGACTGACTGACTGCTTGACTACCTGACTGACTGCTTGACTACCTGACTGACTGCTTGACTGACTAACTGACTGGACAGGACTGACCGACTGACTGACTGACAGACTGACTGAATAAGGCTGACTGACTGACAGACTGACTGAATAAGGCTGACCGACTGACTGAATAAGGCTGACCGACTGACTGACTGCCTGACTGACTGACTGACTGAATGACTGACTGACTGACTGACCGAGACTGACTGACTGACTGACTGAGACTGGACTGGACTGACTGACTGACTGACTGACTGAGACTGACTGACTGCTTTAGTGACTAACTGACTGCACAGGACTGACCGACTGACTGACTGACTGACTGCCTGACTGACTGACTGACTGAATGACTGACTGACTGAGACTAAATGACTGACTGCTTGACTGACTGGCTGAAGGACTAACTGAGTGACTGACTGACTGGACTGACTGACTGAGACTGAATGACTGAGTGCTTGACTGATTGACTGTCAGACTGACTGACTGACTTCGAAAAAGGGAAAAATAAAAAAAAAAGAATTATAAAATTAGAAAAAAATATTTGCATTTAAGATTTCCTTTCCGGCCGGGACTCGAACCCAGTACCACGCGCTAGCAGCCCAACGGTCTAGCCATTAGGCTATCGGAGCTCTGTCGATGGAAGTCTTAAATATAATAAAAACAAAAAATGCACCTTGGTAATTATTGATTCAAACACTTTGAAATTTACAGGTCGAATAATTAAACTGACTCAGAATTTTTCTCCCTACATAAATAATCAATATTCGCAAAAGAGAAAAATTAAAAAAAAAAGAAGAAGAAATTTCAAATTAGAAACTAAAAGTATACATTGAAGATTTTCGTTCAGGCTGGGACTCGAACCCAGGGCCACTCGCTTCGAAGCCTAACACTCTAGCCATTAGTCTATGGGAGCTCTGTCGGTGGGAGTTTTAAATATAATAAAAACAAAAAATGCATCTTGGTAATTGTTTATTTAAACACTTTGAAATCTTCGTGTCGAAAAATTAAACTGACTCAGAATTTTCTTCCCTACATAAATAATCAATAATTGCAAAGGAAAGAAATTGAAAAAAAAAGAATTTTCAAATTAGAAAAGAAATATATACATTGAAGATATTCGCTCCGGCTGGGACTCGAACCCAGGCCACTCGCTTGGAAGACCAGCGGTCTAGCCATTAGGCTATCGGAGTTCTGTCGTGCGGAGTCTTACTGCCTGACTGATACTGCCTGACTGATACTGCCTGACTGATACTGCCTGACTGACAGACTGACTGATACTGACTGACTGACTCACTGACTGACCGAGACTGACTGACTAACTGCCTGACTGACTGAGACTGGACTGACTGACTGACTGACTGACTGACTGCCTGACTGACTGACTGACTGAATGACTGACTGACTGAGACTAAATGACTGACTGCTTGACTGACTGGCTGAAGGACTAACTGACTGACTGAGTGACTGACTGACTGGACTGACTGACTGAGACTGAATGACTGAGTGCTTGACTGATTGACTGTCAGACTGACTGACTGACTTCGAAAAAGGGAAAAATAAAAAAAAAGAATTATAAAATTAGAAAAAAATATTTGCATTTAAGATTTCCTTTCCGGCCGGGACTCGAACCCAGTACCACGCGGTAGGAACCCAACGGTCTAGCCATTAGTCTATCGGAGCTCTGTCGATGGAAGTCTTAAATATAATAAAAACAAAAAATGCACCTTGGTAATTATTGATTCAAACACTTTGAAATTTACAGGTCGAATAATTAAACTGACTCAGAATTTTTCTCCCTACATAAATAATCAATATTCGCAAAAGATAAAAATTAAAAAAGAGAAGAAGGAATTTCAAATTAGAAACTAAAAGTATACATTGAAGATTTTCGTTCAGGCTGGGACTCGAACCCAGGGCCACTCGCTTGGAAGCCTAACACTCTAGCCATTAGTCTATGGGAGCTCTGTCGGTGGGAGTTTTAAATATAATAAAAACAAAAAATGCACCTTGGTAATTGTTTATTTAAACACTTTGAAATCTTCGTGTCGAAAAATTAAACTGACTCAGAATTTTCTTCCCTACATAAATAATCAATAATTGCAAAGGAAAGAAATTGAAAAAAAAAAGAATTTTCAAATTAGAAAAGAAATATATACATTGAAGATATTCGCTCCGGCTGGGACTCGAACCCAGGCCACTCGCTTGGAAGACCAGCGGTCTAGTTATTAGGCTATCGGAGTTCTGTCGAGCGGAGTCTTACTGCCTGACTGATACTGCCTGACTGACAGACTGACTCACTGACTGACTGATACTGACTGACTGACTCACTGACTGACCGAGACTGACTGACTAACTGCCTGACTGACTGAGACTGGACTGACTGACTGACTGACTGACTGACTGACTAACTGACTGACTGAGACTGACTGACTGACTGCTTGACTCTCTGACTGGCTATTTCACTGACTGACTGAATGACTAAATGACTGACTGACACTGACTGACTGACTGCTTGACTACCTGACTGACTGCTTGACTGACTAACTGACTGGACAGGACTGACCGACTGACTGACTGACAGACTGACTGAATAAGGATGACTGACAGACTGACTGAATAAGGCTGACTGACTGACTGACTGACAGACTGACTGAATAAGGCTGACCGACTGACTGACTGCCTGACTGACTGACTGACTGAATGACTGACTGACTGACTGACCGAGACTGACTGACTGACTGACTGAGACTGGACTGGACTGACTGACTGACTGACTGACTGAGACTGACTGACTGCTTTAGTGACTAACTGACTGCACAGGACTGACCGACTGACTGACTGACTGACTGCCTGACTGACTGACTGACTGAATGACTGACTGACTGAGACTAAATGACTGACTGCTTGACTGACTGGCTGAAGGACTAACTGACTGACTGAGTGACTGACTGACTGGACTGACTGACTGAGACTGAATGACTGAGTGCTTGACTGATTGACTGTCAGACTGACAGACTGACTTCGAAAAAGGGAAAAATAAAAAAAGAATTATAAAATTAGAAAAAAATATTTGCATTTAAGATTTCCTTTCCGGCCGGGACTCGAACCCAGTACCACGCGCTAGGAACCCAACGGTCTAGCCATTAGGCTATCGGAGCTCTGTCGATGGAAGTCTTAAATATAATAAAAACAAAAAATGCACCTTGGTAATTATTGATTCAAACACTTTGAAATTTACAGGTCGAATAATTAAACTGACTCAGAATTTTTCTCCCTACATAAATAATCAATATTCGCAAAAGAGAAAAATTAAAAAAAAAATAGAAGGAATTTCAAATTAGAAACTAAAAGTATACATTGAAGATTTTCGTTCAAGCTGGGACTCGAACCCAGGGCCACTCGCTTGGAAGCCTAACACTCTAGCCATTAGTCTATGGGAGCTCTGTCGGTGGGAGTTTTAAATATAATAAAAACAAAAAATGCACCTTGGTAATTGTTTATTTAAACACTTTGAAATCTTCGTGTCGAAAAATTAAACTGACTCAGAATTTTCTTCCCTACATAAATAATCAATAATTGCAAAGGAAAGAAATTGAAAAAAAAAAGAATTTTCAAATTATAAAAGAAATATATACATTGAAGATATTCGCTCCGGCTGGGACTCGAACCCAGGCCACTCGCTTGGAAGACCAGCGGTCTAGCCACTAGGCTATCGGAGTTCTGTCGAGCGGAGTCTTACTGCCTGACTGATACTGCCTGACTGACAGACTGACTCACTGACTGACTGATACTGACTGACTGACTCACTGACTGACCGAGACTGACTGACTAACTGCCTGACTGACTGACTGACTGAGACTGACTGACTGACTGCTTGACGCTCTGACTGGCTATTTCACTGACTGACTGAATGACTAAATGACTGACTGACACTGACTGACTGACTGCTTGACTACCTGACTGACTGCTTGACTGACTAACTGACTGGACAGGACTGACCGACTGACTGACTGACAGACTGACTGAATAAGGATGACTGACAGACTGACTGAATAAGGCTGACTGACTGACTGACTGACAGACTGACTGAATAAGGCTGACCGACTGACTGACTGCCTGACTGACTGACTGACTGAATGACTGACTGACTGACTGACCGAGACTGACTGACTGACTGACTGAGACTGGACTGGACTGACTGACTGACTGACTGACTGAGACTGACAGACTGCTTTAGTGACTAACTGACTGCACAGGACTGACCGACTGACTGACTGACTGACTGCCTGACTGACTGACTGACTGACTGACTGAGACTAAATGACTGACTGCTTGACTGACTGGCTGAAGGACTAACTGACTGACTGAGTGACTGACTGACTGGACTGACTGACTGAGACTGAATGACTGAGTGCTTGACTGATTGACTGTCAGACTGACTGACTGACTTCGAAAAAGGGAAAAATAAAAAAAAAGAATTATAAAATTAGAAAAAAATATTTGCATTTAAGATTTCCTTTCCGGCCGGGACTCGAACCCAGTACCACGCGCTAGGAACCCAACGGTCTAGCCATTAGGCTATCGGAGCTCTGTCGATGGAAGTCTTAAATATAATAAAAACAAAAAATGCACCTTGGTAATTATTGATTCAAACACTTTGAAATTTACAGGTCGAATAATTAAACTGACTCAGAATTTTTCTCCCTACATAAATAATCAATATTCGCAAAAGATGAAAATTAAAAAAAAGAAGAAGGAATTTCAAATTAGAAACTAAAAGTATACATTGAAGATTTTCGTTCAGGCTGGGACTCGAACCCAGGGCCACTCGCTTGGAAGCCTAACACTCTAGCCATTAGTCTATGGGAGCTCTGTCGGTGGGAGTTTTAAATATAATAAAAACAAAAAATGCACCTTGGTAATTGTTTATTTAAACACTTTGAAATCTTCGTGTCGAAAAATTAAACTGACTCAGAATTTTCTTCCCTACATAAATAATCAATAATTGCAAAGGAAAGAAATTGAAAAAAAAAAGAATTTTCAAATTAGAAAAGAAATATATACATTGAAGATATTCGCTCCGGCTGGGACTCGAACCCAGGCCACTCGCTTGGAAGACCAGCGGTCTAGTTATTAGGCTATCGGAGTTCTGTCGAGCGGAGTCTTACTGCCTGACTGATACTGCCTGACTGACAGACTGACTCACTGACTGACTGATACTGACTGACTGACTCACTGACTGACCGAGACTGACTGACTAACTGCCTGACTGACTGAGACTGGACTGACTGACTGACTGACTGACTGACTGACTGACTGACTGACTGACTAACTGACTGACTGAGACTGACTGACTGACTGCTTGACTCTCTGACTGGCTATTTCACTGACTGACTGAATGACTAAATGACTGACTGACACTGACTGACTGACTGCTTGACTACCTGACTGACTGCTTGACTGACTAACTGACTGGACAGGACTGACCGACTGACTGACTGACAGACTGACTGAATAAGGATGACTGACAGACTGACTGAATAAGGCTGACTGACTGACTGACTGACAGACTGACTGAATAAGGCTGACCGACTGACTGACTGCCTGACTGACTGACTGACTGAATGACTGACTGACTGACTGACTGAATGACTGACTGACTGACTGACCGAGACTGACTGACTGACTGACTGAGACTGGACTGGACTGACTGACTGACTGACTGACTGAGACTGACTGACTGCTTTAGTGACTAACTGACTGCACAGGACTGACCGACTGACTGACTGACTGACTGCCTGACTGACTGACTGACTGAATGACTGACTGACTGAGACTAAATGACTGACTGCTTGACTGACTGGCTGAAGGACTAACTGACTGACTGAGTGACTGACTGACTGGACTGACTGACTGAGACTGAATGACTGAGTGCTTGACTGATTGACTGTCAGACTGACAGACTGACTTCGAAAAAGGGAAAAATAAAAAAAGAATTATAAAATTAGAAAAAAATATTTGCATTTAAGATTTCCTTTCCGGCCGGGACTCGAACCCAGTACCACGCGCTAGGAACCCAACGGTCTAGCCATTAGGCTATCGGAGCTCTGTCGATGGAAGTCTTAAATATAATAAAAACAAAAAATGCACCTTGGTAATTATTGATTCAAACACTTTGAAATTTACAGGTCGAATAATTAAACTGACTCAGAATTTTTCTCCCTACATAAATAATCAATATTCGCAAAAGAGAAAAATTAAAAAAAAAAATAGAAGGAATTTCAAATTAGAAACTAAAAGTATACATTGAAGATTTTCGTTCAAGCTGGGACTCGAACCCAGGGCCACTCGCTTGGAAGCCTAACACTCTAGCCATTAGTCTATGGGAGCTCTGTCGGTGGGAGTTTTAAATATAATAAAAACAAAAAATGCACCTTGGTAATTGTTTATTTAAACACTTTGAAATCTTTGTGTCGAAAAATTAAACTGACTCAGAATTTTCTTCCCTACATAAATAATCAATAATTGCAAAGGAAAGAAATTGAAAAAAAAAAGAATTTTCAAATTATAAAAGAAATATATACATTGAAGATATTCGCTCCGGCTGGGACTCGAACCCAGGCCACTCGCTTGGAAGACCAGCGGTCTAGCCACTAGGCTATCGGAGTTCTGTCGAGCGGAGTCTTACTGCCTGACTGATACTGCCTGACTGACAGACTGACTCACTGACTGACTGATACTGACTGACTGACTCACTGACTGACCGAGACTGACTGACTAACTGCCTGACTGACTGACTGACTGAGACTGACTGACTGACTGCTTGACGCTCTGACTGGCTATTTCACTGACTGACTGAATGACTAAATGACTGACTGACACTGACTGACTGACTGCTTGACTACCTGACTGACTGCTTGACTGACTAACTGACTGGACAGGACTGACCGACTGACTGACTGACAGACTGACTGAATAAGGATGACTGACAGACTGACTGAATAAGGCTGACTGACTGACTGACTGACAGACTGACTGAATAAGGCTGACCGACTGACTGACTGCCTGACTGACTGACTGACTGAATGACTGACTGACTGACTGACCGAGACTGACTGACTGACTGACTGAGACTGGACTGGACTGACTGACTGACTGACTGACTGAGACTGACTGACTGCTTTAGTGACTAACTGACTGCACAGGACTGACCGACTGACTGACTGACTGACTGCCTGACTGACTGACTGACTGAGACTAAATGACTGACTGCTTGACTGACTGGCTGAAGGACTAACTGACTGACTGAGTGACTGACTGACTGGACTGACTGACTGAGACTGAATGACTGAGTGCTTGACTGATTGACTGTCAGACTGACTGACTGACTTCGCAAAAGGGAAAAATAAAAAAAAAGAATTATAAAATTAGAAAAAAATATTTGCATTTAAGATTTCCTTTCCGGCCGGGACTCGAACCCAGTACCACGCGCTAGGAACCCAACGGTCTAGCCATTAGGCTATCGGAGCTCTGTCGATGGAAGTCTTAAATATAATAAAAACAAAAAATGCACCTTGGTAATTATTGATTCAAACACTTTGAAATTTACAGGTCGAATAATTAAACTGACTCAGAATTTTTCTCCCTACATAAATAATCAATATTCGCAAAAGAGAAAAATTAAAAAAAAAAATAGAAGGAATTTCAAATTAGAAACTAAAAGTATACATTGAAGATTTTCGTTCAAGCTGGGACTCGAACCCAGGGCCACTCGCTTGGAAGCCTAACACTCTAGCCATTAGTCTATGGGAGCTCTGTCGGTGGGAGTTTTAAATATAATAAAAACAAAAAATGCACCTTGGTAATTGTTTATTTAAACACTTTGAAATCTTTGTGTCGAAAAATTAAACTGACTCAGAATTTTCTTCCCTACATAAATAATCAATAATTGCAAAGGAAAGAAATTGAAAAAAAAAAGAATTTTCAAATTATAAAAGAAATATATACATTGAAGATATTCGCTCCGGCTGGGACTCGAACCCAGGCCACTCGCTTGGAAGACCAGCGGTCTAGCCACTAGGCTATCGGAGTTCTGTCGAGCGGAGTCTTACTGCCTGACTGATACTGCCTGACTGACAGACTGACTCACTGACTGACTGATACTGACTGACTGACTCACTGACTGACCGAGACTGACTGACTAACTGCCTGACTGACTGACTGACTGAGACTGACTGACTGACTGCTTGACGCTCTGACTGGCTATTTCACAGACTGACTGAATGACTAAATGACTGACTGACACTGACTGACTGACTGCTTGACTACCTGACTGACTGCTTGACTGACTAACTGACTGGACAGGACTGACCGACTGACTGACTGACAGACTGACTGAATAAGGATGACTGACAGACTGACTGAATAAGGCTGACTGACTGACTGACTGACAGACTGACTGAATAAGGCTGACCGACTGACTGACTGCCTGACTGACTGACTGACTGAATGACTGACTGACTGACTGACCGAGACTGACTGACTGACTGACTGAGACTGGACTGGACTGACTGACTGACTGACTGACTGAGACTGACTGACTGCTTTAGTGACTAACTGACTGCACAGGACTGACCGACTGACTGACTGACTGACTGCCTGACTGACTGACTGACTGAGACTAAATGACTGACTGCTTGACTGACTGGCTGAAGGACTAACTGACTGACTGAGTGACTGACTGACTGGACTGACTGACTGAGACTGAATGACTGAGTGCTTGACTGATTGACTGTCAGACTGACTGACTGACTTCGCAAAAGGGAAAAATAAAAAAAAAGAATTATAAAATTAGAAAAAAATATTTGCATTTAAGATTTCCTTTCCGGCCGGGACTCGAACCCAGTACCACGCGCTAGGAACCCAACGGTCTAGCCATTAGGCTATCGGAGCTCTGTCGATGGAAGTCTTAAATATAATAAAAACAAAAAATGCACCTTGGTAATTATTGATTCAAACACTTTGAAATTTACAGGTCGAATAATTAAACTGACTCAGAATTTTTCTCCCTACATAAATAATCAATATTCGCAAAAGAGAAAAATTAAAAAAAAAGAAGAAGGAATTTCAAATTAGAAACTAAAAGTATACATTGAAGATTTTCGTTCAGGCTGGGACTCGAACCCAGGGCCACTCGCTTGGAAGCCTAACACTCTAGCCATTAGTCTATGGGAGCTCTGTCGGTGGGAGTTTTAAATATAATAAAAACAAAAAATGCACCTTGGTAATTGTTTATTTAAACACTTTGAAATCTTCGTGTCGAAAAATTAAACTGACTCAGAATTTTCTTCCCTACATAAATAATCAATAATTGCAAAGGAAAGAAATTGAAAAAAAAAGAATTTTCAAATTAGAAAAGAAATATATACATTGAAGCTATTCGCTCCGGCTGGGACTCGAAACCAGGCCACTCGCTTGGAAGACCAGCGGTCTAGCCATTAGGGTATCGGAGTTCTGTCGAGCGGAGTCTTACTGCCTGACTGATACTGCCTGACTGACAGACTGACTCACTGACTGACTGATACTGACTGACTGACTCACTGACTGACCGAGACTGACTGACTAACTGCCTGACTGACTGAGACTGGACTGACTGACTGACTGACTGACTAACTGACTGACTGAGACTGACTGCTTGACTCTCTGACTGGCTATTTCACTGACTGACTGAATGACTAAATGACTGACTGACACTGACTGACTGACTGCTTGACTACCTGACTGACTGCTTGACTGACTAACTGACTGGACAGGACTGACCGACTGACTGACTGACAGACTGACTGAATAAGGATGACTGACAGACTGACTGAATAAGGCTGACTGACTGACTGACTGACAGACTGACTGAATAAGGCTGACCGACTGACTGACTGCCTGACTGACTGACTGACTGAATGACTGACTGACTGACTGACCGAGACTGACTGACTGACTGACTGAGACTGGACTGGACTGACTGACTGACTGACTGACTGAGACTGACTGACTGCTTTAGTGACTAACTGACTGCACAGGACTGACCGACTGACTGACTGACTGACTGCCTGACTGACTGACTGACTGAATGACTGACTAACTGAGACTAAATGACTGACTGCTTGACTGACTGGCTGAAGGACTAACTGACTGACTGAGTGACTGACTGACTGGACTGACTGACTGAGACTGAATGACTGAGTGCTTGACTGATTGACTGTCAGACTGACTGACTGACTTCGCAAAAGGGAAAAATAAAAAAAAAGAATTATAAAATTAGAAAAAAATATTTGCATTTAAGATTTCCTTTCCGGCCGGGACTCGAACCCAGTACCACGCGCTAGGAGCCCAACGGTCTAGCCATTAGGCTATCGGAGCTCTGTCGATGGAAGTCTTAAATATAATAAAATCAAAAAATGCACCTTGGTAATTATTGATTCAAACACTTTGAAATTTACAGGTCGAATAATTAAACTGACTCAGAATTTTTCTCCCTACATAAATAATCAATATTCGCAAAAGAGAAAAATTAAAAAAAAAAAGAAGAAGAAATTTCAAATTAGAAACTAAAAGTATACATTGAAGATTTTCGTTCAGGCTGGGACTCGAACCCAGGGCCACTCGCTTGGAAGCCTAACACTCTAGCCATTAGTCTATGGGAGCTCTGTCGGTGGGAGTTTTAAATATAATAAAAACAAAAAATGCACCTTGGTAATATTTTATTTAAACACTTTGAAATCTTCGTGTCGAAAAATTAAACTGACTCAGAATTTTCTTCCCTACATAAATAATCAATAATTGCAAAGGAAAGAAATTGAAAAAAAAAAGAATTTTCAAATTAGAAAAGAAATATATACATTGAAGATATTCGCTCCGGCTGGGACTCGAACCCAGGCCACTCGCTTGGAAGACCAGCGGTCTAGCCATTAGGCTATCGGAGTTCGGTCGAGCGGAGTCTTACTGCCTGACTGATACTGCCTGACTGACAGACTGACTCACTGACTGACTGATACTGACTGACTGACTCACTGACTGACCGAGACTGACTGACTAACTGCCTGACTGACTGAGACTGGACTGACTGACTGACTGACTGACTAACTGACTGACTGAGACTGACTGACTGACTGAGACTGACTGACTGCTTTAGTGACTAACTGACTGCACAGGACTGACCGACTGACTGACTGACTGACTGCCTGACTGACTGACTGACTGAATGACTGACTGACTGAGACTAAATGTCTGACTGCTTGACTGACTGGCTGAAGGACTAACTGACTGACTGAGTGACTGACTGACTGGACTGACTGACTGAGACTGAATGACTGAGTGCTTGACTGATTGACTGTCAGACTGACTGACTGACTTCGCAAAAGGGAAAAATAAAAAAAAAGAATTATAAAATTAGAAAAAAATATTTGCATTTAAGATTTCCTTTCCGGCCGATACTCGAACCCAGTACCACGCGCTAGGAACCCAACGGTCTAGCTATTAGGCTATCGGAGCTCTGTCGATGGAAGTCTTAAATATAATAAAAACAAAAAATGCACCTTGGTAATTATTGATTCACACACTTTGAAATTTACAGGTCGAATAATTAAACTGACTCAGAATTTTTCTCCCTACATAAATAATCAATATTCGCAAAAGATAAAAATTAAAAAAAAAAGAAGAAGAAATTTCAAATTAGAAACTAAAAGTATACATTGAAGATTTTCGTTCAGGCTGGGACTCGAACCCAGGGCCACTCGCTTGTAAGCCTAACACTCTAGCCATTAGTCTATGGGAGCTCTGTCGGTGGGAGTTTTAAATATAATAAAAACAAAAAATGCACCTTGGTAATTGTTTATTTAAACACTTTGAAATCTTCGTGTCGAAAAATTAAACTGACTCAGTATTTTCTTCCCTACATAAATAATCAATAATTGCAAAGGAAAGAAATTGAAAAAAAAAAGAATTTTCAAATTAGAAAAGAAATATATACATTGAAGATATTCGCTCCGGCTGGGACTCGAACCCAGGCCACTCGCTTGGAAGACCAGCGGTCTAGCCATTAGGCTATCGGAGTTCTGTCGAGCGGAGTCTTACTGCCTGACTGATACTGCCTGACTGACAGACTGACTCACTGACTGACTGATACTGACTGACTGACTCACTGACTGACCGAGACTGACTGACTAACTGCCTGACGGACTGAGACTGGACAACTGACTGACTGACTGACTGACTGACTAACTGACTGACTGAGACTGACTGACTGACTGCTTGACGCTCTGACTGGCTATTTCACTGACTGACTGAATGACTAAATGACTGACTGACTGACTGCTTGACTACCTGACTGACTGCTTGACTGACTAACTGACTGGACAGGACTGACCGACTGACTGACTGACAGACTGACTGAATAAGGATGACTGACAGACTGACTGAATAAGGCTGACTGAGTGACTGACTGACAGACTGACTGAATAAGGCTGACCGACTGACTGACTGCCTGACTGACTGACTGACTGAATGACTGACTGACTGACTGACCGAGACTGACTGACTGACTGACTGAGACTGGACTGGACTGACTGACTGACTGACTGACTGACTGAGACTGACTGACTGCTTTAGTGACTAACTGACTGCACAGGACTGACCGACTGACTGACTGACTGCCTGACTGACTGACTGACTGAATGACTGACTGACTGAGACTAAATGACTGACTGCTTGACTGACTGGCTGAAGGACTAACTGACTGCACAGGACTGACCGACTGACTGACTGACTGCCTGACTGACTGACTGACTGAATGACTGACTGACTGAGACTAAATGACTGACTGCTTGACTGACTGGCTGAAGGACTAACTGACTGACTGAGTGACTGACTGACTGGACTGACTGACTGAGACTGAATGACTGAGTGCTTGACTGATTGACTGTCAGACAGACTGACTGACTTCGCAAAAGGGAAAAATAAAAAAAAAAAGAATTATAAAATTAGAAAAAAATATTTGCATTTAAGATTTCCTTTCCGGCCGGGACTCGAACCCAGTACCACGCGCTAGGAGCCCAACGGTCTAGCCATTAGGCTATCGGAGCTCTGTCGATGGAAGTCTTAAATATAATAAAAACAAAAAATGCACCTTGGTAATTATTGATTCAAACACTTTGAAATTTACAGGTCGAATAATTAAACTGACTCAGAATTTTTCTCCCTACATAAATAATCAATATTCGCAAAAGAGAAAAATTAAAAAAAAAGAAGAAGAAATTTCAAATTAGAAACTAAAAGTATACATTGAAGATTTTCGTTCAGGCTGGGACTCGAACCCAGGGCCACTCGCTTGGAAGCCTAACACTCTAGCCATTAGTCTATGGGAGCTCTGTCGGTGGGAGTTTTAAATATAATAAAAACAAAAAATGCACCTTGGTAATTGTTTATTTAAACACTTTGAAATCTTCGTGTCGAAAAATTAAACTGACTCTGAATTTTCTTCCCTACATAAATAATAATCAATAATTGCAAAGGAAAGAAATTGAAAAAAAAAGAATTTTCAAATTAGAAAAGAAATATATACATTGAAGATATTCGCTCCGGCTGGGACTCGAACCCAGGCCACTCGCTTGGAAGACCAGCGGTCTAGCCATTAGGCTATCGGAGTTCTGTCCAGCGGAGTCTTACTGCCTGACTGATACTGCCTGACTGACAGACTGACTCACTGACTGACTGATACTGACTGACTGACTCACTGACTGACCGAGACAGACTGACTAACTGCCTGACTGACTGAGACTGGACTGACTGACTGACTGACTGACTGACTGACTAACTGACTGACTGAGACTGACTGACTGACTGCTTGACGCTCTGACTGGCTATTTCACTGACTGACTGAATGACTAAATGACTGACTGACACTGACTGACTGACTGCTTGACTACCTGACTGACTGCTTGACTGACTAACTGACTGGACAGGACTGACCGACTGACTGACTGACAGACTGACTGAATAAGGATGACTGACAGACTGACTGAATAAGGCTGTCTGACTGACTGACTGACAGACTGACTGAATAAGGCTGACCGACTGACTGACTGCCTGACTGACTGACTGACTGAATGACTGACTGACTGACTGACCGAGACTGACTGACTGACTGACTGAGACTGGACTGGACTGACTGACTGACTGACTGACTGAGACTGACTGACTGCTTTAGTGACTAACTGACTGCACAGGACTGACCGACTGACTGACTGACTGACTGCCTGACTGACTGACTGACTGAATGACTGACTGACTGAGACTAAATGACTGACTGCTTGACTGACTGGCTGAAGGACTAACTGACTGACTGAGTGACTGACTGACTGGACTGACTGACTGAGACTGAATGACTGAGTGCTTGACTGATTGACTGTCAGACTGACTGACTGACTTCGCAAAAGGGAAAAATAAAAAAAAAAGAATTATAAAATTAGAAAAAAATATTTGCATTTAAGATTTCCTTTCCGGCCGGGACTCGAACCCAGTACCACGCGCTAGGAGCCCAACGGTCTAGCCATTAGGCTATCGGAGCTCTGTCGATGGAAGTCTTAAATATAATAAAAACAAAAAATGCACCTTGGTAATTATTGATTCAAACACTTTGAAATTTACAGGTCGAATAATTAAACTGACTCAGAATTTTTCTCCCTACATAAATAATCAATATTCGCAAAAGAGAAAAATTAAAAAAAAAAAGAAGAAGAAATTTCAAATTAGAAACTAAAAGTATACATTGAAGATTTTCGTTCAGGCTGGGACTCGAACCCAGGGCCACTCGCTTGGAAGCCTAACACTCTAGCCATTAGTCTATGGGAGCTCTGTCGGTGGGAGTTTTAAATATAATAAAAACAAAAAATGCACCTTGGTAATTGTTTATTTAAACACTTTGAAATCTTCGTGTCGAAAAATTAAACTGACTCAGAATTTTCTTCCCTACATAAATAATCAATAATTGCAAAGGAAAGAAATTGAAAAAAAAAGAATTTTCAAATTAGAAAAGAAATATATACATTGAAGATATTCGCTCCGGCTGGGACTCGAACCCAGGCCACTCGCTTGGAAGACCAGCGGTCTAGCCATTAGGCTATCGGAGTTCTGTCGTGCGGAGTCTTACTGCCTGACTGATACTGCCTGACTGACAGACTGACTCACTGACTGACTGATACTGACTGACTGACTCACTGACTGACCGAGACTGACTGACTAACTGCCTGACTGACTGAGACTGGACTGACTGACTGACTGACTGACTGACTGACTAACTGACTGACTGAGACTGACTGACTGACTGCTTGACGCTCTGACTGGCTATTTCACTGACTGACTGAATGACTAAATGACTGACTGACACTGACTGACTGACTGCTTGACTACCTGACTGACTGCTTGACTGACTAACTGACTGGACAGGACTGACCGACTGACTGACTGACAGACTGACTGAATAAGGATGACTGACAGACTGACTGAATAAGGCTGACTGACTGACTGACTGACAGACTGACTGAATAAGGCTGACCGACTGACTGACTGCCTGACTGACTGACTGACTGACCGAGACTGACTGACTGACTGACTGAGACTGACCGAGACTGACTGACTGACTGACTGAGACTGGACTGGACTGACTGACTGACTGACTGACTGAGACTGACTGACTGCTTTAGTGACTAACTGACTGCACAGGACTGACCGACTGACTGACTGACTGACTGCCTGACTGACTGACTGACTGAATGACTGACTGACTGAGACTAAATGACTGACTGCTTGACTGACTGGCTGAAGGACTAACTGACTGACTGAGTGACTGACTGACTGGACTGACTGACTGAGACTGAATGACTGAGTGCTTGACTGATTGACTGTCAGACTGACTGACTGACTTCGCAAAAGGGAAAAATAAAAAAAAAAAGAATTATAAAATTAGAAAAAAATATTTGCATTTAAGATTTCCTTTCCGGCCGGGACTCGAACCCAGTACCACGCGCTAGGAACCCAACGGTCTAGCCATTAGGCTATCGGAGCTCTGTCGATGGAAGTCTTAAATATAATAAAAACAAAAAATGCACCTTGGTAATTATTGATTCAAACACTTTGAAATTTACAGGTCGAATAATTAAACTGACTCAGAATTTTTCTCCCTACATAAATAATCAATATTCGCAAAAGAGAAAAATTAAAAAAAAAAGAAGAAGGAATTTCAAATTAGAAACTAAAAGTATACATTGAAGATTTTCGTTCAGGCTGGGACTCGAACCCAGGGCCACTCGCTTGGAAGCCTAACACTCTAGCCATTAGTCTATGGGAGCTCTGTCGGTGGGAGTTTTAAATATAATAAAAACAAAAAATGCACCTTGGTAATTGTTTATTTAAACACTTTGAAATCTTCGTGTCGAAAAATTAAACTGACTCAGAATTTTCTTCCCTACATAAATAATCAATAATTGCAAAGGAAAGAAATTGAAAAAAAAAAGAATTTTCAAATTAGAAAAGAAATATATACATTGAAGATATTCGCTCCGGCTGGGACTCGAACCCAGGCCACTCGCTTGGAAGACCAGCGGTCTAGCCATTAGGCTATCGGAGTTCTGTCGAGCGGAGTCTTACTGCCTGACTGATACTGCCTGACTGACAGACTGACTCACTGACTGACTGATACTGACTGACTGACTCACTGACTGACCGAGACTGACTGACTAACTGCCTGACTGACTGAGACTGGACTGACTGACTGACTGACTGACTAACTGACTGACTGAGACTGACTGACTGACTGAGACTGACTGACTGACTGAGACTGACTGACTGACTGAGACTGACTGACTGCTTTAGTGACTAACTGACTGCACAGGACTGACCGACTGACTGACTGACTGACTGCCTGACTGACTGACTGACTGAATGACTGACTGACTGAGACTAAATGACTGACTGCTTGACTGACTGGCTGAAGGACTAACTGACTGACTGAGTGACTGACTGACTGGACTGACTGACTGAGACTGAATGACTGAGTGCTTGACTGATTGACTGTCAGACTGACTGACTGACTTCGCAAAAGGGAAAAATAAAAAAAAAAGAATTATAAAATTAGAAAAAAATATTTGCATTTAAGATTTTCGTTCCGGCCGATACTCGAACCCAGTACCACGCGCTAGGAACCCAACGGTCTAGCTATTAGGCTATCGGAGCTCTGTCGATGGAAGTCTTAAATATAATAAAAACAAAAAATGCACCTTGGTAATTATTGATTCAAACACTTTCAAATTTACAGGTCGAATAATTAAACTGACTCAGAATTTTTCTCCCTACATAAATAATCAATATTCGCAAAAGAGAAAAATTAAAAAAAAAAAGAAGAAGAAATTTCAAATTAGAAACTAAAAGTATACATTGAAGATTTTCGTTCAGGCTGGGACTCGAACCCAGGGCCACTCGCTTGGAAGCCTAACACTCTAGCCATTAGTCTATGGGAGCTCTGTCGGTGGGAGTTTTAAATATAATAAAAACAAAAAATGCACCTTGGTAATTGTTTATTTAAACACTTTGAAATCTTCGTGTCGAAAAATTAAACTGACTCAGTATTTTCTTCCCTACATAAATAATCAATAATTGCAAAGGAAAGAAATTGAAAAAAAAAAAGAATTTTCAAATTAGAAAAGAAATATATACATTGAAGATATTCGCTCCGGCTGGGACTCGAACCCAGGCCACTCGCTTGGAAGACCAGCGGTCTAGCCATTAGGCTATCGGAGTTCTGTCGAGCGGAGTCTTACTGCCTGACTGATACTGCCTAACTGACAGACTGACTCACTGACTGACTGATACTGACTGACTGACTCACTGACTGACCGAGACTGACTGACTGACTGACTAACTGACTGACTGAGACTGACTGACTGACTGCTTGACTCTCTGACTGACTGCTTGACTGACTAACTGACTGGACAGGACTGACCGACTGACTGACTGACAGACTGACTGAATAAGGATGACTGACAGACTGACTGAATAAGGCTGACTGACTGACTGACTGACAGACTGACTGAATAAGGCTGACTGACTGACTGACTGCCTGACTGACTGACTGACTGAATGACTGACTGACTGACTGACCGAGACTGACTGACTGACTGACTGAGACTGGACTGGACTGACTGACTGACTGACTGACTGAGACTGACTGACTGCTTTAGTGACTAACTGACTGCACAGGACTGACCGACTGACTGACTGACTGACTGCCTGACTGACTGACTGCCTGACTGACTGAAACTAAATGACTGACTGCTTGACTGACTGGCTGAAGGACTAACTGACTGACTGAGTGACTGACTGACTGGACTGACTGACTGAGACTGAATGACTGAGTGCTTGACTGATTGACTGTCAGACTGACTGACTGACTTCGCAAAAGGGAAAAATAAAAAAAAAGAATTATAAAATTAGAAAAGAATATTTGCATTTAAGATTTCCTTTCCGGCTGGGATTTGAACCCAGGGCGACACTCATGGAAGCCCAACGCTCGCGCCAATATACTATCGGATCTCTGTTGATCGGTGTCTTAATTATAATAAAAACAAAAAATGCACCTTAGTAATTATTGATCTAAAATCTTTGAAATCTAAAGGTCGAATGATTAAACTGACTCAGAATTTTCTTCCGTGCATAAATAATCCATATTTGCAAAAGAAAGAAATTGAAAAAAAAAGAATCTTCAAATTAGAAGAGAAACATATACATGGAAGATTTTCGTTCCGGCCGGGACTCTAACCCAGTACCCCGCGCTTGGAACCCAACGGTCTAGCCATTAGGCTATCGGAGCTCTGTCGGTGGAAGTCTTAAATATAATAAAAACAAAAAATGCACCTTGGTAATTATTGATTCAAACACTTTGAAATTTACAGGTCGAATAATTAAACTGACTCAGAATTTTTCTCCCTACATAAATAATCAATATTCGCAAAAGAGAAAAATTAAAAAAAAAAGAAGAAGAAATTTCAAATTAGAAACTAAAAGTATACATTGAAGATTTTCGTTCAGGCTGGGACTCGAACCCAGGGCCACTCGCTTGGAAGCCTAACACTCTAGCCATTAGTCTATGGGAGCTCTGTCGGTGGGAGTTTTAAATATAGTAAAAACAAAAAATGCACCTTGGTAATTGTTTATTTAAACACTTTGAAATCTTCGTGTTGAAAAATTAAACTGACTCAGAATTTTCTTCCCTACATAAATAATCAATAATTGCAAAGGAAAGAAATTGAAAAAAAAAGAATTTTCAAATTAGAAAAGAAATATATACATTGAAGATATTCGCTCCGGCTGGGACTCGAACCCAGGCCACTCGCTTGGAAGACCAGCGGTCTAGCCATTAGGCTATCGGAGTTCTGTCGAGCGGAGTCTTACTGCCTGACTGATACTGCCTAACTGACAGACTGACTCACTGACTGACTGATACTGACTGACCGACTAACTGACTGACTGAGACTGACTGACTGACTGCTTGACGCTCTGACTGGCTATTTCACTGACTGACTGAATGACTAAATGACTGACTGACACTGACTGACTGACTGCTTGACTACCTGACTGACTGCTTGACTGACTAACTGACTGGACGGGACTGACCGACTGACTGACTGACAGACTGACTGAATAAGGATGACTGACAGACTGACTGAATAAGGCTGACTGACTGACTGACTGACAGACTGACTGAATAAGGCTGACCGACTGACTGACTGCCTGACTGACTGACTGACTGAATGACTGACTGACTGACTGACCGAGACTGACTGACTGACTGACTGAGACTGGACTGGACTGACTGACTGACTGACTGACTGAGACTGACTGACTGCTTTAGTGACTAACTGACTGCACAGGACTGACCGACTGACTGACTGACTGACTGCCTGACTGACTGACTGACTGAATGACTGACTGACTGAGACTAAATGACTGACTGCTTGACTGACTGGCTGAAGGACTAACTGACTGACTGAGTGACTGACTGACTGGACTGACTGACTGAGACTGAATGACTGAGTGCTTGACTGATTGACTGTCAGACTGACTGACTGACTTCGCAAAAGGGAAAAATAAAAAAAAAGAATTATAAAATTAGAAAAGAATATTTGCATTTAAGATTTCCTTTCCGGCTGGGATTTGAACCCAGGGCGACACTCATGGAAGCCCAACGCTCGCGCCAATATACTATCGGATCTCTGTTGATCGGTGTCTTAATTATAATAAAAACAAAAAATGCACCTTAGTAATTATTGATCTAAAATCTTTGAAATCTAAAGGTCGAATGATTAAGCTGACTCAGAATTTTCTTCCGTGCATAAATAATCCATATTTGCAAAAGAAAGAAATTGAAAAAAAAAAGAATCTTCAAATTAGAAGAGAAACATATACATGGAAGATTTTCGTTCCGGCCGGGACTCTAACCCAGTACCCCGCGCTTGGAACCCAACGGTCTAGCCATTAGGCTATCGGATCTCTGTCGATGGAAGTCTTAAATATAATAAAAACAAAAAATGCACCTTGGTAATTATTGATTCAAACACTTTGAAATTTACAGGTCGAATAATTAAACTGACTCAGAATTTTTCTCCCTACATAAATAATCAATATTCGCAAAAGAGAAAAATTAAAAAAAAAAGAAGAAGAAATTTCAAATTAGAAACTAAAAGTATACATTGAAGATTTTCGTTCAGGCTGGGACTCGAACCCAGGGCCACTCGCTTGGAAGCCTAACACTCTAGCCATTAGTCTATGGGAGCTCTGTCGGTGGGAGTTTTAAATATAGTAAAAACAAAAAATGCACCTTGGTAATTGTTTATTTAAACACTTTGAAATCTTCGTGTTGAAAAATTAAACTGACTCAGAATTTTCTTCCCTACATAAATAATCAATAATTGCAAAGGAAAGAAATTGAAAAAAAAAGAATTTTCAAATTAGAAAAGAAATATATACATTGAAGATATTCGCTCCGGCTGGGACTCGAACCCAGGCCACTCGCTTGGAAGACCAGCGGTCTAGCCATTAGGCTATCGGAGTTCTGTCGAGCGGAGTCTTACTGCCTGACTGATACTGCCTAACTGACAGACTGACTCACTGACTGACTGATACTGACTGACTGACTCACTGACTGACCGAGACTGACTGACTAACAGCCTGACTGACTGAGACTGGACTGACTGACTGACTGACTGACTGACTGACTAACTGACTGACTGAGACTGACTGACTGACTGCTTGACGCTCTGACTGGCTATTTCACTGACTGACTGAATGACTAAATGACTGACTGACACTGACTGACTGACTGCTTGACTACCTGACTGACTGCTTGACTGACTAACTGACTGGACGGGACTGACCGACTGACTGACTGACAGACTGACTGAATAAGGATGACTGACAGACTGACTGAATAAGGCTGACTGACTGACTGACTGACAGACTGACTGAATAAGGCTGACCGACTGACTGACTGCCTGACTGACTGACTGACTGAATGACTGACTGACTGACTGACCGAGACTGACTGACTGACTGACTGAGACTGGACTGGACTGACTGACTGACTGACTGACTGAGACTGACTGACTGCTTTAGTGACTAACTGACTGCACAGGACTGACCGACTGACTGACTGACTGACTGCCTGACTGACTGACTGACTGAATGACTGACTGACTGAGACTAAATGACTGACTGCTTGACTGACTGGCTGAAGGACTAACTGACTGACTGAGTGACTGACTGACTGGACTGACTGACTGAGACTGAATGACTGAGTGCTTGACTGATTGACTGTCAGACTGACTGACTGACTTCGCAAAAGGGAAAAATAAAAAAAAAAGAATTATAAAATTAGAAAAAAATATTTCATTTAAGATTTCCTTTCCGGCCGGGACTCGAACCCAGTACCACGCGCTAGGAACCCAACGGTCTAGCTATTAGGCTATCGGAGCTCTGTCGATGGAAGTCTTAAATATAATAAAAACAAAAAATGCACCTTGGTAATTATTGATTCAAACACTTTGAAATTTACAGGTCGAATAATTAAACTGACTCAGAATTTTTCTCCCTACATAAATAATCAATATTCGCAAAAGAGAAAAATTAAAAAAAAAAGAAGAAGAAATTTCAAATTAGAAACTAAAAGTATACATTGAAGATTTTCGTTCAGGCTGGGACTCGAACCCAGGGCCACTCGCTTGGAAGCCTAACACTCTAGCCATTAGTCTATGGGAGCTCTGTCGGTGGGAGTTTTAAATATAATAAAAACAAAAAATGCACCTTGGTAATTGTTTATTTAAACACTTTGAAATCTTCGTGTCGAAAAATTAAACTGACTCAGAATTTTCTTCCCTACATAAATAATCAATAATTGCAAAGGAAAGAAATTGAAAAAAAAAAGAATTTTCAAATTAGAAAAGAAATATATACATTGAAGATATTCGCTCCGGCTGGGACTCGAACCCAGGCCACTCGCTTGGAAGACCAGCGGTCTAGCCATTAGGCTATCGGAGTTCTGTCGAGCGGAGTCTTACTGCCTGACTGATACTGCCTGACTGACAGACTGACTCACTGACTGACTGATACTGACTGACTGACTCACTGACTGACCGAGACTGACTGACTGATACTGACTGACTGACTCACTGACTGACCGAGACTGACTGACTAACTGCCTGACTGACTGAGACTGGACTGACTGACTGACTGACTGACTAACTGACTGACTGAGACTGACTGACTGACTGAGACTGACTGACTGCTTTAGTGACTAACTGACTGCACAGGACTGACCGACTGACTGACTGACTGACTGCCTGACTGACTGAATGACTGACTGACTGAGACTAAATGACTGACTGCTTGACTGACTGGCTGAAGGACTAACTGACTGACTGAGTGACTGACTGACTGGACTGACTGACTGAGACTGAATGACTGAGTGCTTGACTGATTGACTGTCAGACTGACTGACTGACTTCGCAAAAGGGAAAAATAAAAAAAAAAGAATTATAAAATTAGAAAAAAATATTTGAATTTAAGATTTCCTTTCCGGCCGATACTCGAACCCAGTACCACGCGCTAGGAACCCAACGGTCTAGCTATTAGGCTATCGGAGCTCTGTCGATGGAAGTCTTAAATATAATAAAAACAAAAAATGCACCTTGGTAATTATTGATTCAAACACTTTGAAATTTACAGGTCGAATAATTAAACTGACTCAGAATTTTTCTCCCTACATAAATAATCAATATTCGCAAAAGAGAAAAATTAAAAAAAAAAAGAAGAAGAAATTTCAAATTAGAAACTAAAAGTATACATTGAAGATTTTCTTTCAGGCTGGGACTCGAACCCATGGCCACTCGCTTGGAAGCCTAACACTCTAGCCATTAGTCTATGGGAGCTCTGTCGGTGGGAGTTTTAAATATAATAAAAACAAAAAATGCACCTTGGTAATTGTTTATTTAAACACTTTGAAATCTTCGTGTCGAAAAATTAAACTGACTCAGTATTTTCTTCCCTACATAAATAATCAATAATTGCAAAGGAAAGAAATTGAAAAAAAAAGAATTTTCAAATTAGAAAAGAAATATATACATTGAAGATATTCGCTCCGGCTGGGACTCGAACCCAGGCCACTCGCTTGGAAGACCAGCGGTCTAGCCATTAGGCTATCGGAGTTCTGTCGAGCGGAGTCTTACTGCCTGACTGATACTGCCTGACTGACAGACTGACTCACTGACTGACTGATACTGACTGACTGACTCACTGACTGACCGAGACTGACTGACTGATACTGACTGACTGACTCACTGACTGACCGAGACTGACTGACTAACTGCCTGACTGACTGAGACTGGACTGACTGACTGACTGACTGACTAACTGACTGACTGAGACTGACTGACTGACTGAGACTGACTGACTGCTTTAGTGACTAACTGACTGCACAGGACTGACCGACTGACTGACTGACTGACTGCCTGACTGACTGAATGACTGACTGACTGAGACTAAATGACTGACTGCTTGACTGACTGGCTGAAGGACTAACTGACTGACTGAGTGACTGACTGACTGGACTGACTGACTGAGACTGAATGACTGAGTGCTTGACTGATTGACTGTCAGACTGACTGACTGACTTCGCAAAAGGGAAAAATAAAAAAAAAAGAATTATAAAATTAGAAAAAAATATTTGAATTTAAGATTTCCTTTCCGGCCGATACTCGAACCCAGTACCACGCGCTAGGAACCCAACGGTCTAGCTATTAGGCTATCGGAGCTCTGTCGATGGAAGTCTTAAATATAATAAAAACAAAAAATGCACCTTGGTAATTATTGATTCAAACACTTTGAAATTTACAGGTCGAATAATTAAACTGACTCAGAATTTTTCTCCCTACATAAATAATCAATATTCGCAAAAGAGAAAAATTAAAAAAAAAAAGAAGAAGAAATTTCAAATTAGAAACTAAAAGTATACATTGAAGATTTTCTTTCAGGCTGGGACTCGAACCCATGGCCACTCGCTTGGAAGCCTAACACTCTAGCCATTAGTCTATGGGAGCTCTGTCGGTGGGAGTTTTAAATATAATAAAAACAAAAAATGCACCTTGGTAATTGTTTATTTAAACACTTTGAAATCTTCGTGTCGAAAAATTAAACTGACTCAGTATTTTCTTCCCTACATAAATAATCAATAATTGCAAAGGAAAGAAATTGAAAAAAAAAGAATTTTCAAATTAGAAAAGAAATATATACATTGAAGATATTCGCTCCGGCTGGGACTCGAACCCAGGCCACTCGCTTGGAAGACCAGCGGTCTAGCCATTAGGCTATCGGAGTTCTGTCGAGCGGAGTCTTACTGCCTGACTGATACTGCCTGACTGACAGACTGACTCACTGACTGACTGATACTGACTGACTGACAGACTGACTCACTGACTGACTGATACTGACTGACTGACTCACTGACTGACCGAGACTGACTGACTGACTGACTAACTGACTGACTGAGACTGACTGACTGACTGCTTGACTCTCTGACTGGCTATTTCACTGACTGACTGAATGACTAAATGACTGACTGACACTGACTGACTGACTGCTTGACTACCTGACTGACTGCTTGACTGACTAACTGACTGGACAGGACTGACCGACTGACTGACTGACAGACTGACTGAATAAGGATGACTGACAGACTGACTGAATAAGGCTGACTGACTGACTGACTGACAGACTGACTGAATAAGGCTGACCGACTGACTGACTGCCTGACTGACTGACTGACTGAATGACTGACTGACTGACTGACCGAGACTGACTGACTGACTGACTGAGACTGGACTGGACTGACTGACTGACTGACTGACTGAGACTGACTGACTGCTTTAGTGACTAACTGACTGCACAGGACTGACCGACTGACTGACTGACTGACTGCCTGACTGACTGACTGACTGAATGACTGACTGACTGAGACTAAATGACTGACTGCTTGACTGACTGGCTGAAGGACTAACTGACTGACTGAGTGACTGACTGACTGGACTGACTGACTGAGACTGAATGACTGAGTGCTTGACTGATTGACTGTCAGACTGACTGACTGACTTCGCAAAAGGGAAAAATAAAAAAAAAGAATTATAAAATTAGAAAAGAATATTTGCATTTAAGATTTCCTTTCCGGCTGGGATTTGAACCCAGGGCGACACTCATGGAAGCCCAACGCTCTCGCCAATATACTATCGGATCTCTGTTGATCGGTGTCTTAATTATAATAAAAACAAAAAATGCACCTTAGTAATTATTGATCTAAAATCTTTGAAATCTAAAGGTCGAATGATTAAACTGACTCAGAATTTTCTTCCGTACATAAATAATAAATATTTGCAAAAGAAAGAAATTGAAAAAAAAAAGAATCTTCAAATTAGAAGAGAAACATATACATGGAAGATTTTCGTTCCGGCCGGGACTCGCACCCAGTACCACGCGCTTGGAACCCAACGGTCTAGCCATTAGGCTATCGGAGCTCTGTCGATGGAAGTCTTAAATATAATAAAAACAAAAAATGCACCTTGGTAATTATTGATTCAAACACTTTGAAATTTACAGGTCGAATAATTAAACTGACTCAGAATTTTTCTCCCTACATAAATAATCAATATTCGCAAAAGAGAAAAATTAAAAAAAAAAGAAGAAGAAATTTCAAATTAGAAACTAAAAGTATACATTGAAGATTTTCGTTCAGGCTGGGACTCGAACCCAGGGCCACTCGCTTGGAAGCCTAACACTCTAGCCATTAGTCTATGGGAGCTCTGTCGGTGGGAGTTTTAAATATAATAAAAACAAAAAATGCACCTTGGTAATTGTTTATTTAAACACTTTGAAATCTTCGTGTTGAAAAATTAAACTGACTCAGAATTTTCTTCCCTATATAAATAATCAATAATTGCAAAGGAAAGAAATTGAAAAAAAAAGAATTTTCAAATTAGAAAAGAAATATATACATTGAAGATATTCGCTCCGGCTGGGACTCGAACCCAGGCCACTCGCTTGGAAGACCAGCGGTCTAGCCATTAGGCTATCGGAGTTCTGTCGAGCGGAGTCTTACTGCCTGACTGATACTGCCTGACTGACAGACTGACTCACTGACTGACTGATACTGACTGACTGACTCACTGACTGACCGAGACTGACTGACTAACTGCCTGACTGACTGAGACTGGACTGACTGACTGACTGACTGACTGACTAACTGACTGACTGAGACTGACTGACTGACTGCTTGACGCTCTGACTGGCTATTTCACTGACTGACTGAATGACTAAATGACTGACTGACACTGACTGACTGACTGCTTGACTACCTGACTGACTGCTTGACTGACTAACTGACTGGACAGGACTGACCGACTGACTGACTGACAGACTGACTGAATAAGGATGACTGACAGACTTACTGAATAAGGCTGACTGACTGACTGACTGACAGACTGACTGAATAAGGCTGACCGACTGACTGACTGCCTGACTGACTGACTGACTGAATGACTGACTGACTGACTGACCGAGACTGACTGACTGACTGACTGAGACTGGACTGGACTGACTGACTGACTGACTGAGACTGACTGACTGCTTTAGTGACTAACTGACTGCACAGGACTGACCGACTGACTGACTGACTGACTGCCTGACTGACTGACTGACTGAATGACTGACTGACTGAGACTAAATGACTGACTGCTTGACTGACTGGCTGAAGGACTAACTGACTGACTGAGTGACTGGACTGACTGACTGAGACTGAATGACTGAGTGCTTGACTGATTGACTGTCAGACTGACTGACTGACTTCGCAAAAGGGAAAAATAAAAAAAAAAGAATTATAAAATTAGAAAAAAATATTTCACTTAAGATTTCCTTTCCGGCCGGGACTCGAACCCAGTACCACGCGCTAGGAACCCAACGGTCTAGCTATTAGGCTATCGGAGCTCTGTCGATGGAAGTCTTAAATATAATAAAAACAAAAAATGCACCTTGGTAATTATTGATTCAAACACTTTGAAATTTACAGGTCGAATAATTAAACTGACTCAGAATTTTTCTCCCTACATAAATAATCAATATTCGCAAAAGAGAAAAATTTAAAAAAAAAGAAGAAGAAATTTCAAATTAGAAACTAAAAGTATACATTGAAGATTTTCGTTCAGGCTGGGACTCGAACCCAGGGCCACTCGCTTGGAAGCCTAACACTCTAGCCATTAGTCTATGGGAGCTCTGTCGGTGGGAGTTTTAAATATAATAAAAACAAAAAATGCACCTTGGTAATTGTTTATTTAAACACTTTGAAATCTTCGTGTCGAAAAATTAAACTGACTCAGAATTTTCTTCCCTACATAAATAATCAATAATTGCAAAGGAAAGAAATTGAAAAAAAAAAAAAAGAATTTTCAAATTAGAAAAGAAATATATACATTGAAGATATTCGCTCCGGCTGGGACTCGAACCCAGGCCACTCGCTTGGAAGACCAGCGGTCTAGCCATTAGGCTATCGGAGTTCTGTCGAGCGGAGTCTTACTGCCTGACTGATACTGCCTGACTGACAGACTGACTCACTGACTGACTGATACTGACTGACTGACTCACTGACTGACCGAGACTGACTGACTGATTGACTGACTGACTAACTGACTGACTGAGACTGACTGACTGACTGCTTGACTCTCTGACTGGCTATTTCACTGACTGACTGAATGACTAAATGACTGACTGACACTGACTGACTGACTGCTTGACTACCTGACTGACTGCTTGACTGACTAACTGACTGGACAGGACTGACCGACTGACTGACTGACAGACTGACTGAATAAGGATGACTGACAGACTGACTGAATAAGGCTGACTGACTGACTGACTGACAGACTGACTGAATAAGGCTGACCGACTGACTGACTGCCTGACTGACTGACTGACTGAATGACTGACTGAGTGACTGACCGAGACTGACTGACTGACTGACTGAGACTGGACTGGACTGACTGACTGACTGAGACTGACTGACTGCTTTAGTGACTAACTGACTGCACAGGACTGACCGACTGACTGACTGACTGACTGCCTGACTGACTGACTGACTGAATGACTGACTGACTGAGACTAAATGACTGACTGCTTGACTGACTGGCTGAAGGACTAACTGACTGACTGAGTGACTGACTGACTGGACTGACTGACTGAGACTGAATGACTGAGTGCTTGACTAATTGACTGTCAGACTGACTGACTGACTTCGCAAAAGGGAAAAATAAAAAAAAAAGAATTATAAAATTAGAAAAAAATATTTGCATTTAAGATTTCCTTTCCGGCCGGGACTCGAACCCAGTACCACGCGCTAGGAACCCAACGGTCTATCCATTAGGCTATCGGAGCTCTGTCGATGGAAGTCTTAAATATAATAAAAACAAAAAATGCACCTTGGTAATTATTGATTCAAACACTTTGAAATTTACAGGTCGAATAATTAAACTGACTCAGAATTTTTCTCCCTACATAAATACTCAATATTCGCAAAAGAGAAAAATTAAAAAAAAAAGAAGAAGAAATTTCAAATTAGAAACTAAAAGTATACATTGAAGATTTTCGTTCAGGCTGGGACTCGAACCCAGGGCCACTCGCTTGGAAGCCTAACACTCTAGCCCTTAGTCTATGGGAGCTCTGTCGGTGGGAGTTTTAAATATAATAAAAACAAAAAATGCACCTTGGTAATTGTTTATTTAAACACTTTGAAATCTTCGTGTCGAAAAATTAAACTGACTCAGAATTTTTCTCCCTACATAAATAATCAATATTCGCAAAAGAGAAAAATTAAAAAAAAAGAAGAAGAAATTTCAAATTAGAAACTAAATGTATACATTGAAGATTTTCGTTCAGGCTGGGACTCGAACCCAGGGCCACTCGCTTGGAAGCCTAACACTCTAGCCATTAGTCTATGGGAGCTCTGTCGGTGGGAGTTTTAAATATAATAAAAACAAAAAATGCACCTTGGTAATTGTTTATTTAAACACTTTGAAATCTTCGTGTCGAAAAATTAAACTGACTCAGAATTTTCTTCCCTACATAAATAATCAATAATTGCAAAGGAAAGAAATTGAAAAAAAAAAGAATTTTCAAATTAGAAAAGAAATATATACATTGAAGATATTCGCTCCGGCTGGGACTCGAACCCAGGCCACTCGCTTGGAAGACCAGCGGTCTAGCCATTAGGCTATCGGAGTTCTGTCGAGCGGAGTCTTACTGCCTGACTGATACTGCCTGACTGACAGACTGACTCACTGACTGACTGATACTGACTGACTGACTCACTGACTGACCGAGACTGACTGACTAACTGCCTGACTGACTGAGACTGGACTGACTGACTGACTGACTGACTGACTGACTGACTAACTGACTGACTGAGACTGACTGACTGACTGCTTGACTCTCTGACTGGCTATTTCACTGACTGACTGAATGACTAAATGACTGACTGACACTGACTGACTGACTGCTTGACTACCTGACTGACTGCTTGACTGACTAACTGACTGGACAGGACTGACCGACTGACTGACTGACAGACTGACTGAATAAGGATGACTGACAGACTGACTGAATAAGGCTGACTGACTGACTGACTGACAGACTGACTGAATAAGGCTGACCGACTGACTGACTGCCTGACTGACTGACTGACTGACTGACTGACTGACCGAGACTGACTGACTGACTGACTGACTGAGACTGACTGACTGCTTTAGTGACTAACTGACTGCACAGGACTGACCGACTGACTGACTGACTGACTGCCTGACTGACTGACTGACTGAATGACTGACTGACTGAGACTAAATGACTGACTGCTTGACTGATTGGCTGAAGGACTAACTGACTGACTGAGTGACTGACTGACTGGACTGACTGACTGAGACTGAATGACTGAGTGCTTGACTGATTGACTGTCAGACTGACTGACTGACTTCGCAAAAGGGAAAAATAAAAAAAAAAGAATTATAAAATTAGAAAAAAATATTTGCATTTAAGATTTCCTTTCCGGCCGGGACTCGAACCCAGTACCACGCGCTAGGAACCCAACGGTCTAGCTATTAGGCTATCGGAGCTCTGTCGATGGAAGTCTTAAATATAATAAAAACAAAAAATGCACCTTGGTAATTATTGATTCAAACACTTTGAAATTTACAGGTCGAATAATTAAACTGACTCAGAATTTTTCTCCCTACATAAATAATCAATATTCGCAAAAGAGAAAAATTTAAAAAAAAAGAAGAAGAAATTTCAAATTAGAAACTAAAAGTATACATTGAAGATTTTCGTTCAGGCTGGGACTCGAACCCAGGGCCACTCGCTTGGAAGCCTAACACTCTAGCCATTAGTCTATGGGAGCTCTGTCGGTGGGAGTTTTAAATATAATAAAAACAAAAAATGCACCTTGGTAATTGTTTATTTAAACACTTTGAAATCTTCGTGTCGAAAAATTAAACTGACTCAGAATTTTCTTCCCTACATAAATAATCAATAATTGCAAAGGAAAGAAATTGAAAAAAAAAAAGAATTTTCAAATTAGAAAAGAAATATATACATTGAAGATATTCGCTCCGGCTGGGACTCGAACCCAGGCCACTCGCTTGGAAGACCAGCGGTCTAGCCATTAGGCTATCGGAGTTCTGTCGAGCGGAGTCTTACTGCCTGACTGATACTGCCTGACTGACAGACTGACTCACTGACTGACTGATACTGACTGACTGACTCACTGACTGACCGAGACTGACTGACTGACTGACTGACTGACTAACTGACTGACTGAGACTGACTGACTGACTGCTTGACTCTCTGACTGGCTATTTCACTGACTGACTGAATGACTAAATGACTGACTGACACTGACTGACTGACTGCTTGACTACCTGACTGACTGCTTGACTGACTAACTGACTGGACAGGACTGACCGACTGACTGACTGACAGACTGACTGAATAAGGATGACTGACAGACTGACTGAATAAGGCTGACTGACTGACTGACTGACAGACTGACTGAATAAGGCTGACCGACTGACTGACTGCCTGACTGACTGAATGACTGACTGACTGACTGACCGAGACTGACTGACTGACTGACTGAGACTGGACTGGACTGACTGACTGACTGAGACTGACTGACTGCTTTAGTGACTAACTGACTGCACAGGACTGACCGACTGACTGACTGACTGACTGCCTGACTGACTGACTGACTGAATGACTGACTGACTGAGACTAAATGACTGACTGCTTGACTGACTGGCTGAAGGACTAACTGACTGACTGAGTGACTGACTGACTGGACTGACTGACTGAGACTGAATGACTGAGTGCTTGACTGATTGACTGTCAGACTGACTGACTGACTTCGCAAAAGGGAAAAATAAAAAAAAAAGAATTATAAAATTAGAAAAAAATATTTGCATTTAAGATTTCCTTTCCGGCCGGGACTCGAACCCAGTACCACGCGCTAGGAACCCAACGGTCTATCCATTAGGCTATCGGAGCTCTGTCGATGGAAGTCTTAAATATAATAAAAACAAAAAATGCACCTTGGTAATTATTGATTCAAACACTTTGAAATTTACAGGTCGAATAATTAAACTGACTCAGAATTTTTCTCCCTACATAAATAATCAATATTCGCAAAAGAGAAAAAATAAAAAAAAAAGAAGAAGAAATTTCAAATTAGAAACTAAATGTATACATTGAAGATTTTCGTTCAGGCTGGGACTCGAACCCAGGGCCACTCGCTTGGAAGCCTAACACTCTAGCCATTAGTCTATGGGAGCTCTGTCGGTGGGAGTTTTAAATATAATAAAAACAAAAAATGCACCTTGGTAATTGTTTATTTAAACACTTTGAAATCTTCGTGTCGAAAAATTAAACTGACTCAGAATTTTCTTCCCTACATAAATAATCAATAATTGCAAAGGAAAGAAATTGAAAAAAAAAAGAATTTTCAAATTAGAAAAGAAATATATACATTGAAGATATTCGCTCCGGCTGGGACTCGAACCCAGGCCACTCGCTTGGAAGACCAGCGGTCTAGCCATTAGGCTATCGGAGTTCTGTCGAGCGGAGTCTTACTGCCTGACTGATACTGCCTGACTGACAGACTGACTCACTGACTGACTGATACTGACTGACTGACTCACTGACTGACCGAGACTGACTGACTAACTGCCTGACTGACTGAGACTGGACTGACTGACTGACTGACTGACTGACTGACTGACTAACTGACTGACTGAGACTGACTGACTGACTGCTTGACTCTCTGACTGGCTATTTCACTGACTGACTGAATGACTAAATGACTGACTGACACTGACTGACTGACTGCTTGACTACCTGACTGACTGCTTGACTGACTAACTGACTGGACAGGACTGACCGACTGACTGACTGACAGACTGACTGAATAAGGATGACTGACAGACTGACTGAATAAGGCTGACTGACTGACTGACTGACAGACTGACTGAATAAGGCTGACCGACTGACTGACTGCCTGACTGACTGACTGACTGACTGACTGACTGACCGAGACTGACTGACTGACTGACTGACTGAGACTGACTGACTGCTTTAGTGACTAACTGACTGCACAGGACTGACCGACTGACTGACTGACTGACTGCCTGACTGACTGACTGACTGAATGACTGACTGACTGAGACTAAATGACTGACTGCTTGACTGATTGGCTGAAGGACTAACTGACTGACTGAGTGACTGACTGACTGGACTGACTGACTGAGACTGAATGACTGAGTGCTTGACTGATTGACTGTCAGACTGACTGACTGACTTCGCAAAAGGGAAAAATAAAAAAAAAAGAATTATAAAATTAGAAAAAAATATTTGCATTTAAGATTTCCTTTCCGGCCGGGACTCGAACCCAGTACCACGCGCTAGGAACCCAACGGTCTAGCCATTAGGCTATCGGAGCTCTGTCGATGGAAGTCTTAAATATAATAAAAACAAAAAATGCACCTTGGTAATTATTGATTCAAACACTTTGAAATTTACAGGTCGAATAATTAAACTGACTCAGAATTTTTCTCCCTACATAAATAATCAATATTCGCAAAAGAGAAAAATTAAAAAAAAAAGAAGAAGAAATTTCAAATTAAAAACTAAAAGTATACATTGAAGATTTTCGTTCAGGCTGGGACTCGAACCCAGGGCCACTCGCTTGGAAGCCTAAGACTCTAGCCATTAGTCTATGGGAGCTCTGTCGGTGGGAGTTTTAAATATAATAAAAACAAAAAATGCACCTTGGTAATTGTTTATTTAAACACTTTGAAATCTTCGTGTCGAAAAATTAAACTGACTCAGAATTTTCTTCCCTACATAAATAATCAATAATTGCAAAGGAAAGAAATTGAAAAAAAAAAAAGAATTTTCAAATTAGAAAAGAAATATATACATTGAAGATATTCGCTCCGGCTGGGACTCGAACCCAGGCCACTCGCTTGGAAGACCAGCGGTCTAGCCATTAGGCTATCGGAGTTCTGTCGAGCGGAGTCTTACTGCCTGACTGATACTGCCTGACTGACAGACTGACTCACTGACTGACTGATACTGACTGACTGACTCACTGACTGACCGAGACTGACTGACTAACTGCCTGACTGACTGAGACTGGACTGACTGACTGACTGACTGACTGACTGACTAACTGACTGACTGAGACTGACTGACTGACTGCTTGACTCTCTGACTGACTGCTTGACTGACTAACTGACTGGACAGGACTGACCGACTGACTGACTGACAGACTGACTGAATAAGGCTGACTGACTGACTGACTGACAGACTGACTGAATAAGGCTGACCGACTGACTGACTGCCTGACTGACTGACTGACTGAATGACTGACTGACTGACTGACCGAGACTGACTGACTGACTGACTGAGACTGGACTGGACTGACTGACTGACTGACTGACTGAGACTGACTGACTGCTTTAGTGACTAACTGACTGCACAGGACTGACCGACTGACTGACTGACTGACTGCCTGACTGACTGACTGACTGAATGACTGACTGACTGAGACTAAATGACTGACTGCTTGACTGACTGGCTGAAGGACTAACTGACTGACTGAGTGACTGACTGACTGGACTGACTGACTGAGACTGAATGACTGAGTGCTTGACTGATTGACTGTCAGACTGACTGACTGACTTCGCAAAAGGGAAAAATAAAAAAAAAAGAATTATAAAATTAGAAAAAAATATTTGCATTTAAGATTTCCTTTCCGGCCGGGACTCGAACCCAGTACTACGCGCTAGGAACCCAACGGTCTAGCCATTAGGCTATCGGAGCTCTGTCGATGGAAGTCTTAAATATAATAAAAACAAAAAATGCACCTTGGTAATTATTGATTCAAACACTTTGAAATTTACAGGTCGAATAATTAAACTGACTCAGAATTTTTCTCCCTACATAAATAATCAATATTCGCAAAAGAGAAAAATTAAAAAAAAAAGAAGAAGAAATTTCAAATTAGAAACTAAAAGTATACATTGAAGATTTTCGTTCAGGCTGGGACTCGAACCCAGGGCCACTCGCTTGGAAGCCTAACACTCTAGCCATTAGGCTATCGGAGTTCTGTCGAGCGGAGTCTTACTGCCTGACTGACAGACTGACTCACTGACTGACTGATACTGACTGACTGACTCACTGACTGACCGAGACTGACTGACTAACTGCCTGACTGACTGAGACTGGACTGACTGACTGACTGACTGACTAACTGACTGACTGACTAACTGACTGACTGAGACTGACTGACTGACTGCTTGACGCTCTGACTGGCTATTTCACTGACTGACTGAATGACTAAATGACTGACTGACACTGACTGACTGACTGCTTGACTACCTGACTGACTGCTTGACTGACTAACTGACTGGACAGGACTGACCGACTGACTGACTGACAGACTGACTGAATAAGGATGACTGACAGACTGACTGAATAAGGCTGACTGACTGACTGACTGACAGACTGACTGAATAAGGCTGACCGACTGACTGACTGCCTGACTGACTGACTGACTGAATGACTGACTGACTGACTGACCGAGACTGACTGACTGACTGACTGAGACTGGACTGGACTGACTGACTGACTGACTGATTGAGACTGACTGACTGCTTTAGTGACTAACTGACTGCACAGGACTGACCGACTGACTGACTGACTGACTGACTGCCTGACTGACTGACTGACTGAATGACTGACTGACTGAGACTAAATGACTGACTGCTTGACTGACTGGCTGAAGGACTAACTGACTGACTGAATGACTGACTGACTGGACTGACTGACTGAGACTGAATGACTGAGTACTTGACTGATTGACTGTCAGACTGACTGACTGACTTCGCAAAAGGGAAAAATAAAAAAAAAGAATTATAAAATTAGAAAAAAATATTTGCATTTAAGATTTCCTTTCCGGCCGGGACTCGAACCCAGTACCACGCGCTAGGAGCCCAACGGTCTAGCCATTAGGCTATCGGAGCTCTGTCGATGGAAGTCTTAAATATAATAAAAACAAAAAATGCACCTTGGTAATTATTGATTCAAACACTTTGAAATTTACAGGTCGAATAATTAAACTGACTCAGAATTTTTCTCCCTACATAAATAATCAATATTCGCAAAAGAGAAAAATTAAAAAAAAAGAAGAAGAAATTTCAAATTAGAAACTAAAAGTATACATTGAAGATTTTCGTTCAGGCTGGGACTCGAACCCAGGGCCACTCGCTTGGAAGCCTAACACTCTAGCCATTAGTCTATGGGAGCTCTGTCGGTGGGAGTTTTAAATATAATAAAAACAAAAAATGCACCTTGGTAATTGTTTATTTAAACACTTTGAAATCTTCGTGTCGAAAAATTAAACTGACTCAGAATTTTCTTCCCTACATAAATAATCAATAATTGCAAAGGAAAGAAATTGAAAAAAAAGAATTTTCAAATTAGAAAAGAAATATATACATTGAAGATATTCGCTCCGGCTGGGACTCGAACCCAGGCCACTCGCTTGGAAGACCAGCGGTCTAGCCATTAGGCTATCGGAGTTCTGTCGAGCGGAGTCTTACTGCCTGACTGATACTGCCTGACTGACAGACTGACTCACTGACTGACTGATACTGACTGACTGACTCACTGACTGACCGAGACTGACTGACTAACTGCCTGACTGACTGAGACTGGACTGACTGACTGACTGACTGACTGACTGACTAACTGACTGACTGAGACTGACTGACTGACTGCTTGACTCTCTGACTGGCTATTTCACTGACTGACTGAATGACTAAATGACTGACTGACACTGACTGACTGACTGCTTGACTACCTGACTGACTGCTTGACTGACTAACTGACTGGACAGGACTGACCGACTGACTGACTGACAGACTGACTGAATAAGGATGACTGACTGACTGACTGACAGGCTGACTGAATAAGGCTGACCGACTGACTGACTGCCTGACTGACTGACTGACTGAATGACTGACTGACTGACTGACCGAGACTGACTGACTGAGACTGGACTGGACTGACTGACTGAGACTGACTGACTGCTTTAGTGACTAACTGACTGCACAGGACTGACCGACTGACTGACTGCCTGACTGACTGAATGAATGACTGACTGAGACTAAATGACTGACTGCTTGACTGACTGGCTGAAGGACTAACTGACTGACTGAGTGACTGACTGACTGGACTGACTGACTGAGACTGAATGACTGAGTGCTTGACTGATTGACTGTCAGACTGACTGACTGACTTCGCAAAAGGGAAAAATAAAAAAAAAAGAATTATAAAATTAGAAAAAAATATTTGCATTTAAGATTTCCTTTCCGGCCGGGACTCGAACCCAGTACCATGCGCTAGGAACCCAACGGTCTAGCCATTAGGCTATCGGAGCTCTGTCGATGGAAGTCTTAAATATAATAAAAACAAAAAATGCACCTTGGTAATTATTGATTTAAACACTTTGAAATTTACAGGTCGAATAATTAAACTGACTCAGAATTTTTCTCCCTACATAAATAATCAATATTCGCAAAAGAGAAAAATTAAAAAAAAAGAAGAAGAAATTTCAAATTAGAAACTAAAAGTATACATTGAAGATTTTCGTTCAGGCTGGGACTCGAACCCAGGGCCTCTCGCTTGGAAGCCTAACACGCTAGCCATTAGTCTATGGGAGCTCTGTCGGTGGGAGTTTTAAATATATTAAAAACAAAAAATGCACCTTGGTAATTGTTTATTTAAACACTTTGAAATCTTTGTGTCGAAAAATTAAACTGACTCAGAATTTTCTTCCCTACATAAATAATCAATAATGGCAAAGGAAAGAAATTGAAAAAAAAAAGAATTTTCAAATTAGAAAAGAAATATATACATTGAAGATATTCGCTCCGGCTGGGACTCGAACCCAGGCCAGTCGCTTGGAAGACCAGCGGTCTAGCCATTAGGCTATCGGAGTTCTGTCGAGCGGAGTCTTACTGCCTGACTGATACTGCCTGACTGACAGACTGACTCACTGACTGACTGATACTGACTGACTGACTCACTGACTGACCGAGACTGACTGACTAACTGCCTGACTGACTGAGACTGGACTGACTGACTGACTGACTGACTGACTAACTGACTGACTGAGACTGACTGACTGACTGCCTGACTCTCTGACTGGCTATTTCACTGACTGACTGAATGACTAAATGACTGACTGACACTGACTGACTGACTGCTTGACTACCTGACTGACTGCTTGACTGACTAACTGACTGGACAGGACTGACCGACTGACTGACTGACAGACTGACTGAATAAGGATGACTGACAGACTGACTGAATAAGGCTGACTGACTGACTGACTGACAGACTGACTGAATAAGGCTGACCGACTGACTGACTGCCTGACTGACTGACTGACTGACTGACTGAGACTGACTGACTGCTTTAGTGACTAACTGACTGCACAGGACTGACCGACTGACCGACTGACTGACTGCCTGACTGACTGACTGACTGAATGACTGACTGACTGAGACTAAATGACTGACTGCTTGACTGACTGGCTGAAGGACTAACTGACTGACTGAGTGACTGACTGACTGGACTGACTGACTGAGACTGAATGACTGAGTGCTTGACTGATTGACTGTCAGACTGACTGACTGACTTCGCAAAAGGGAAAAATAAAAAAAAAAGAATTATAAAATTAGAAAAAAATATTTGCATTTAAGATTTCCTTTCCGGCTGGGATTTGAACCCAGGGCGACACTCATGGAAGCGCAACGCTCTCGCCAATATACTATCGGATCTCTGTTGATCGGTGTCTTAATTATAATAAAAAAAAAATGCACCTTAGTAATTATTGATCTAAAATCTTTGAAATCTAAAGGTCGAATGATTAAACTGACTCAGAATTTTCTTCCGCACATAAATAATCCATATTTGCAAAAGAAAGAAATTGAAAAAAAAAAAGAATCTTCAAATTAGAAGAGAAATATATACATGGAAGATTTTCGTTCCGGCCGGGACTCGAACCCAGTACCACGCGCTTGGAACCCAACGGTCTAGCCATTAGGCTATCGGAGCTCTGTCGATGGAAGTCTTAAATATAATAAAAACAAAAAATGCACCTTGGTAATTATTGATTCAAACACTTTGAAATTTACAGGTCGAATAATTAAACTGACTCAGAATTTTTCTCCCTACATAAATAATCAATATTCGCAAAAGAGAAAAATTAAAAAAAAAGAAGAAGAAATTTCAAATTAGAAACTAAAAGTATACATTGAAGATTTTCGTTCAGGCTGGGACTCGAACCCAGGGCCACTCGCTTGGAAGCATAACACTCTAGCCATTAGTCTATGGGAGCTCTGTCGGTGGGAGTTTTAAATATAATAAAAACAAAAAATGCACCTTGGTAATTGTTTATTTAAACACTTTGAAATCTTCGTGTCGAAAAATTAAACTGACTCAGAATTTTCTTCCCTACATAAATAATCAATAATTGCAAAGGAAAGAAATTGAAAAAAAAAAGAATTTTCAAATTAGAAAAGAAATATATACATTGAAGATATTCGCTCCGAATGGGACTCGAACCCAGGCCACTCGCTTGGAAGACCAGCGGTCTAGCCATTAGGCTATCGGAGTTCTGTCGAGCGGAGTCTTACTGCCTGACTGATACTGACTGACTGACTCACTGACTGACCGAGACTGACTGACTAACTGCCTGACTGACTGAGACTGGACTGACTGACTGACTGACTGACTGACTAACTGACTGACTGAGACTGACTAACTGACTGCTTGACTCTCTGACTGGCTATTTCACTGACTGACTGAATGACTAAATGACTGACTGACACTAACTGACTGACTGCTTGACTACCTGACTGACTGCTTGACTGACTAACTGACTGGACAGGACTGACCGACTGACTGACTGACAGACTGTCTGAATAAGGATGACTGACAGACTGACTGAATAAGGCTGACTGACTGACTGACTGACAGACTGACTGAATAAGGCTGACCGACTGACTGACTGCCTGACTGACTGACTGACTGAATGACTGACTGACTGACTGACCGAGACTGACTGACTGACTGACTGAGACTGGACTGGACTGACTGACTGACTAAGACTGACTGACTGCTTTAGTGACTAACTGACTGCACAGGACTGACCGACTGACTGACTGACTGACTGCCTGACTGACTGACTGACTGAATGACTGACTGACTGAGACTAAATGACTGACTGCTTGACTGACTGGCTGAAGGACTAACTGACTGACTGAGTGACTGACTGACTGGACTGACTGACTGAGACTGAATGACTGAGTGCTTGACTGATTGACTGTCAGACTGACTGACTGACTTCGCAAAAGGGAAAAATAAAAAAAAAAGAATTATAAAATTAGAAAAAAATATTTGCATTTAAGATTTCCTTTCCGGCTGGGATTTGAACCCAGGGCGACACTCATGGAAGCCCAACGCTCTCGCCAATATACTATCGGATCTCTGTTGATCGGTGTCTTAATTATAATAAAAACAAAAAATGCACCTTAGTAATTATTGATCTAAAATCATTGAAACCTAAAGGTCGAATGATTAAACTGACTCAGAATTTTCTTCCGTACATAAATAATCCATATTTGCAAAAGAAAGAAATTGAAAAAAAAAAGAATCTTCAAATTAGAAGAGAAATTTATACATGAAAATTTTCGTTCCGGCCGGGACTCGAACCCAGTCCCACGCGCTTGGAACCCAACGGTCTAGCCATTAGGCTATCGGAGCTCTGTCGATGGAAGTCTTAAATATAATAAAAACAAAAAATGCACCTTGGTAATTATTGATTCAAACACTTTGAAATTTACAGGTCGAATAATTAAACTGACTCAGAATTTTTCTCCCTACATAAATAATCAATATTCGCAAAAGAGAAAAATTAAAAAAAAAGAAGAAGAAATTTCAAATTAGAAACTAAAAGTATACATTGAAAATTTTCGTTCAGGCTGGGACTCGAACCCAGGGCCACTCGCTTGGAAGCCTAACACTCTAGCCATTAGTCTATGGGAGCTCTGTCGGTGGGAGTTTTAAATATAATAAAAACAAAAAATGCACCTTGGTAATTGTTTATTTAAACACTTTGAAATCTTCGTGTCGAAAAATTAAACTGACTCAGAATTTTCTTCCCTACATAAATAATCAATAATTGCAAAGGAAAGAAATTGAAAAAAAAAAAGAATTTTGAAATTAGAAAAGAAATATATACATTGAAGATATTCGCTCCGGCTGGGACTCGAACCCAGGCCACTCGCTTGGAAGACCAGCGGTCTAGCCATTAGGCTATCGGAGTTCTGTCGAGCGGAGTCTTACTGCCTGACTGATACTGCCTGACTGACAGACTGACTCACTGACTGACCGAGACTGACTGACTAACTGCCTGACTGACTGAGACTGGACTGACTGACTGACTGACTGACTGACTGACTAACTGACTGACTGAGACTGACTGACTGACTGCTTGACTCTCTGACTGGCTATTTCACAGACTGACTGAATGACTAAATGACTGACTGACACTGACTGACTGACTGCTTGACTACCTGACTGACTGCTTGACTGACTAACTGACTGGACAGGACTGACCGACTGACTGACTGACAGACTGACTGAATAAGGATGACTGACAGACTGACTGAATAAGGCTGACTGACTGACTGACTGACAGACTGACTGAATAAGGCTGACCGACTGACTGACTGCCTGACTGACTGACTGACTGAATGACTGACTGACTGACTGACCGAGACTGACTGACTGACTGACTGAGACTGGACTGGACTGACTGACTGACTGACTGACTGAGACTGACTGACTGCTTTAGTGACTAACTGACTGCACAGGACTGACCGACTGACTGACTGACTGACTGACTGACTGAATGACTGACTGACTGAGACTAAATGACTGACAGCTTGACTGACTGGCTGAAGGACTAACTGACTGACTGAGTGACTGACTGACTGGACTGACTGACTGAGACTGAATGACTGAGTGCTTGACGGATTGACTGTCAGACTGACTGACTGACTTCGCAAAAGGGAAAAATAAAAAAAAAAGAATTATAAAATTAGAAAAAAATATTTGCATTTAAGATTTCCTTTCCGGCTGGGATTTAAACCCAGGGCGACACTCATGGAAGCCCAACGCTCTCGCCAATATACTATCGGATCTCTGTTGATCGGTGTCTTAATTATAATAAAAACAAAAAATGCACCTTAGTAATTATTGATCTAAAATCTTTGAAATCTAAAGGTCGAATGATAAAACTGACTCAGAATTTTCTTCCGTACATAAATAATCCATATTTGCAAAAGAAAGAAATTGAAAAAAAAAAGAATCTTCAAATTAGAAGAGAAATATATACATGGAAGATTTTCGTTCCGGCCGGGACTCGAACCCAGTACCACGCGCTTGGAACCCAACGGTCTAGCCATTAGGCTATCGGAGCTCTGTCGATGGAAGTCTTAAATATAATAAAAACAAAAAATGCACCTTGGTAATTATTGATTCAAACACATTGAAATTTACAGGTCGAATAATTAAACTGACTCAGAATTTTTCTCCCTACATAAATAATCAATATTCGCAAAAGAGAAAAATTAAAAAAAAAAGAAGAAGAAATTTCAAATTAGAAACTAAAAGTATACATTGAAGATTTTCGTTCAGGCTGGGACTCGAACCCAGGGCCACTCGCTTGGAAGCCTAACACTCTAGCCATTAGTCTATGGGAGATCTGTCGGTGGGAGTTTTAAATATAATAAAAACAAAAAATGCACCTTGGTAATTGTTTATTTAAACACTTTGAAATCTTCGTGTCGAAAAATTAAACTGACTCAGAATTTTCTTCCCTACATAAATAATCAATAATTGCAAAGGAAAGAAATTGAAAAAAAAAAAGAATTTTCAAATTAGAAAAGAAATATATACATTGAAGATATTCGCTCCGGCTGGGACTCGAACCCAGGCCACTCGCTTGGAAGACCAGCGGTCTAGCCATTAGGCTATCGGAGTTCTGTCGAGCGGAGTCTTACTGCCTGACTGATACTGACTGACTGACTCACTGACTGACCGAGACTGACTGACTAACTGCCTGACTGACTGAGACTGGACTGACTGACTGACTGACTGACTGACTGACTGACTGACTGACTAACTGACTGACTGAGACTGACTGACTGACTGCTTGACTCTCTGACTGGCTATTTCACTGACTGACTGAATGACTAAATGACTGACTGACACTGACTGACTGACTGCTTGACTACCTGACTGACTGCTTGACTGACTAACTGACTGGACAGGACTGACCGACTGACTGACTGACAGACTGACTGAATAAGGATGACTGACAGACTGACTGAATAAGGCTGACTGACTGACTGACAGACTGACTGAATAAGGCTGACCGACTGACTGACTGCCTGACTGACTGACTGACTGAATGACTGACTGACTGACTGACCGAGACTGACTGACTGACTGACTGAGACTGGACTGGACTGACTGACTGACTGACTGACTGAGACTGACTGACTGCTTTAGTGACTAACTGACTGCACAGGACTGACCGACTGACTGACTGACTGACCGCCTGACTGACTGACTGACTGAATGACTGACTGACTGAGACTAAATGACTGACTGAGACTAAATGACTGACTGCTTGACTGACTGGCTGAAGGACTAACTGACTGACTGAGTGACTGACTGGCTGGACTGACTGACTGAGACTGAATGACTGAGTGCTTGACTGATTGACTGCCAGACTGACTGACTGACTTCGCAAAAGGGAAAAATAAAAAAAAAAGAATTATAAAATTAGAAAAAAATATTTGCATTTAAGATTTCCTTTCCGGCTGGGATTTGAACCCAGGGCGACACTCATGGAAGCCCAACGCTCTCGCCAATATACTATCGGATCTCTGTTGATCGGTGTCTTAATTATAATAAAAACAAAAAATGCACCTTAGTAATTATTGATCTAAAATCTTTGAAATCTAAAGGTCGAATGATAAAACTGACTCAGAATTTTCTTCCGTACATAAATAATCCATATTTGCAAAAGAAAGAAATTGAAAAAAAAAGAATCTTCAAATTAGAAGAGAAATATATACATGGAAGATTTTCGTTCCGGCCGGGACTCGAACCCAGTACCACGCGCTTGGAACCCAACGGTCTAGCCATTAGGCTATCGGAGCTCTGTCGATGGAAGTCTTAAATATAATAAAAACAAAAAATGCACCTTGGTAATTATTGATTCAAACACATTGAAATTTACAGGTCGAATAATTAAACTGACTCAGAATTTTTCTCCCTACATAAATAATCAATATTCGCAAAAGAGAAAAATTAAAAAAAAAAGAAGAAGAAATTTCAAATTAGAAACTAAAAGTATACATTGAAGATTTTCGTTCAGGCTGGGACTCGAACCCAGGGCCACTCGCTTGGAAGCCTAACACTCTAGATATTAGTCTATGGGAGATCTGTCGGTGGGAGTTTTAAATATAATAAAAACAAAAAATGCACCTTGGTAATTGTTTATTTAAACACTTTGAAATCTTCGTGTCGAAAAATTAAACTGACTCAGAATTTTCTTCCCTACATAAATAATCAATAATTGCAAAGGAAAGAAATTGAAAAAAAAAAAGAATTTTCAAATTAGAGAAGAAATATATACATTGAAGATATTCGCTCCGGCTGGGACTCGAACCCAGGCCACTCGCTTGGAAGACCAGCGGTCTAGCCATTAGGCTATCGGAGTTCTGTCGAGCGGAGTCTTACTGCCTGACTGATACTGACTGACTGACTCACTGACTGACCGAGACTGACTGACTAACTGCCTGACTGACTGAGACTGGACTGACTGACTGACTGACTGACTGACTGACTAACTGACTGACTGAGACTGACTGACTGACTGCTTGACTCTCTGACTGGCTATTTCACTGACTGACTGAATGACTAAATGACTGACTGACACTGACTGACTGACTGCTTGACTACCTGACTGACTGCTTGACTGACTAACTGACTGGACAGGACTGACCGACTGACTGACTGACAGACTGACTGAATAAGGATGACTGACAGACTGACTGAATAAGGCTGACTGACTGACTGACAGACTGACTGAATAAGGCTGACCGACTGACTGACTGCCTGACTGACTGACTGACTGAATGACTGACTGACTGACTGACCGAGACTGACTGACTGACTGACTGAGACTGGACTGGACTGACTGACTGACTGACTGACTGAGACTGACTGACTGCTTTAGTGACTAACTGACTGCACAGGACTGACCGACTGACTGACTGACTGACCGCCTGACTGACTGACTGACTGAATGACTGACTGACTGAGACTAAATGACTGACTGAGACTAAATGACTGACTGCTTGACTGACTGGCTGAAGGACTAACTGACTGACTGGCTGGACTGACTGACTGAGACTGAATGACTGAGTGCTTGACTGATTGACTGTCAGACTGACTGACTGACTTCGCAAAAGGGAAAAATAAAAAAAAAAGAATTATAAAATTAGAAAAAAATATTTGCATTTAAGATTTCCTTTCCGGCTGGGATTTGAACCCAGGGCGACACTCATGGAAGCCCAACGCTCTCGCCAATATACTATCGGATCTCTGTTGATCGGTGTCTTAATTATAATAAAAACAAAAAATGCACCTTAGTAATTATTGATCTAAAATCTTTGAAATCTAAAGGTCGAATGATTAAACTGACTCAGAATTTTCTTCCGTACATAAATAATCCATATTTGCAAAAGAAAGAAATTGAAAAAAAAAAGAATCTTCAAATTAGAAGAGAAATATATACATGGAAGATTTTCGTTCCGGCCGGGACTCGAACCCAGTACCACGCGCTTGGAACCCAACGGTCTAGCCATTAGGCTATCGGAGCTCTGTCGAGCGGAGTCTTACTGCCTGACTGATACTGACTGACTGACTCACTGACTGACCGAGACTGACTGACTAACTGCCTGACTGACTGAGACTGGACTGACTGACTGACTGACTGACTGACTGACTAACTGACTGACTGAGACTGACTGACTGACTGACTGACTAACTGACTGACTGCTTGACTCTCTGACTGGCTATTTCACTGACTGACTGAATGACTAAATGACTGACTGACACTAACTGACTGACTGCTTGACTACCTGACTGACTGCTTGACTGACTAACTGACTGGACAGGACTGACCGACTGACTGACTGACAGACTGTCTGAATAAGGATGACTGACAGACTGACTGAATAAGGCTGACTGACTGACTGACTGACAGACTGACTGAATAAGGCTGACCGACTGACTGACTGCCTGACTGACTGAATGACTGAATGACTGACTGACTGACTGACCGAGACTGACTGACTGACTGACTGAGACTGGACTGGACTGACTGACTGACTGACTGACTAAGACTGACTGACTGCTTTAGTGACTAACTGACTGCACAGGACTGACCGACTGACTGACTGACTGACTGCCTGACTGACTGACTGACTGAATGACTGACTGACTGAGACTAAATGACTGACTGCTTGACTGACTGGCTGAAGGACTAACTGACTGACTGAGTGACTGACTGACTGGACTGACTGACTGAGACTGAATGACTGAGTGCTTGACTGATTGACTGTCAGACTGACTGACTGACTTCGCAAAAGGGAAAAATAAAAAAAAAAGAATTATAAAATTAGAAAAAAATATTTGCATTTAAGATTTCCTTTCCGGCTGGGATTTGAACCCAGGGCGACACTCATGGAAGCCCAACGCTCTCGCCAATATACTATCGGATCTCTGTTGATCGGTGTCTTAATTATAATAAAAACAAAAAATGCACCTTAGTAATTATTGATCTAAAATCTTTGAAATCTAAAGGTCGAATGATTAAACTGACTCAGAATTTTCTTCCGTACATAAATAATCCATATTTGCAAAAGAAAGAAATTGAAAAAAAAAGAATCTTCAAATTAGAAGAGAAATTTATACATGAAAATTTTCGTTCCGGCCGGGACTCGAACCCAGTCCCACGCGCTTGGAACCCAACGGTCTAGCCATTAGGCTATCGGAGCTCTGTCGATGGAAGTCTTAAATATAATAAAAACAAAAAATGCACCTTGGTAATTATTGATTCAAACACTTTGAAATTTACAGGTCGAATAATTAAACTGACTCAGAATTTTTCTCCCTACATAAATATTCAATATTCGCAAAAGAGAAAAATTAAAAAAAAGAAGAAGAAATTTCAAATTAGAAACTAAAAGTATACATTGAAAATTTTCGTTCAGGCTGGGACTCGAACCCAGGGCCACTCGCTTGGAAGCCTAACACTCTAGCCATTAGTCTATGGGAGCTCTGTCGGTGGGAGTTTTAAATATAATAAAAACAAAAAATGCACCTTGGTAATTGTTTATTTAAACACTTTGAAATCTTCGTGTCGAAAAATTAAACTGACTCAGAATTTTCTTCCCTACATAAATAATCAATAATTGCAAAGGAAAGAAATTGAAAAAAAAAAGAATTTTGAAATTAGAAAAGAAATATATACATTGAAGATATTCGCTCCGGCTGGGACTCGAACCCAGGCCACTCGCTTGGAAGACCAGCGGTCTAGCCATTAGGCTATCGGAGTTCTGTCGAGCGGAGTCTTACTGCCTGACTGATACTGCCTGACTGACAGACTGACTCACTGACTGACTGATACTGACTGACTGACACACTGACTGACCGAGACTGACTGACTAACTGCCTGACTGACTGAGACTGGACTGACTGACTGACTGACTGACTGACTGACTAACTGACTGACTGAGACTGACTGACTGACTGCTTGACTCTCTGACTGGCTATTTCACTGACTGACTGAATAACTAAATGACTGACTGACACTGACTGACTGACTGCTTGACTACCTGACTGACTGCTTGACTGACTAACTGACTGGACAGGACTGACCGACTGACTGACTGACAGACTGACTGAATAAGGATGACTGACAGACTGACTGAATAAGGCTGACTGACTGACTGACTGACAGACTGACTGAATAAGGCTGACCGACTGACTGACTGCCTGACTGACTGACTGACTGAATGACTGACTGACTGACTGACCGAGACTGACTGACTGACTGACTGAGACTGGACTGGACTGACTGACTGACTGACTGACTGAGACTGACTGACTGCTTTAGTGACTAACTGACTGCACAGGACTGACCGACTGACTGACTGACTGACTGACTGACTGAATGACTGACTGACTGAGACTAAATGACTGACAGCTTGACTGACTGGCTGAAGGACTAACTGACTGACTGAGTGACTGACTGACTGGACTGACTGACTGAGACTGAATGACTGAGTGCTTGACGGATTGACTGTCAGACTGACTGACTGACTTCGCAAAAGGGAAAAATAAAAAAAAAAGAATTATAAAATTAGAAAAAAATATTTGCATTTAAGATTTCCTTTCCGGCTGGGATTTAAACCCAGGGCGACACTCATGGAAGCCCAACGCTCTCGCCAATATACTATCGGATCTCTGTTGATCGGTGTCTTAATTATAATAAAAACAAAAAATGCACCTTAGTAATTATTGATCTAAAATCTTTGAAATCTAAAGGTCGAATGATTAAACTGACTCAGAATTTTCTTCCGTACATAAATAATCCATATTTGCAAAAGAAAGAAATTGAAAAAAAAAAAGAATCTTCAAATTAGAAGAGAAATATATACATGGAAGATTTTCGTTCCGGCCGGGACTCGAACCCAGTACCACGCGCTTGGAACCCAACGGTCTAGCCATTAGGCTATCGGAGCTCTGTCGATGGAAGTCTTAAATATAATAAAAACAAAAAATGCACCTTGGTAATTATTGATTCAAACACATTGAAATTTACAGGTCGAATAATTAAACTGACTCAGAATTTTTCTCCCTACATAAATAATCAATATTCGCAAAAGAGAAAAATTAAAAAAAAAAGAAGAAGAAATTTCAAATTAGAAACTAAAAGTATACATTGAAGATTTTCGTTCAGGCTGGGACTCGAACCCAGGGCCACTCGCTTGGAAGCCTAACACTCTAGCCAATAGTCTATGGGAGCTCTGTCGGTGGGAGTTTTAAATATAATAAAAACAAAAAATGCACCTTGGTAATTGTTTATTTAAACACTTTGAAATCTTCGTGTCGAAAAATTAAACTGACTCAGAATTTTCTTCCCTACATAAATAATCAATAATTGCAAAGGAAAGAAATTGAAAAAAAAAAGAATTTTCAAATTAGAAAAGAAATATATACATTGAAGATATTCGCTCCGGCTGGGACTCGAACCCAGGCCACTCGCTTGGAAGACCAGCGGTCTAGCCATTAGGCTATCGGAGTTCTGTCGAGCGGAGTCTTACTGCCTGACTGATACTGCCTGACTGATACTGCCTGACTGACAGACTGACTCACTGACTGACTGATACTGACTGACTGATACTGACTGACTGACTCACTGACTGACCGAGACTGACTGACTAACTGCCTGACTGACTGAGACTGGACTGACTGACTGACTGACTGACTGACTGACTAACTGACTGACTGAGACTGACTGACTGACTGCTTGACTCTCTGACTGGCTATTTCACTGACTGACTGAATGACTAAATGACTGACTGACACTGACTGACTGACTGCTTGACTACCTGACTGACTGGACAGGACTGACCGACTGACTGACTGACAGACTGACTGAATAAGGATGACTGACAGACTGACTGAATAAGGCTGACTGACTGACTGACTGACAGAATAAGGCTGACCGACTGACTGACTGCCTGACTGACTGACTGACTGAATGACTGACTGACTGACCGAGACTGACTGACTGACTGACTGAGACTGGACTGGACTGACTGACTGACTGACTGACTGAGACTGACTGACTGCTTTAGTGACTAACTGACTGCACAGGACTGACCGACTGACTGACTGACTGACTGCCTGACTGACTGACTGAGACTAAATGACTGACTGCTTGACTGACTGGCTGAAGGACTAACTGACTGACTGAGTGACTGACTGACTGGACTGACTGACTGAGACTGAATGACTGAGTGCGTGACTGATTGACTGTCAGACTGACTGACTGACTTCGCAAAAGGGAAAAATAAAAAAAAAAGAATTATAAAATTAGAAAAAAATATTTGCATTTAAGACTTCCTTTCCAGCCGGGACTCGAACCCAGTACCACGCGCTAGGAACCCAACGGTCTAGCCATTAGGCTATCAGAGCTCTGTCGATGGAAGTCTTAAATATAATATAAACAAAAAATGCACCTTGGTAATTATTGATTCAAACACTTTGAAATTTTCAGGTCGAATAATTAAACTGACTCAGAATTTTTCTCCCTACATAAATAATCAATATTCGCAAAAGAGAAAAATTAAAAAAAAAGAAGAAGAAATTTCAAATTAGAAACTAAAAGTATACATTGAAGATTTTCGTTCAGGCTGGGACTCGAACCCAGGGCCACTCGCTTGGAAGCCTAACACTCTAGCCATTAGTCTATGGGAGCTCTGTCGGTGGGAGTTTTAAATATAATAAAAACAAAAAATGCACCTTGGTAATTGTTTATTTAAACACTTTGAAATCTTCGTGTCGAAAAATTAAACTGACTCAGAATTTTCTTCCCTACATAAATAATCAATAATTGCAAAGGAAAGAAATTGAAAAAAAAAGAATTTTCAAATTAGAAAAGAAATATATACATTGAAGATATTCGCTCCGGCTGTTACTCGAACCCAGGCCACTCGCTTGGAAGACCAGCGGTCTAGCCATTAGGCTATCGGAGTTCTGTCGAGCGGAGTCTTACTGCCTGACTGATACTGCCTGACAGAGAGACTGACTCACTGACTGACTGATACTGACTGACTGACTCACTGACTGACCGAGACTGACTGACTAACTGCCTGACTGACTGAGACTGGACTGAATGACTGACTGACTGACTGACTGACTAACTGACTGACTGAGACTGACTGACTGACTGCTTGACTCTCTGACTGGCTATTTCACTGACTGACTGAATGACTAAATGACTCACTGACACTGACTGACTGACTGCTTGACTACCTGACTGACTGCTTGACTGACTAACTGACTGGACAGGACTGACCGACTGACTGACTGACAGACTGACTGAATAAGGATGACTGACAGACTGACTGAATAAGGCTGACTGACTGACTGACTGACAGACTGACTGAATAAGGCTGACGGACTGACTGACTGCCTGACTGACTGACTGACTGAATGACTGACTGACTGACTGACCGAGACTGACTGACTGACTGAGACTGGACTGGACTGACTGACTGACTGACTGACTGCTTTAGTGACTAACTGACTGCACAGGACTGACCGACTGACTGACTGACTGACTGCCTGACTGACTGACTGACTGAATGACTGACTGACTGAGACTAAATGACTGACTGCTTGACTGACTGGCTGAAGGACTAACTGACTGACTGAGTGACTGACTGACTGGACTGACTGACTGAGACTGACTGACTGAGTGCTTGACTGATTGACTGTCAGACTGACTGACTGACTTCGCAAAAGGGAAAAATAAAAAAAAAAGAATTATAAAATTAGAAAAAAATATTTGCATTTAAGATTTCCTTTCCGGCCGGGACTCGAACCCAGTACCACGCGCTTGGAACCCAACGGTCTAGCCATTAGGCTATCGGAGCTCTGTCGATGGAAGTCTTAAATATAATAAAAACAAAAAATGCACCTTGGTAATTATTGATTCAAACACTTTGAAATTTACAGGTCGAATAATTAAACTGACTCAGAATTTTTCTCCCTACATAAATAATCAATATTCGCAAAAGAGAAAAATTAAAAAAAAAAGAAGAAGAAATTTCAAATTAGAAACTAAAAGTATACATTGAAGATTTTCGTTCAGGCTGGGACTCGAACCCAGGGCCACTCGCTTGGAAGCCTAACACTCTAGCCATTAGTCTATGGGAGCTCTGTCGGTGGGAGTTTTAAATATAATAAAAACAAAAAATGCACCTTGGTAATTGTTTATTTAAACACTTTGAAATCTTCGTGTCGAAAAATTAAACTGACTCAGAATTTTCTTCCCTACATAAATAATCAATAATTGCAAAGGAAAGAAATTGAAAAAAAAAAGAATTTTCAAATTAGAAAAGAAATATATACATTGAAGATATTCGCTCCGGCTGGGACTCGAACCCAGGCCACTCGCTTGGAAGACCAGCGGTCTAGCCATTATGCTATCGGAGTTCTATCGAGCGGAGTCTTACTGCCTGACTGATACTGCCTGACTGACAGACTGACTCACTGACTGACTGATACTGACTGACTGACTCACTGACTGACCGAGACTGACTGACTAACTGCCTGACTGACTGAGACTGGACTGACTGACTGACTGACTGACTGACTGACTAACTGACTGACTGAGACTGACTGACTGACTGCTTGACTCTCTGACTGGCTATTTCACTGACTGACTGAATGACTAAATGACTGACTGACACTGACTGACTGACTGCTTGACTACCTGACTGACTGCTTGACTGACTAACTGACTGGACAGGACTGACCGACTGACTGACTGACAGACTGACTGAATAAGGCTGACCGACTGACTGACTGCCTGACTGACTGACTGACTGAATGACTGACTGACTGACTGACCGAGACTGACTGACTGACTGACTGAGACTGACTGAGACTGGACTGACTGACTGACTGACTGACTGAGACTGACTGACTGCTTTAGTGACTAACTGACTGCACAGGACTGACCGACTGACTGACTGACTGACTGCCTGACTGACTGACTGACTGAGACTAAATGACTGACTGCTTGACTGACTGGCTGAAGGACTAACTGACTGACTGAGTGACTGACTGACTGGACTGACTGACTGAGACTGAATGACTGAGTGCTTGACTGATTGACTGTCAGACTGACTGACTGACTTCGCAAAAGGGAAAAATAAAAAAAAAAGAATTATAAAATTAGAAAAAAATATTTGCATTTAAGATTTCCTTTCCGGCCGGGACTCGAACCCAGTACCATTCGCTAGGAACCCAACGGTCTAGCCATTAGGCTATCGGAGCTCTGTCGATGGAAGTCTTAAATATAATAAAAACAAAAAATGCACCTTGGTAATTATTGATTCAAACACTTTGAAATTTACAGGTCGAATAATTAAACTGACTCAGAATTTTTCTCCCTACATAAATAATCAATATTCGCAAAAGAGAAAAATTAAAAAAAAAAGAAGAAGAAATTTCAAATTAGAAACTAAAAGTATACATTGAAGATTTTCGTTCAGGCTGGGACTCGAACCCAGGGCCACTCGCTTGGAAGCCTAACACTCTAGCCATTAGTCTATGGGAGCTCTGTCGGTGGGAGTTTTAAATATAATAAAAACAAAAAATGCACCTTGGTAATTGTTTATTTAAACACTTTGAAATCTTCGTGTCGAAAAATTAAACTGACTCAGAATCTTCTTCCCTACATAAATAATCAATAATTGCAAAGGAAAGAAATTGAAAAAAAAAAGAATTTTCAAATTAGAAAAGAAATATATACATTGAAGATATTCGCTCCGGCTGGGACTCGAACCCAGGCCACTCGCTTGGAAGACCAGCGGTCTAGCCATTAGGCTATCGGAGTTCTATCGAGCGGAGTCTTACTGCCTGACTGATACTGCCTGACTGACAGACTGACTCACTGACTGACTGATACTGACTGACTGACTCACTGACTGACCGAGACTGACTGACTAACTGCCTGACTGACTGAGACTGGACTGACTGACTGACTGACTGACTGACTGACTAACTGACTGACTGAGACTGACTGACTGACTGCTTGACTCTCTGACTGGCTATTTCACTGACTGACTGAATGACTAAATGACTGACTGACACTGACTGACTGACTGCTTGACTACCTGACTGACTGCTTGACTGACTAACTGACTGGACAGGACTGACCGACTGACTGACTGACAGACTGACTGAATAAGGATGACTGACAGACTGACTGAATAAGGCTGACTGACTGACTGACTGACAGACTGACTGAATAAGGCTGACCGACTGACTGACTGCCTGACTGACTGACTGACTGAATGACTGACTGACTGACTGACCGAGACTGACTGACTGACTGACTGAGACTGACTGAGACTGGACTGACTGACTGACTGACTGACTGACTGAGACTGACTGACTGCTTTAGTGACTAACTGACTGCACAGGACTGACCGACTGACTGACTGACTGACTGCCTGACTGACTGAGACTAAATGACTGACTGCTTGACTGACTGGCTGAAGGACTAACTGACTGACTGAGTGACTGACTGACTGGACTGACTGACTGAGACTGAATGACTGAGTGCTTGACTGATTGACTGTCAGACTGACTGACTGACTTCGCAAAAGGGAAAAATAAAAAAAAAAAGAATTATAAAATTAGAAAAAAATATTTGCATTTAAGATTTCCTTTCCGGCCGGGACTCGAACCCAGTACCATGCGCTAGGAACCCAACGGTCTAGCCATTAGGCTATCGGAGCTCTGTCGATGGAAGTCTTAAATATAATAAAAACAAAAAATGCACCTTGGTAATTATTGATTCAAACACTTTGAAATTTACAGGTCGAATAATTAAACTGACTCAGAATTTTTCTCCCTACATAAATAATCAATATTCGCAAAAGAGAAAAATTAAAAAAAAAAGAAGAAGAAATTTCAAATTAGAAACTAAAAGTATACATTGAAGATTTTCGTTCAGGCTGGGACTCGAACCCAGGGCCACTCGCTTGGAAGCCTAACACTCTAGCCATTAGTCTATGGGAGCTCTGTCGGTGGGAGTTTTAAATATAATAAAAACAAAAAATGCACCTTGGTAATTGTTTATTTAAACACTTTGAAATCTTCGTGTCGAAAAATTAAACTGACTCAGAATCTTCTTCCCTACATAAATAATCAATAATTGCAAAGGAAAGAAATTGAAAAAAAAAAGAATTTTCAAATTAGAAAAGAAATATATACATTGAAGATATTCGCTCCGGCTGGGACTCGAACCCAGGCCACTCGCTTGGAAGACCAGCGGTCTAGCCATTAGGCTATCGGAGTTCTATCGAGCGGAGTCTTACTGCCTGACTGATACTGCCTGACTGACAGACTGACTCACTGACTGACTGATACTGACTGACTGACTCACTGACTGACCGAGACTGACTGACTAACTGCCTGACTGACTGAGACTGGACTGACTGACTGACTGACTGACTGACTAACTGACTGACTGAGACTGACTGACTGACTGCTTGACTCTCTGACTGGCTATTTCACTGACTGACTGAATGACTAAATGACTGACTGACACTGACTGACTGACTGCTTGACTACCTGACTGACTGCTTGACTGACTAACTGACTGGACAGGACTGACCGACTGACTGACTGACAGACTGACTGAATAAGGATGACTGACAGACTGACTGAATAAGGCTGACTGACTGACTGACTGACAGACTGACTGAATAAGGCTGACCGACTGACTGACTGCCTGACTGACTGACTGACTGAATGACTGACTGACTGACTGACCGAGACTGACTGACTGACTGACTGAGACTGACTGAGACTGGACTGACTGACTGACTGACTGACTGAGACTGACTGACTGCTTTAGTGACTAACTGACTGCACAGGACTGACCGACTGACTGACTGACTGACTGCCTGACTGACTGAGACTAAATGACTGACTGCTTGACTGACTGGCTGAAGGACTAACTGACTGACTGAGTGACTGACTGACTGGACTGACTGACTGAGACTGAATGACTGAGTGCTTGACTGATTGACTGTCAGACTGACTGACTGACTTCGCAAAAGGGAAAAATAAAAAAAAAGAATTATAAAATTAGAAAAAAATATTTGCATTTAAGATTTCCTTTCCGGCCGGGACTCGAACCCAGTACCATGCGCTAGGAACCCAACGGTCTAGCCATTAGGCTATCGGAGCTCTGTCGATGGAAGTCTTAAATATAATAAAAACAAAAAATGCACCTTGGTAATTATTGATTCAAACACTTTGAAATTTACAGGTCGAATAATTAAACTGACTCAGAATTTTTCTCCCTACATAAATAATCAATATTCGCAAAAGAGAAAAATTAAAAAAAAAAGAAGAAGAAATTTCAAATTAGAAACTAAAAGTATACATTGAAGATTTTCGTTCAGGCTGGGACTCGAACCCAGGGCCACTCGCTTGGAAGCCTAACACTCTAGCCATTAGTCTATGGGAGCTCTGTCGGTGGGAGTTTTAAATATAATAAAAACAAAAAATGCACCTTGGTAATTGTTTATTTAAACACTTTGAAATCTTCGTGTCGAAAAATTAAACTGACTCAGAATCTTCTTCCCTACATAAATAATGAATAATTGCAAAGGAAAGAAATTGAAAAAAAAAAGAATTTTCAAATTAGAAAAGAAATATATACATTGAAGATATTCGCTCCGGCTGGGACTCGAACCCAGGCCACTCGCTTGGAAGACCAGCGGTCTAGCCATTAGGCTATCGGAGTTCTATCGAGCGGAGTCTTACTGCCTGACTGATACTGCCTGACTGACAGACTGACTCACTGACTGACTGATACTGACTGACTGACTCACTGACTGACCGAGACTGACTGACTGAGACTGGACTGACTGACTGACTGACTGACTGACTGACTAACTGACTGACTGAGACTGACTGACTGACTGCTTGACTCTCTGACTGGCTATTTCACTGACTGACTGAATGACTAAATGACTGACTGACACTGACTGACTGACTGCTTGACTACCTGACTGACTGCTTGACTGACTAACTGACTGGACAGGACTGACCGACTGACTGACTGACAGACTGACTGAATAAGGATGACTGACAGACTGACTGAATAAGGCTGACTGACTGACTGACTGACAGACTGACTGAATAAGGCTGACCGACTGACTGACTGCCTGACTGACTGACTGACTGAATGACTGACTGACTGACTGACCGAGACTGACTGACTGACTGACTGAGACTGACTGAGACTGGACTGACTGACTGACTGACTGACTGAGACTGACTGACTGCTTTAGTGACTAACTGACTGCACAGGACTGACCGACTGACTGACTGACTGACTGCCTGACTGACTGACTGACTGAGACTAAATGACTGACTGCTTGACTGACTGGCTGAAGGACTAACTGACTGACTGAGTGACTGACTGACTGGACTGACTGACTGAGACTGAATGACTGAGTGCTTGACTGATTGACTGTCAGACTGACTGACTGACTTCGCAAAAGGGAAAAATAAAAAAAAAAGAATTATAAAATTAGAAAAAAATATTTGCATTTAAGATTTCCTTTCCGGCCGGGACTCGAACCCAGTACCATGCGCTAGGAACCCAACGGTCTAGCCATTAGGCTATCGGAGCTCTGTCGATGGAAGTCTTAAATATAATAAAAACAAAAAATGCACCTTGGTAATTATTGATTCAAACACTTTGAAATTTACAGGTCGAATAATTAAACTGACTCAGAATTTTTCTCCCTACATAAATAATCAATATTCGCAAAAGAGAAAAATTAAAAAAAAAAGAAGAAGAAATTTCAAATTAGAAACTAAAAGTATACATTGAAGATTTTCGTTCAGGCTGGGACTCGAACCCAGGGCCACTCGCTTGGAAGCCTAACACTCTAGCCATTAGTCTATGGGAGCTCTGTCGGTGGGAGTTTTAAATATAATAAAAACAAAAAATGCACCTTGGTAATTGTTTATTTAAACACTTTGAAATCTTCGTGTCGAAAAATTAAACTGACTCAGAATCTTCTTCCCTACATAAATAATCAATAATTGCAAAGGAAAGAAATTGAAAAAAAAAGAATTTTCAAATTAGAAAAGAAATATATACATTGAAGATATTCGCTCCGGCTGGGACTCGAACCCAGGCCACTCGCTTGGAAGACCAGCGGTCTAGCCATTAGGCTATCGGAGTTCTGTCGAGCGGAGTCTTACTGCCTGACTGATACTGCCTGACTGACAGACTGACTCACTGACTGACTGATACTGACTGACTGACTCACTGACTGACCGAGACTGACTGACTAACTGCCTGACTGACTGAGACTGGACTGACTGACTGACTGACTGACTGACTAACTGACTGACTGAGACTGACTGACTGACTGCTTGACTCTCTGACTGGCTATTTCACTGACTGACTGAATGACTAAATGACTGACTAACACTGACTGACTGACTGCTTGACTACCTGACTGACTGCTTGACTGACTAACTGACTGCTTGACTACCTGACTGACTGCTTGACTGACTAACTGACTGGACAGGACTGACCGACTGACTGACTGACATACTGACTGAATAAGGATGACTGACAGACTGACTGAATAAGGCTGACTGACTGACTGACTGACAGACTGACTGAATAAGGCTGACCGACTGACTGACTGCCTGACTGACTGACTGACTGAATGACTGACTGACTGACTGACCGAGACTGACTGACTGACTGACTGAGACTGGACTGGACTGACTGACTGACTGACTGACTGAGACTGACTGACTGCTTTAGTGACTAACTGACTGCACAGGACTGACCGACTGACTGACTGCCTGACTGACTGACTGACTGAGACTAAATGACTGACTGCTTGACTGACTGGCTGAAGGACTAACTGACTGACTGAGTGACTGACTGACTGGACTGACTGACTGAGACTGAATGACTGAGTGCTTGACTGATTGACTGTCAGACTGACTGACTGACTTCGCAAAAGGGAAAAATAAAAAAAAAAAGAATTATAAAATTAGAAAAAAATATTTGCATTTAAGATTTCCTTTCCGGCCGGGACTCGAACCCAGTACCACGCGCTAGGAACCCAACGGTCTAGCCATTAGGCTATCGGAGCTCTGTCGATGGAAGTCTTAAATATAATAAAAACAAAAAATGCACCTTGGTAATTATTGATTCAAACACTTTGAAATTTACAGGTCGAATAATTAAACTGACTCAGAATTTTTCTCCCTACATAAATAATCAATATTCGCAAAAGAGAAAAATTAAAAAAAAAAGAAGAAGAAATTTCAAATTAGAAACTAAAAGTATACATTGAAGATTTTCGTTCAGGCTGGGACTCGAACCCAGGGCCACTCGCTTGGAAGCCTAACACTCTAGCCATTAGTCTATGGGAGCTCTGTCGGTGGGAGTTTTAAATATAATAAAAACAAAAAATGCACCTTGGTAATTGTTTATTTAAACACTTTGAAATCTTCATGTCGAAAAATTAAACTGACTCAGAATTTTCTTCCCTACATAAATAATCAATAATTGCAAAGGAAAGAAATTGAAAAAAAAAAGAATTTTCAAATTAGAAAAGAAATATATACATTGAAGATATTCGCTCCGGCTGGGACTCGAACCCAGGCCACTCGCTTGGAAGACCAGCGGTCTAGCCATTAGGCTATCGGAGTTCTGTCGAGCGGAGTCTTACTGCCTGACTGATACTGCCTGACTGACAGACTGACTCACTGACTGACTGATACTGACTGACTGACTCACTGACTGACCGAGACTGACTGACTAACTGCCTGACTGAGTGAGACAGGACTGACTGACTGACTGACTGACTGATTGACTAACTGACTGACTGAGACTGACTGACTGACTGCTTGACTCTCTGACTGGCTATTTCACTGACTGACTGAATGACTAAATGACTGACTGACACTGACTGACTGACTGCTTGACTACCTGACTGACTGCTTGACTGACTAACTGACTGGACAGGACTGACCGACTGACTGACTGACAGACTGACTGAATAAGGATGACTGACAGACTGACTGAATAAGGCTGACTGACTGACTGACTGACAGACTGACTGAATAAGGCTGACCGACTGACTGACTGCCTGACTGACTGACTGACTGAATGACTGACTGACTGACTGACCGAGACTGACTGACTGACTGACTGAGACTGGACTGGACTGACTGACTGACTGACTGACTGAGACTGACTGACTGCTTTAGTGACTAACTGACTGCACAGGACTGACCGACTGACTGACTGACTGACTGCCTGACTGACTGACTGACTGAATGACTGACTGACTGAGACTAAATGACTGACTGCTTGACTGACTGGCTGAAGGACTAACTGACTGACTGAGTGACTGACTGACTGGACTGACTGACTGAGACTGAATGACTGAGTGCTTGACTGATTGACTGTCAGACTGACTGACTGACTTCGCAAAAGGGAAAAATAAAAAAAAAAGAATTATAAAATTAGAAAAAAATATTTGCATTTAAGATTTCCTTTCCGGCTGGGATTTGAACCCAGGGCGACACTCATGGAAGCCCAACGCTCTCGCCAATATACTATCGGATCTCTGTTGATCGGTGTCTTAATTATAATAAAAACAAAAAATGCACCTTAGTAATTATTGATCTAAAATCTTTGAAATCTAAAGGTCGAATGATTAAACTGACTCAGAATTTTCTTCCGTACATAAATAATCCATATTTGCAAAAGAAAGAAATTGAAAAAAAAAGAATCTTCAAATTAGAAGAGAAATATATACATGGAAGATTTTCGTTCCGGCCGGGACTCGAACCCAGTACCACGCGCTTGGAACCCAACGGTCTAGCCATTAGGCTATCGGAGCTCAGTCGATGGAAGTCTTAAATATAATAAAAACAAAAAATGCACCTTGGTAATTATTGATTCAAACACTTTGAAATTTACAGGTCGAATAATTAAACTGACTCAGAATTTTTCTCCCTACATAAATAATCAATATTCGCAAAAGAGAAAAATTTAAAAAAAAAGAAGAAGAAATTTCAAATTAGAAACTAAAAGTATACATTGAAGATTTTCGTTCAGGCTGGGACTCGAACCCAGGGCCACTCGCTTGGAAGCCTAACACTCTAGCCATTAGTCTATGGGAGCTCTGTCGGTGGGAGTTTTAAATATAATAAAAACAAAAAATGCACCTTGGTAATTGTTTATTTAAACACTTTGAAATCTTTGTGTCGAAAAATTAAACTGACTCAGAATTTTCTTCCCTACATAAATAATCAATAATTGCAAAGGAAAGAAATTGAAAAAAAAAAGAATTTTCAAATTAGAAAAGAAATATATACATTGAAGATATTCGCTCCGGCTGTAACTCGAACCCAGGCCACTCGCTTGGAAGACCAGCGGTCTAGCCATTAGGCTATCGGAGTTCTGTCGAGCGGAGTCTTACTGCCTGACTAATACTGCCTCACTGACAGACTGACTCACTGACTGACTGATACTGACTGACTGACTCACTGACTGACCGAGACTGACTGACTAACTGCCTGACTGACTGAGACTGGACTGACTGACTGACTGACTAACTGACTGACTGAGACTGACTGACTGACTGCTTGACTCTCTGACTGGCTATTTCACTGACTGACTGAATGACTAAATGACTGACTGACACTGACTGACTGACTGCTTGACTACCTGACTGACTGCTTGACTGACTAACTGACTGGACAGGACTGACCGACTGACTGACTGACAGACTGACTGAATAAGGATGACTGACAGACTGACTGAATAAGGCTGACTGACTGACTGACTGAATAAGGCTGACCGACTGACTGACTGCCTGACTGACTGACTGACTGAATGACTGACTGACTGACTGACCGAGACTGACTGACTGACTGACTGAGACTGACTGACTGCTTTAGTGACTAACTGACTGCACAGGACTGACCGACTGACTGACTGACTGACTGCCTGACTGACTGACTGACTGAGACTAAATGACTGACTGCTTGACTGACTGGCTGAAGGACTAACTGACTGACTGAGTGACTGACTGACTGGACTGACTGACTGAGACTGAATGACTGAGTGCTTGACTGATTGACTGTCAGACTGACTGACTGACTTCGCAAAAGGGAAAAATAAAAAAAAAAGAATTATAAAATTAGAAAAAAATATTTGCATTTAAGATTTCCTTTCCGGCCGGGACTCGAACCCAGTACCACGCGCTAGGAACCCAACGGTCTAGTCATTAGGCTATCGGAGCTCTGTCGATGGAAGTCTTAAATATAATAAAAACAAAAAATGCACCTTGGTAATTGTTTATTTAAACACTTTGAAATCTTCGTGTCGAAAAATTAAACTGACTCAGAATTTTCTTCCCTACATAAATAATCAATAATTGCAAAGGAAAGAAATTGAAAAAAAAAAGAATTTTCAAATTAGAAAAGAAATATATACATTGAAGATATTCGCTCCGGCTGGGACTCGAACCCAGGCCACTCGCTTGGAAGACCAGCGGTCTAGCCATTAGGCTATCGGAGTTCTGCCGAGCGGAGTCTTACTGCCTGACTGATACTGCCTGACTGACAGACTGACTCACTGACTGACTGATACTGACTGACTGACTCACTGACTGACCGAGACTGACTGACTAACTGCCTGACTGACTAAGACAGGACTGACTGACTGACTGACTGACTGATTGACTAACTGACTGACTGAGACTGACTGACTGACTGCTTGACTCTCTGACTGGCTATTTCACTGACTGACTGAATGACTAAATGACTGACTGACACTGACTGACTGACTGCTTGACTACCTGACTGACTGCTTGACTGACTAACTGACTGGACAGGACTGACCGACTGACTGACTGACAGACTGACTGAATAAGGATGACTGACAGACTGACTGAATAAGGCTGACTGACTGACTGACTGACAGACTGACTGAATAAGGCTGACCGACTGACTGAATGACTGACTGACTGACTGACCGAGACTGACTGACTGACTGACTGAGACTGGACTGGACTGACTGACTGACTGACTGACTGAGACTGACTGACTGCTTTAGTGACTAACTGACTGCACAGGACTGACCGACTGACTGACTGACTGACTGCCTGACTGACTGACTGACTGAATGACTGACTGACTGAGACTAAATGACTGACTGCTTGACTGACTGGCTGAAGGACTAACTGAATGACTGAGTGACTGACTGACTGGACTGACTGACTGAGACTGAATGACTGAGTGCTTGACTGATTGACTGTCAGACTGACTGACTGACTTCGCAAAAGGGAAAAATAAAAAAAAAAGAATTATAAAATTAGAAAAAAATATTTGCATTTAAGATTTCCTTTCCGGCTGGGATTTGAACCCAGGGCGACACTCATGGAAGCCCAACGCTCTCGCCAATATACTATCGGATCTCTGTTGATCGGTGTCTTAATTATAATAAAAACAAAAAATGCACCTTAGTAATTATTGATCTAAAATCTTTGAAATCTAAAGGTCGAATGATTAAACTGACTCAGAATTTTCTTCCGTACATAAATAATCCATATTTGCAAAAGAAAGAAATTGAAAAAAAAAAAAGAATCTTCAAATTAGAAGAGAAATATATACATGGAAGATTTTCGTTCCGGCCGGGACTCGAACCCAGTACCACGCGCTTGGAACCCAACGGTCTAGCCATTAGGCTATCGGAGCTCTGTCGATGGAAGTCTTAAATATAATAAAAACAAAAAATGCACCTTGGTAATTATTGATTCAAACACTTTGAAATTTACAGGTCGAATAATTAAACTGACTCAGAATTTTTCTCCCTACATAAATAATCAATATTCGCAAAAGAGAAAAATTAAAAAAAAAAGAAGAAGAAATTTCAAATTAGAAACTAAAAGTATACATTGAAGATTTTCGTTCAGGCTGGGACTCGAACCCAGGGCCACTCGCTTGGAAGCCTAACACTCTAGCCATTAGTCTATGGGAGCTCTGACGGTGGGAGTTTTAAATATAATAAAAACAAAAAATGCACCTTGGTAATTGTTTATTTAAACACTTTGAAATCTTCGTGTCGAAAAATTAAACTGACTCAGAATTTTCTTCCCTACATAAATAATCAATAATTGCAAAGGAAAGAAATTGTAAAAAAAAAAGAATTTTCAAATTAGAAAAGAAATATATACATTGAAGATATTCGCTCCGGCTGGGACTCGAACCCAGGCCACTCGCTTGGAAGACCAGCGGTCTAGCCATTAGGCTATCGGAGTTCTGTCGAGCGGAGTCTTACTGCCTGACTGATACTGCCTGACTGACAGACTGACTCACTGACTGACTGATACTGACTGACTGAGTCACTGACTGACCGAGACTGACTGACTAACTGCCTGACTGACTGAGACTGGACTGACTGACTGACTGACTGACTAACTGACTGACTGAGACTGACTGACTGACTGCTTGACTCTCTGACTGGCTATTTCACTGACTGACTGAATGACTAAATGACTGACTGACACTGACTGACTGACTGCTTGACTACCTGACTGACTGCTTGACTGACTAACTGACTGGACAGGACTGACCGACTGACTGACTGACAGACTGACTGAATAAGGCTGACTGACTGACTGACTGACAGACTGACTGAGACTGACTGACTGACTGCTTGACTCTCTGACTGGCTATTTCACTGACTGACTGAATGACTAAATGACTGACTGACACTGACTGACTGACTGCTTGACTACCTGACTGACTGCTTGACTGACTAACTGACTGGACAGGACTGACCGACTGACTGACTGACAGACTGACTGAATAAGGATGACTGACAGACTGACTGAATAAGGCTGACTGACTGACTGACTGACAGACTGACTGAATAAGGCTGACCGACTGACTGACTGACTGAATGACTGACTGACCGAGACTGACTGACTGACTGACTGAGACTGGACTGGACTGACTGACTGACTGACTGACCGAGACTGACTGACTGCTTTAGTGACTAACTGACTGCACAGGACTGACCGACTGACTGACTGACTGACTGCCTGACTGACTGACTGACTGAATGACTGACTGACTGAGACTAAATGACTGACTGCTTGACTGACTGGCTGAAGGACTAACTGACTGACTGAGTGACTGACTGACTGGACTGACTGACTGAGACTGAATGACTGAGTGCTTGACTGATTGACTGTCAGACTGACTGACTGACTTCGCAAAAGGGAAAAATAAAAAAAAAGAATTATAAAATTAGAAAAAAATATTTGCATTTAAGATTTCCTTTCCGGCCGGGACTCGAACCCAGTACCACGCGCTAGGAACCCAACGGTCTAGCCATTAGGCTATCGGAGCTCTGTCGGTGGAAGTCTTAAATATAATAAAAACAAAAAATGCACCTTGGTAATTATTGATTCAAACACTTTGAAATTTACAGGTCGAATAATTAAACTGACTCAGAATTTTTCTCCCTACATAAATAATCAATATTCGCAAAAGAGAAAAATTAAAAAAAAAGAAGAAGAAATTTCAAATTAGAAACTAAAAGTATACATTGAAGATTTTCGTTCAGGCTGGGACTCGAACCCAGGGCCACTCGCTTGGAAGCCTAACACTCTAGCCATTAGTCTATGGGAGCTCTGTCGGTGGGAGTTTTAAATATAATAAAAATAAAAAATTCACCTTGGTAATTGTTTATTTAAACACTTTGAAGTCTTCGTGTCGAAAAATTAAACTGACTCAGAATTTTCTTCCCTACATAAATAATCAATAATTGCAAAGGAAAGAAATTGAAAAAAAAAGAATTTTCAAATTAGAAAAGAAATATATACATTGAAGATATTCGCTCCGGCTGGGACTCGAACCCAGGCCACTCGCTTGGAAGACCAGCGGTCTAGCCATTAGGCTATCGGAGTTCTGTCGAGCGGAGTCTTACTGCCTGACTGATACTGCCTGACTGACAGACTGACTCACTGACTGACTGATACTGACTGACTGACTCACTGACTGACCGAGACTGACTGACTAACTGCCTGACTGACTGAGACAGGACTGACTGACTGACTGACTGACTGATTGACTAACTGACTGACTGAGACTGACTGACTGACTGCTTGACTCTCTGACTGGCTATTTCACTGACTGACTGAATGACTAAATGACTGACTGACACTGACTGACTGACTGCTTGACTACCTGACTGACTGCTTGACTGACTAACTGACTGGACAGGACTGACCGACTGACTGACTGACAGACTGACTGAATAAGGATGACTGACAGACTGACTGAATAAGGCTGACTGACTGACTGACTGACAGACTGACTGAATAAGGCTGACCGACTGACTGACTGCCTGACTGACTGACTGACTGAATGACTGACTGACTGACTGACCAAGACTGACTGACTGACTGACTGAGACTGGACTGGACTGACTGACTGACTGACTGACTGAGACAGACTGACTGCTTTAGTGACTAACTGACTGCACAGGACTGACCGACTGACTGACTGACTGACTGCCTGACTGACTGACTGACTGAATGACTGACTGACTGAGACTAAATGACTGACTGCTTGAATGACTGGCTGAAGGACTAACTGAATGACTGAGTGACTGACTGACTGGACTGACTGACTGAGACTGAATGACTGAGTGCTTGACTGATTGACTGTCAGACTGACTGACTGACTTCGCAAAAGGGAAAAATAAAAAAAAAAGAATTATAAAATTAGAAAAAAATATTTGCATTTAAGATTTCCTTTCCGGCTGGGATTTGAACCCAGGGCGACACTCATGGAAGCCCAACGCTCTCGCCAATATACTATCGGATCTCTGTTGATCGGTGTCTTAATTATAATAAAAACAAAAAATGCACCTTAGTAATTATTGATCTAAAATCTTTGAAATCTAAAGGTCGAATGATTAAACTGACTCAGAATTTTCTTCCGTACATAAATAATCCATATTTGCAAAAGAAAGAAATTGAAAAAAAAAGAATCTTCAAATTAGAAGAGAAATATATACATGGAAGATTTTCGTTCCGGCCGGGACTCGAACCCAGTACCACGCGCTTGGAACCCAACTTTCTAGCCATTAGGCTATCGGAGCTCTGTCGATGGAAGTCTTAAATATAATAAAAACAAAAAATGCACCTTGGTAATTATTGATTCAAACACTTTGAAATTTACAGGTCGAATAATTAAACTGACTCAGAATTTTTCTCCCTACATAAATAATCAATATTCGCAAAAGAGAAAAATTAAAAAAAAAAAGAAGAAGAAATTTCAAATTAGAAACTAAAAGTATACATTGAAGATTTTCGTTCAGGCTGGGACTCGAACCCAGGGCCACTCGCTTGGAAGCCTAACACTCTAGCCATTAGTCTATGGGAGCTCTGTCGGTGGGAGTTTTAAATATAATAAAATCAAAAAATGCACCTTGGTAATTGTTTATTTAAACACTTTGAAATCTTCGTGCCGAAAAATTAAACTGACTCAGAATTTTCTTCCCTACATAAATAATCAATAATTGCAAAGGAAAGAAATTGAAAAAAAAAAGAATTTTCAAATTAGAAAAGAAATATATACATTGAAGATATTCGCACCGGCTGGGACTCGAACCCAGGCCACTCGCTTGGAAGACCAGCGGTCTAGCCATTAGGCTATCGGAGTTCTGTCGAGCGGAGTCTTACTGCCTGACTAATACTGCCTCACTGACAGACTGACTCACTGACTGACTGATACTGACTGACTGACTCACTGACTGACCGAGACTGACTGACTAACTGCCTGACTGACTGAGACTGGACTGACTGACTGACTGACTAACTGACTGACTGAGACTGACTGACTGACTGCTTGACTCTCTGACTGGCTATTTCACTGACTGACTGAATGACTAAATGACTGACTGACACTGACTGACTGACTGCTTGACTACCTGACTGACTGCTTGACTGACTAACTGACTGGACAGGACTGACCGACTGACTGACTGACAGACTGACTGAATAAGGATGACTGACAGACTGACTGAATAAGGCTGACTGACTGACTGACTGAATAAGGCTGACCGACTGACTGACTGCCTGACTGACTGACTGACTGAATGACTGACTGACTGACTGACCGAGACTGACTGACTGACTGACTGAGACTGACTGACTGCTTTAGTGACTAACTGACTGCACAGGACTGACCGACTGACTGACTGACTGACTGCCTGACTGACTGACTGACTGAGACTAAATGACTGACTGCTTGACTGACTGGCTGAAGGACTAACTGACTGACTGAGTGACTGACTGACTGGACTGACTGACTGAGACTGAATGACTGAGTGCTTGACTGATTGACTGTCAGACTGACTGACTGACTTCGCAAAAGGGAAAAATAAAAAAAAAAGAATTATAAAATTAGAAAAAAATATTTGCATTTAAGATTTCCTTTCCGGCCGGGACTCGAACCCAGTACCACGCGCTAGGAACCCAACGGTCTAGCCATTAGGCTATCGGAGCTCTGTCGATGGAAGTCTTAAATATAATAAAAACAAAAAATGCACCTTGGTAATTGTTTATTTAAACACTTTGAAATCTTCGTGTCGAAAAATTAAACTGACTCAGAATTTTCTTCCCTACATAAATAATCAATAATTGCAAAGGAAAGAAATTGAAAAAAAAAAGAATTTTCAAATTAGAAAAGAAATATATACATTGAAGATATTCGCTCCGGCTGGGACTCGAACCCAGGCCACTCGCTTGGAAGACCAGCGGTCTAGCCATTAGGCTATCGGAGTTCTGCCGAGCGGAGTCTTACTGCCTGACTGATACTGCCTGACTGACAGACTGACTCACTGACTGACTGATACTGACTGACTGACTCACTGACTGACCGAGACTGACTGACTAACTGCCTGACTGACTAAGACAGGACTGACTGACTGACTGACTGACTGATTGACTAACTGACTGACTGAGACTGACTGACTGACTGCTTGACTCTCTGACTGGCTATTTCACTGACTGACTGAATGACTAAATGACTGACTGACACTGACTGACTGACTGCTTGACTACCTGACTGACTGCTTGACTGACTAACTGACTGGACAGGACTGACCGACTGACTGACTGACAGACTGACTGAATAAGGATGACTGACAGACTGACTGAATAAGGCTGACTGACTGACTGACTGACAGACTGACTGAATAAGGCTGACCGACTGACTGAATGACTGACTGACTGACTGACCGAGACTGACTGACTGACTGACTGAGACTGGACTGGACTGACTGACTGACTGACTGACTGAGACTGACTGACTGCTTTAGTGACTAACTGACTGCACAGGACTGACCGACTGACTGACTGACTGACTGCCTGACTGACTGACTGACTGAATGACTGACTGACTGAGACTAAATGACTGACTGCTTGACTGACTGGCTGAAGGACTAACTGAATGACTGAGTGACTGACTGACTGGACTGACTGACTGAGACTGAATGACTGAGTGCTTGACTGATTGACTGTCAGACTGACTGACTGACTTCGCAAAAGGGAAAAATAAAAAAAAAAGAATTATAAAATTAGAAAAAAATATTTGCATTTAAGATTTCCTTTCCGGCTGGGATTTGAACCCAGGGCGACACTCATGGAAGCCCAACGCTCTCGCCAATATACTATCGGATCTCTGTTGATCGGTGTCTTAATTATAATAAAAACAAAAAATGCACCTTAGTAATTATTGATCTAAAATCTTTGAAATCTAAAGGTCGAATGATTAAACTGACTCAGAATTTTCTTCCGTACATAAATAATCCATATTTGCAAAAGAAAGAAATTGAAAAAAAAAAAAGAATCTTCAAATTAGAAGAGAAATATATACATGGAAGATTTTCGTTCCGGCCGGGACTCGAACCCAGTACCACGCGCTTGGAACCCAACGGTCTAGCCATTAGGCTATCGGAGCTCTGTCGATGGAAGTCTTAAATATAATAAAAACAAAAAATGCACCTTGGTAATTATTGATTCAAACACTTTGAAATTTACAGGTCGAATAATTAAACTGACTCAGAATTTTTCTCCCTACATAAATAATCAATATTCGCAAAAGAGAAAAATTAAAAAAAAAAGAAGAAGAAATTTCAAATTAGAAACTAAAAGTATACATTGAAGATTTTCGTTCAGGCTGGGACTCGAACCCAGGGCCACTCGCTTGGAAGCCTAACACTCTAGCCATTAGTCTATGGGAGCTCTGACGGTGGGAGTTTTAAATATAATAAAAACAAAAAATGCACCTTGGTAATTGTTTATTTAAACACTTTGAAATCTTCGTGTCGAAAAATTAAACTGACTCAGAATTTTCTTCCCTACATAAATAATCAATAATTGCAAAGGAAAGAAATTGTAAAAAAAAAAGAATTTTCAAATTAGAAAAGAAATATATACATTGAAGATATTCGCTCCGGCTGGGACTCGAACCCAGGCCACTCGCTTGGAAGACCAGCGGTCTAGCCATTAGGCTATCGGAGTTCTGTCGAGCGGAGTCTTACTGCCTGACTGATACTGCCTGACTGACAGACTGACTCACTGACTGACTGATACTGACTGACTGAGTCACTGACTGACCGAGACTGACTGACTAACTGCCTGACTGACTGAGACTGGACTGACTGACTGACTGACTGACTAACTGACTGACTGAGACTGACTGACTGACTGCTTGACTCTCTGACTGGCTATTTCACTGACTGACTGAATGACTAAATGACTGACTGACACTGACTGACTGACTGCTTGACTACCTGACTGACTGCTTGACTGACTAACTGACTGGACAGGACTGACCGACTGACTGACTGACAGACTGACTGAATAAGGCTGACTGACTGACTGACTGACAGACTGACTGAGACTGACTGACTGACTGCTTGACTCTCTGACTGGCTATTTCACTGACTGACTGAATGACTAAATGACTGACTGACACTGACTGACTGACTGCTTGACTACCTGACTGACTGCTTGACTGACTAACTGACTGGACAGGACTGACCGACTGACTGACTGACAGACTGACTGAATAAGGATGACTGACAGACTGACTGAATAAGGCTGACTGACTGACTGACTGACAGACTGACTGAATAAGGCTGACCGACTGACTGACTGACTGAATGACTGACTGACCGAGACTGACTGACTGACTGACTGAGACTGGACTGGACTGACTGACTGACTGACTGACCGAGACTGACTGACTGCTTTAGTGACTAACTGACTGCACAGGACTGACCGACTGACTGACTGACTGACTGCCTGACTGACTGACTGACTGAATGACTGACTGACTGAGACTAAATGACTGACTGCTTGACTGACTGGCTGAAGGACTAACTGACTGACTGAGTGACTGACTGACTGGACTGACTGACTGAGACTGAATGACTGAGTGCTTGACTGATTGACTGTCAGACTGACTGACTGACTTCGCAAAAGGGAAAAATAAAAAAAAAAGAATTATAAAATTAGAAAAAAATATTTGCATTTAAGATTTCCTTTCCGGCCGGGACTCGAACCCAGTACCACGCGCTAGGAACCCAACGGTCTAGCCATTAGGCTATCGGAGCTCTGTCGGTGGAAGTCTTAAATATAATAAAAACAAAAAATGCACCTTGGTAATTATTGATTCAAACACTTTGAAATTTACAGGTCGAATAATTAAACTGACTCAGAATTTTTCTCCCTACATAAATAATCAATATTCGCAAAAGAGAAAAATTAAAAAAAAAGAAGAAGAAATTTCAAATTAGAAACTAAAAGTATACATTGAAGATTTTCGTTCAGGCTGGGACTCGAACCCAGGGCCACTCGCTTGGAAGCCTAACACTCTAGCCATTAGTCTATGGGAGCTCTGTCGGTGGGAGTTTTAAATATAATAAAAATAAAAAATTCACCTTGGTAATTGTTTATTTAAACACTTTGAAGTCTTCGTGTCGAAAAATTAAACTGACTCAGAATTTTCTTCCCTACATAAATAATCAATAATTGCAAAGGAAAGAAATTGAAAAAAAAAGAATTTTCAAATTAGAAAAGAAATATATACATTGAAGATATTCGCTCCGGCTGGGACTCGAACCCAGGCCACTCGCTTGGAAGACCAGCGGTCTAGCCATTAGGCTATCGGAGTTCTGTCGAGCGGAGTCTTACTGCCTGACTGATACTGCCTGACTGACAGACTGACTCACTGACTGACTGATACTGACTGACTGACTCACTGACTGACCGAGACTGACTGACTAACTGCCTGACTGACTGAGACAGGACTGACTGACTGACTGACTGACTGATTGACTAACTGACTGACTGAGACTGACTGACTGACTGCTTGACTCTCTGACTGGCTATTTCACTGACTGACTGAATGACTAAATGACTGACTGACACTGACTGACTGACTGCTTGACTACCTGACTGACTGCTTGACTGACTAACTGACTGGACAGGACTGACCGACTGACTGACTGACAGACTGACTGAATAAGGATGACTGACAGACTGACTGAATAAGGCTGACTGACTGACTGACTGACAGACTGACTGAATAAGGCTGACCGACTGACTGACTGCCTGACTGACTGACTGACTGAATGACTGACTGACTGACTGACCAAGACTGACTGACTGACTGACTGAGACTGGACTGGACTGACTGACTGACTGACTGACTGAGACAGACTGACTGCTTTAGTGACTAACTGACTGCACAGGACTGACCGACTGACTGACTGACTGACTGCCTGACTGACTGACTGACTGAATGACTGACTGACTGAGACTAAATGACTGACTGCTTGAATGACTGGCTGAAGGACTAACTGAATGACTGAGTGACTGACTGACTGGACTGACTGACTGAGACTGAATGACTGAGTGCTTGACTGATTGACTGTCAGACTGACTGACTGACTTCGCAAAAGGGAAAAATAAAAAAAAAAGAATTATAAAATTAGAAAAAAATATTTGCATTTAAGATTTCCTTTCCGGCTGGGATTTGAACCCAGGGCGACACTCATGGAAGCCCAACGCTCTCGCCAATATACTATCGGATCTCTGTTGATCGGTGTCTTAATTATAATAAAAACAAAAAATGCACCTTAGTAATTATTGATCTAAAATCTTTGAAATCTAAAGGTCGAATGATTAAACTGACTCAGAATTTTCTTCCGTACATAAATAATCCATATTTGCAAAAGAAAGAAATTGAAAAAAAAAAAGAATCTTCAAATTAGAAGAGAAATATATACATGGAAGATTTTCGTTCCGGCCGGGACTCGAACCCAGTACCACGCGCTTGGAACCCAACGGTCTAGCCATTAGGCTATCGGAGCTCTGTCGATGGAAGTCTTAAATATAATAAAAACAAAAAATGCACCTTGGTAATTATTGATTCAAACACTTTGAAATTTACAGGTCGAATAATTAAACTGACTCAGAATTTTTCTCCCTACATAAATAATCAATATTCGCAAAAGAGAAAAATTAAAAAAAAAAAGAAGAAGAAATTTCAAATTAGAAACTAAAAGTATACATTGAAGATTTTCGTTCAGGCTGGGACTCGAACCCAGGGCCACTCGCTTGGAAGCCTAACACTCTAGCCATTAGTCTATGGGAGCTCTGTCGGTGGGAGTTTTAAATATAATAAAATCAAAAAATGCACCTTGGTAATTGTTTATTTAAACACTTTGAAATCTTCGTGCCGAAAAATTAAACTGACTCAGAATTTTCTTCCCTACATAAATAATCAATAATTGCAAAGGAAAGAAATTGAAAAAAAAAAGAATTTTCAAATTAGAAAAGAAATATATACATTGAAGATATTCGCTCCGGCTGGGACTCGAACCCAGGCCACTCGCTTGGAAGACCAGCGGTCTAGCCATTAGGCTATCGGAGTTCTGTCGAGCGGCGTCTTATTGCCTGACTGATACTGCCTGACTGACAGACTGACTCACTGACTGACTGATACTGACTGACTGACTCACTGACTGACCGAGACTGACTGACTAACTGCCTGACTGACTGAGACTGGACTGACTGACTGACTGACTGACTGACTGACTGACTAACTGACTGACTGAGACTGACTGACTGACTGCTTGACTCTCTGACTGGCTATTTCACTGACTGACTGAATGACTAAATGACTGACTGACACTGACTGACTGACTGCTTGACTACCTGACTGACTGCTTGACTGACTAACTGACTGGACAGGACTGACCGACTGACTGACTGACAGACTGACTGAATAAGGATGACTGACAGACTGACTGAATAAGGCTGACTGACTGACTGACTGACTGACAGACTGACTGAATAAGGCTGACCGACTGACTGACTGCCTGACTGACTGACTGAATGACTCACTGACTGACTGACCGAGACTGACTGACTGACTGACTGAGACTGGACTGGACTGACTGACTGACTGACTGACTGACTGACTGCTTTAGTGACTAACTGACTGCACAGGACTGACCGACTGACTGACTGACTGACTGCCTGACTGACTGACTGACTGAATGACTGACTGACTGAGACTAAATGACTGACTGCTTGACTGACTGGCTGAAGGACTAACTGACTGACTGAGTGACTGACTGACTGGACTGACTGACTGAGACTGAATGACTGAGTGCTTGACTGATTGACTGTCAGACTGACTGACTGACTTCGCAAAAGGGAAAAATAAAAAAAAAAGAATTATAAAATTAGAAAAAAATATTTGCATTTAAGATTTCCTTTCCGGCCGGGACTCGAACCCAGTACCACGCGCTAGGAACCCAACGGTCTAGCCATTAGGCTATCGGAGCTCTGTCGATGGAAGTCTTAAATATAATAAAAACAAAAAATGCACCTTGGTAATTATTGATTCAAACACTTTGAAATTTACAGGTCGAATAATTAAACTGACTCAGAATTTTTCTCCCTACATAAATAATCAATATTCGCAAAAGAGAAAAATTAAAAAAAAAAGAAGAAGAAATTTCAAATTAGAAACTAAAAGTATACATTGAAGATTTTCGTTCAGGCTGGGACTCGAACCCAGGGCCACTCGCTTGGAAGCCTAACACTCTAGCCATTAGTCTATGGGAGCTCTGTCGGTGGGAGTTTTAAATATAATAAAAACAAAAAATGCACCTTGGTAATTGTTTATTTAAACACTTTGAAATCTTCGTGTCGAAAAATTAAACTGACTCAGAATTTTCTTCCCTACATAAATAATCAATAATTGCAAAGGAAAGAAATTGAAAAAAAAAAAGAATTTTCAAATTAGAAAAGAAATATATACATTGAAGATATTCGCTCCGGCTGGGACTCGAACCCAGGCCACTCGCTTGGAAGACCACCGGTCTAGCCATTAGGCTATCGGAGTTCTGTCGAGCGGCGTCTTATTGCCTGACTGATACTGCCTGACTGACAGACTGACTCACTGACTGACTGATACTGACTGACTGACTCACTGACTGACCGAGACTGACTGACTAACTGCCTGACTGACTGAGACTGGACTGACTGACTGACTGACTGACTGACTGACTAACTGACTGACTGAGACTGACTGACTGACTGCTTGACTCTCTGACTGGCTATTTCACTGACTGACTGAATGACTAAATGACTGACTGACACTGACTGACTGACTGCTTGACTACCTGACTGACTGCTTGACTGACTAACTGACTGGACAGGACTGACCGGCTGACTGACTGACAGACTGACTGAATAAGGATGACTGACAGACTGACTGAATAAGGCTGACTGACTGACTGACTGACAGACTGACTGAATAAGGCTGACCGACTGACTGACTGCCTGACTGACTGACTGACTGAATGACTGACTGACTGACTGACCGAGACTGACTGACTGACTGACTGAGACTGGACTGGACTGACTGACTGACTGACTGACTGAGACTGACTGACTGCTTTAGTGACTAACTGACTGCACAGGACTGACCGACTGACTGACTGACTGACTGCCTGACTGACTGACTGACTGAATGACTGACTGACTGAGACTAAATGACTGACTGCTTGACTGACTGGCTGAAGGACTAACTGACTGACTGAGTGACTGACTGACTGGACTGACTGACTGAGACTGAATGACTGAGTGCTTGACTGATTGACTGTCAGACTGACTGACTGACTTCGCAAAAGGGAAAAATAAAAAAAAAAAGAATTATAAAATTAGAAAAAAATATTTGCATTTAAGATTTCCTTTCCGGCCGGGACTCGAACCCAGTACCACGCGCTAGGAACCCAACGGTCTAGCCATTAGGCTATCGGAGCTCTGTCGATGGAAGTCTTAAATATAATAAAAACAAAAAATGCACCTTGGTAATTATTGATTCAAACACTTTGAAATTTACAGGTCGAATAATTAAACTGACTCAGAATTTTTCTCCCTACATAAATAATCAATATTCGCAAAAGAGAAAAATTAAAAAAAAAGAAGAAGAAATTTCAAATTAGAAACTAAAAGTATACATTGAAGATTTTCGCTCAGGCTGGGACTCGAACCCAGGGCCACTCGCTTGGAAGCCTAACACTCTAGCCATTAGTCTATGGGAGCTCTGTCGGTGGGAGTTTTAAATATAATAAAAACAAAAAATGCACCTTGGTAATTGTTTATTTAAACACTTTGAAATCTTTGTGTCGAAAAATTAAACTGACTCAGAATTTTCTTCCCTACATAAATAATCAATAATTGCAAAGGAAAGAAATTGAAAAAAAAAGAATTTTCAAATTAGAAAAGAAATATATACATTGAAGATATTCGCTCCGGCTGGGACTCGAACCCAGGCCACTCGCTTGGAAGACCAGCGGTCTAGCCATTAGGCTATCGGAGTTCTGTCGAGCGCAGTCTTACTGCCTGACTGATACTGCCTGACTGACAGACTGACTCACTGACTGACTGATACTGACTGACTGACTCACTGACTGACCGAGACTGACTGACTAACTGCCTGACTGACTGAGACTGGACTGACTGACTGACTGACTGACTGATTGACTAACTGACTGACTGAGACTGACTGACTGACTGCTTGACTACCTGACTGACTGCTTGACTGACTAACTGACTGGACAGGACTGACCGACTGACTGACTGACAGACTGACTGAATAAGGATGACTGACAGACTGACTGAATAAGGCTGACTGACTGACTGACTGACAGACTGACTGAATAAGGCTGACCGACTGACTGACTGCCTGACTGACTGACTGACTGAATGACTGACTGACTGACTGACCGAGACTGACTGACTGACTGACTGAGACTGGACGGGACTGACTGACTGACTGAGACTGACTGACTGCTTTAGTGACTAACTGACTGCACAGGACTGACCGACTGACTGACTGACTGACTGACTGCCTGACTGACTGACTGAATGACTGACTGACTGAGACGAAATGACTGACTGCTTGACTGACTGGCTGAAGGACTAACTGACTGACTGAGTGACTGACTGACTGGACTGACTGACTGAGACTGAATGACTGAGTGCTTGACTGATTGACTGTCAGACTGACTGACTGACTTCGCAAAAGGGAAAAATAAAAAAAAAAGAATTATAAAATTAGAAAAAAATATTTGCATTTAAGATTTCCTTTCCGGCTGGGATTTGAACCCAGGGCGACACTCATGGAAGCCCAACGCTCTCGCCAATATACTATCGGATCTCTGTTGATCGGTGTCTTAATTATAATAAAAACAAAAAATGCACCTTAGTAATTATTGATCTAAAATCTTTGAAATCTAAAGGTCGAATGATTAAACTGACTCAGAATTTTCTTCCGTACATAAATAATCCATATTTGCTAAAGAAAGAAATTGAAATAAAAAAGAATCTTCAAATTAGAAGAGAAATATATACATTGAAGATTTTCGTTCCGGCCGGGACTCGAACCCAGTACCACGCGCTTGGAACCCAACGGTCTAGCCATTAGGCTATCGGAGCTCTGTCGATGGAAGTCTTAAATATAATAAAAACAAAAAATGCACCTTGGTAATTATTGATTCAAACACTTTGAAATCTTCGTGTCGAAAAATTAAACTGACTCAGAATTTTCTTCCCTACATAAATAATCAATAATTGCAAAGGAAAGAAATTGAAAAAAAAAAGAATTTTCAAATTAGAAAAGAAATATATACATTGAAGATATTCGCTCCGGCTGGGACTCGAACCCAGGCCACTCGCTTGGAAGACCAGCGGTCTAGCCATTAGGCTATCGGAGTTCCGTCGAGCGGAGTCTTACTGCCTGACTGATACTGCCTGACTGACAGACTGACTCACTGACTGACTGATACTGACTGACTGACTCACTGACTGACCGAGACTGACTGACTAACTGCCTGACTGACTGAGACTGAACTGACTGACTGACTGACTGACTGACTGACTGACTAACTGACCGACTGAGACTGACTGACTGACTGCTTGACTCTCTGACTGGCTATTTCACTGACTGACTGAATAACTAAATGACTGACTGACACTGACTGACTGACTGCTTGACTACCTGACTGACTGCTTGACTGACTAACTGACTGGACAGGACTGACCGACTGACTGACTGACAGACTGACTGAATAAGGATGACTGACAGACTGACTGAATAAGGCTGACTGACTGACTGACTGACAGACTGACTGAATAAGGCTGACCGACTGACTGACTGCCTGACTGACTGACTGACTGAATGACTGACCGAGACTGACTGACTGACTGACTGAGACTGGACTGGACTGACTGACTGACTGACTGACTGAGACTGACTGACTGCTTTAGTGACTAACTGACTGCACAGGACTGACCGACTGACTGACTGACTGACTGCCTGACTGATTGACTGACTGAATGACTGACTGACTGAGACTAAATGACTGACTGCTTGACTGACTGGCTGAAGGACTAACTGACTGACTGAGTGACTGACTGACTGGACTGACTGACTGAGACTGAATGACTGAGTGCTTGACTGATTGACTGTCAGACTGACTGACTGACTTCGCAAAAGGGAAAAATAAAAAAAAAAGAATTATAAAATTAGAAAAAAATATTTGCGTTTAAGATTTCCTTTCCGGCTGGGATTTGAACCCAGGGCGACACTCATGGAAGCCCAACGCTCTCGCCAAATTACTATCGGATCTCTGTTGATCGGTGTCTTAATTATAATAAAAACAAAAATGCACCTTAGTAATTATTGATCTAAAATTTTTGAAATCTAAAGGTCGAATGATTAAACTGACTCAGAATTTTCTTCCGTACATAAATAATCCATATTTGCAAAAGAAAGAAATTGAAAAAAAAAGAATCTTCAAATTAGAAGAGAAATATATACATGGAAGATTTTCGTTCCGGCCGGGACTCGAACCCAGTACCACGCGCTTGGAACCCAACGGCCTAGCCATTAGGCTATCGGAGCTCTGTCGATGGAAGTCTTAAATATAATAAAAACAAAAAATGCACCTTGGTAATTATTGATTCAAACACTTTGAAATTTACAGGTCGAATAATTAAACTGACTCAGAATTTTTCTCCCTACATAAATAATCAATATTCGCAAAAGAGAAAAATTAAAAAAAAAAGAAGAAGAAATTTCAAATTAGAAACTAAAAGTATACATTGAAGATTTTCGTTCAGGCTGGGACTCGAACCCAGGGCCACTCGCTTGGAAGCCTAACACTCTAGCCATTAGTCTATGGGAGCTCTGTCGGTGGGAGTTTTAAATATAATAAAAACAAAAAATGCACCTTGGTAATTGTTTATTTAAACACTTTGAAATCTTCGTGTCGAAAAATTAAACTGACTCAGAATTTTCTTCCCTACATAAATAATCAATAATTGCAAAGGAAAGAAATTGAAAAAAAAAGAATTTTCAAATTAGAAAAGAAATATATACATTGAAGATATTCGCTCCGGCTGGGACTCGAACCCAGGCCACTCGCTTGGAAGACCAGCGGTCTAGCCATTAGGCTATCGGAGTTCTGTCGAGCGGAGTCTTACTGCCTGACTGATACTGCCTGGCTGACAGACTGACTCACTGACTGACTGATACTGACTGACTGACTGACTGACTAACTGACTGACTGAGACTGACTGACTGACTGCTTGACTCTCTGACTGGCTATTTCACTTACTGACTGAATGACTAAATGACTGACTGACACTGACTGACTGACTGCTTGACTACCTGACTGACTGTTTGACTGACTAACGGACTGGACAGGACTGACCGACTGACTGACTGACAGACTGACTGAATAAGGATGACTGACAGACTGACTGAATAAGGCTGACTGACTGACTGACTGACAGACTGACTGAATAAGGCTAACCGACTGACTGACTGCCTGACTGACTGACTGACTGAATGACTGACTGACTGACTGAATGACTGACTGACTGACTGACGGAGACTGACTGACTGACTGACTGAGACTGGAGTGGACTGACTGACTGACTGACTGACTGAGACTGACTGACTGCTTTAGTGACTAACTGACTGCACAGGACTGACCGACTGACTGACTGACTGACTGCCTGACTGACTGACTGACTGAATGACTGACTGACTGAGACTAAATGACTGACTGCTTGACTGACTGGCTGAAGGACTAACTGACTGACTGAGAGACTGACTGACTGGACTGACTGACTGAGACTGAATGACTGAGTGCTTGACTGATTGACTGTCAGACTGACTGACTGACTGCCTGACTGACTGAGACTGGACTGACTGACTGACTGACTGACTGACTGACTAACTGACTGACTGAGACTGACTTACTGACTGCTTGACTCTCTGACTGGCTATTTCACTGACTGACTGAATGACTAAATGACTGACTGACACTGACTGACTGACTGCTTGACTACCTGACTGACTGCTTGACTGACTAACTGACTGGACAGGACTGACCGACTGACTGACTGACAGACTGACTGAATAAGGATGACTGACAGACTGACTGAATAAGGCTGACTGACTGACTGACAGACTGACTGAATAAGGCTGACCGACTGACTGACTGCCTGACTGACTGACTGAATGACTGACTGACTGTCTGACCGAGACTGACTGACTGACTGACTGAGACTGGACTGGACTGACTGACTGACTGACTGACTGAGACTGACTGACTGCTTTAGTGACTAACTGACTGCACAGGACTGACCGACTGACTGACTGCCTGACTGACTGACTGACTGAATGACTGACTGACTGAGACTAAATGACTGACTGCTTGACTGACTGGCTGAAGGACTAACTGACTGACTGACTGACTGGACTGACTGACTGAGACTGAATGACTGAGTGCTTGACTGATTGACTGTCAGACTGACTGACTGACTTCGCAAAAGGGAAAAATAAAAAAAAAAGAATTATAAAATTAGAAAAAAATATTTGCATTTAAGATTTCCTTTCCGGCCGGGACTCGAACCCAGTACCACGCGCTAGGAACCCAACGGTCTAGCCATTAGGCTATCGGAGCTCTGTCGACGGAAGTCTTAAATATAATAAAAACAAAAAATGCACCTTGGTAATTATTGATTCAAACACTTTGAAATTTACAGGTCGAATAATTAAACTGACTCAGAATTTTTCTCCCTACATAAATAATCAATATTCGCAAAAGAGAAAAATTAAAAAAAAAAGAAGAAGAAATTTCAAATTAGAAACTAAAAGTATACATTGAAGATTTTCGTTCAGGCTGGGACTCGAACCCAGGGCCACTCGCTTGGAAGCCTAACACTCTAGCCATTAGTCTATGGGAGCTCTGTCGGTGGGAGTTTTAAATATAATAAAAACAAAAAATGCACCTTGGTAATTGTTTATTTAAACACTTTGAAATCTTCGTGTCGAAAAATTAAACTGACTCAGAATTTTCTTCCCTACATAAATAATCAATAATTGCAAAGGAAAGAAATTGAAAAAAAAAGAATTTTCAAATTAGAAAAGAAATATATATATTGAAGATATTCGCTCCGGCTGGGACTCGAACCCAGGCCACTCGCTTGGAAGACCAGCGGTCTAGCCATTAGGCTATCGGAGTTCTGTCGAGCGGAGTCTTACTGCCTGACTGATACTGCCTGGCTGACAGACTGACTCACTGACTGACTGATACTGACTGACTGACTGACTGACTAACTGACTGACTGAGACTGACTGACTGACTGCTTGACTCTCTGACTGGCTATTTCACTGACTGACTGAATGACTAAATGACTGACTGACACTGACTGACTGACTGCTTGACTACCTGACTGACTGTTTGACTGACTAACTGACTGGACAGGACTGACCGACTGACTGACTGACAGACTGACTGAATAAGGATGACTGACAGACTGACTGAATAAGGCTGACTGACTGACTGACTGACAGACTGACTGAATGACTGACTGACTGCCTGACTGACTGACTGACTGAATGACTGACTGACTGACTGACTGAGACTGACTGACTGCTTTAGTGACTAACTGACTGCACAGGACTGACCGACTGACTGACTGACTGACTGCCTGACTGACTGACTGACTGAATGACTGACTGACTGAGACTAAATGACTGACTGCTTGACTGACTGGCTGAAGGACTAACTGACTGACTGAGAGACTGACTGACTGGACTGACTGACTGAGACTGAATGACTGAGTGCTTGACTGATTGACTGTCAGACTGACTGACTGACTTCGCAAAAGGGAAAAATAAAAAAAAAAGAATTATAAAATTAGAAAAAAAATATTTGCATTTAAGATTTCCTTTCCGGCTGGGATTTGAACCCAGGGCGACACTCATGGAAGCCCAACGCTCTCGCCAATATACTATCGGATCTCTGTTGATCGGTGTCTTAATTATAATAAAAACAAAAAATGCACCTTAGTAATTATTGATCTAAAATCTTTGAAATCTAAAGGTCGAATGATTAAACTGACTCAGAATTTTCTTCCGTACATAAATAATCCATATTTGCAAAAGAAAGAAATTGAAAAAAAAAAGAATCTTCAAATTAGAAGAGAAATATATACATGGAAGATTTTCGTTCCGGCCGGGACTCGAACCCAGTACCACGCGCTTGGAACCCAACGGTCTAGCCATTAGGCTATCGGAGCTCTGTCGATGGAAGTCTTAAATATAATAAAAACAAAAAATGCACCTTGGTAATTATTGATTCAAACACTTTGAAATTTACAGGTCGAATAATTAAACTGACTCAGAATTTTTCTCCCTACATAAATAATCAATATTCGCAAAAGAGAAAAATTTAAAAAAAAAGAAGAAGAAATTTCAAATTAGAAACTAATAGTATACATTGAAGATTTTCGTTCAGGCTGGGACTCGAACCCAGGGCCACTCGCTTGGAAGCCTAACACTCTAGCCATTAGTCTATGGGAGCTCTGTCGGTGGGAGTTTTAAATATAATAAAAACAAAAAATGCACCTTGGTAATTGTTTATTTAAACACTTTGAAATCTTTGTGTCGAAAAATTAAACTGACTCAGAATTTTCTTCCCTACATAAATAATCAATAATTGCAAAGGAAAGAAATTGAAAAAAAAAGAATTTTCAAATTAGAAAAGAAATATATACATTAAAGATATTCGCTCCGGCTGGGACTCGAACCCAGGCCACTCGCTTGGAAGACCAGCGGTCTAGCCATTAGGCTATCGGAGTTCTGTCAAACGGAGTCTTACTGCCTGACTGATACTGCCTGACTGACAGACTGACTCACTGACTGACTGATACTGACTGATTGACTCACTGACTGACCGAGACTGACTGACTAACTGCCTGACTGACTGAGACTGGACTGACTGACTGACTGACTGACTGACTGACTAACTGACTGACTGAGACTGACTGACTGACTGCTTGACTCTCTGACTGGCTATTTCACTGACTGACTGAATGACTAAATGACTGACTGACACTGACTGACTGACTGCTTGACTACCTGACTGACTGCTTGACTGACTAACTGACTGGACAGGACTGACCGACTGACTGACTGACAGACTGACTGAATAAGGATGACTGACAGACTGACTGAATAAGGATGACTGACAGACTGACTGAATAAGGCTGACTGACTGACAGACTGACTGAATAAGGCTGACCGACTGACTGACTGCCTGACTGACTGACTGACTGAATGACTGACTGACTGACTGACCGAGACTGACTGACTGACTGACTGAGACTGGACTGGACTGACTGACTGACTGACTGACTGAGACTGACTGACTGCTTTAGTGACTAACTGACTGCACAGGACTGACCGACTGACTGACTGACTGACTGCCTGACTGACTGACTGACTGAATGACTGACTGACTGAGACTAAATGACTGACTGCTTGACTGACTGGCTGAAGGACTAACTGACTGACTGAGTGACTGACTGACTGGACTGACTGACTGAGACTGAATGACTGAGTGCTTGACTGATTGACTGTCAGACAGACTGACTGACTTCGCAAAAGGGAAAAATAAAAAAAAAGAATTATAAAATTAGAAAAAAATATTTGCATTTAAGATTTCCTTTCCGGCTGGGATTTGAACCCAGGGCGACACTCATGGAAGCCCAACGCTCGCGCCAATATATTATCGGATCTCTGTTGATCGGTGTCTTAATTATAATAAAAACAAAAAATGCACCTTAGTAATTATTGATCTAAAATCTTTGAAATCTAAAGGTCGAATGATTAAACTGACTCAGAATTTTCTTCCGTACATAAATAATCCATATTTGCAAAAGAAAGAAATTGAAAAAAAAAAGAATCTTCAAATTAGAAGAGAAATATATACATGGAAGATTTTCGTTCCGGCCGGGACTCGAACCCAGTACCACGCGCTTGGAACCCAACGGTCTAGCCATTAGGCTATCGGAGCTCTGTCGATGGAAGTCTTAAATATAATAAAAACAAAAAATGCACCTTGGTAATTATTGATTCAAACACTTTGAAATTTACAGGTCGAATAATTAAACTGACTCAGAATTTTTCTCCCTACATAAATAATCAATATTCGCAAAAGAGAAAAATTAAAAAAAAAAGAAGAAGAAATTTCAAATTAGAAACTAAAAGTATACATTGAAGATTTTCGTTCAGGCTGGGACTCGAACCCAGGGCCACTCGCTTGTAAGCCTAACACTCTAGCCATTAGTCTATGGGAGCTCTGTCGGTGGGAGTTTTAAATATAATAAAAACAAAAAATGCACCTTGGTAATTGTTTATTTAAACACTTTGAAATCTTTGTGTCGAAAAATTAAACTGACTCAGAATTTTCTTCCCTACATAAATAATCAATAATTACAAAGGAAAGAAATTGAAAAATAAAGAATTTTCAAATTAGAAAAGAAATATATACATTGAAGATATTCGCTCCGGCTGGGACTCGAACCCAGGACACTCGCTAGGAAGACCAGCGGTCTAGCCATTAGGCTATCGGAGTTCTGTCGAGCGGAGTCTTACTGCCTGACTGATACTGCCTGACTGACAGACTGACTCACTGACTGACTGATACTGACTGACTGACTCACTGACTGACCGAGACTGACTGACTAACTGCCTGACTGACTGAGACTGGACTGACTGACTGACTGACTGACTGACTGACTAACTGACTGACTGACTGCTTGACTCTCTGACTGGCTATTTCACTGACTGACTGAATGACTAAATGACTGACTGACACTGACTGACTGACTGCTTGACTACCTGACTGACTGCTTGACTGACTAACTGACTGGACAGGACTGACCGACTGACTGACTGACAGACTGACTGAATAAGGATGACTGACAGACTGACTGAATAAGGCTGACTGACTGACTGACTGACAGACTGACTGAATAAGGCTGACCGACTGACTGACTGCCTGACTGACTGACTGACTGAATGACTGACTGACTGACTGACCGAGACTGAATGACTGACTGACTGACTGACCGAGACTGACTGACTGACTGACTGAGACTGGACTGGACTGACTGACTGACTGACTGACTGAGACTGACTGACTGCTTTAGTGACTAACTGACTGCACAGGACTGACCGACTGACTGACTGACTGCCTGACTGACTGACTGACTGAATGACTGACTGACTGAGACTAAATGACTGACTGCTTGACTGACTGGCTGAAGGACTAACTGACTGACTGAGTGACTGACTGACTGGACTGACTGACTGAGACTGAATGACTGAGTGCTTGACTGATTGACTGTCATACTGACTGACTGACTTCGCAAAAGGGAAAAATAAAAAAAAAAGAATTATAAAATTAGAAAAAAATATTTGCATTTAAGATTTCCTTTCCGGCCGGGACTCGAACCCAGTACCACGGGCTAGGAACCCAACGGTCTAGCCATTAGGCTATCGGAGCTCTGTCGATGGAAGTCTTAAATATAATAAAAACAAAAAATGCACCTTGGTAATTATTGATTCAAACACTTTGAAATTTACAGGTCGAATAATTAAACTGACTCAGAATTTTTCTCCCTACATAAATAATCAATATTCGCAAAAGAGAAAAATTAAAAAAAAAAGAAGAAGAAATTTCAAATTAGAAACTAAAAGTATACATTGAAGATTTTCTTTCAGGCTGGGACTCGAACCCAGGGCCACTCGCTTGGAAGCCTAACACTCTAGCCATTAGTCTATGGGAGCTCTGTCGGTGGGAGTTTTAAATATAATAAAAACAAAAAATGCACCTTGGTAATTGTTTATTTAAACACTTTGAAATCTTCGTGTCGAAAACTTAAACTGACTCAGAATTTTCTTCCCTACATAAATAATCAATAATTGCAAAGGAAAGAAATTGAAAAAAAAAAGAATTTTCAAATTAGAAAAGAAATATATACATTGAAGATATTCGCTCCGGCTGTAACTCGAACCCAGGCCACTCGTTTGGAAGACCAGCGGTCTAGCCATTAGGCTATCGGAGTTCTGTCGAGCGGAGTCTTACTGCCTGACTAATACTGCCTGACTGACAGACTGACTCACTGACTGACTGATACTGACTGACTGCTTGACTCTCTGACTGGCTATTTCACTGACTGACTGAATGACTAAATGACTGACTGACACTGACTGACTGACTGCTTGACTACCTGACTGACTGCTTGACTGACTAACTGACTGGACAGGACTGACCGACTGACTGACTGACAGACTGACTGAATAAGGATGACTGACAGACTGACTGAATAAGGCTGACTGACTGACTGACTGACAGACTGACTGAATAAGGCTGACCGACTGACTGACTGCCTGACTGACTGACTGACTGAATGACTGACTGACTGACTGACTGAGACTGGACTGGACTGACTGACTGACTGACTGACTGAGACTGACTGACTGACTGACTGAGACTGACTGACTGCTTTAGTGACTAACTGACTGCACAGGACTGACCGACTAACTGACTGACTGACTGCCTGACTGACTGACTGACTGAATGACTGACTGACTGAGACTAAATGACTGACTGCTTGACTGACTGGCTGAAGGACTAACTGACTGACTGAGTGACTGACTGACTGGACTGACTGACTGAGACTGAATGACTGAGTGCTTGACTGATTGACTGTCAGACTGACTGACTGACTTCGCAAAAGGGAAAAATAAAAAAAAAGAATTATAAAATTAGAAAAAAATATTTGCATTTAAGATTTCCTTTCCGGCTGGGATTTGAACCCATGGCGACACTCATGGAAGCCCAACGCTCTCGCCAATATACTATCGGATCTCTGTTGATCGGTGTCTTAATTATAATAAAAACAAAAAATGCACCTTAGTAGTTATTGATCTAAAATCTTTGAAATCTAAAGGTCGAATGATTAAACTGACTCAGAATTTTCTTCCGTACATAAATAATCCATATTTGCAAAAGAAAGAAATTGAAAAAAAAAGAATCTTCAAATTAGAAGAGAAATATATACATGGAAGATTTTCGTTCCGGCCGGGACTCGAACCCAGGCCACTCGCTTGGAAGACCAGCGGTCTAGCCATTAGGCTATCGGAGTTCTGTCGAGCGGAGTCTTACTGCCTGACTGATACTGCCTGACTGACAGACTGACTCACTGACTGACTGACTCACTGACTGACCGAGACTGACTGACTAACTGCCTGACTGACTGAGCCTGGACTGACTGACTGACTGACTAACTGACTGACTAACTGACTGACTGAGACTGACTGACTGACTGCTTGACTCTCTGACTGGCTATTTCACTGACTGACTGAATGACTAAATGACTGACTGACACTGACTGACTGACTGCTTGACTACCTGACTGACTGCTTGACAGACTAACTGACTGGACAGGACTGACCGACTGACTGACTGACAGACTGACTGAATAAGGATGACTGACAGACTGACTGAATAAGGCTGACCGACTGACTGACTGCCTGACTGACTGACTGACTGAATGACTGACTGACTGACTGACCGAGACTGACTGACTGACTGACTGAGACTGGACTGGACTGACTGACTGACTGACTGACTGAGACTGACTGACTGCTTTAGTGACTAACTGACTGCACAGGACTGACCGACTGACTGACTGACTGACTGCCTGACTGACTGACTGAATGACTGACTGACTGAGACTAAATGACTGACTGCTTGACTGACTGGCTGAAGGACTAACTGACTGACTGAGTGACTGACTGACTGGACTGACTGACTGAGACTGAATGACTGAGAGCTTGACTGATTGACTGTCAGACTGACTGACTGACTTCGCAAAAGGGAAAAATAAAAAAAAAGAATTATAAAATTAGAAAAAAATATTTGCATTTAAGATTTCCTTTCCGGCCGGGACTCGAACCCAGTACCACGCGCTAGGAACCCAACGGTCTAGCCATTAGGCTATCGGAGCTCTGTCGATGGAAGTCTTAAATATAATAAAAACAAAAAATGCACCTTGGTAATTATTGATTCAAACACTTTGAAATTTACAGGTCGAATAATTAAACTGACTCAGAATTTTTCTCCCTACATAAATAATCAATATTCGCAAAAGAGAAAAATTAAAAAAAGAAGAAGAAGAAATTTCAAATTAGAAACTAAAAGTATACATTGAAGATTTTCGTTCAGGCTGGGACTCGAACCCAGGGCCACTCGCTTGGAAGCCTAACACTCTAGCCATTAGTCTATGGGAGCTCTGTCGGTGGGAGTTTTAAATATAATAAAAACAAAAAATGCACCTTGGTAATTGTTTATTTAAACACTTTGAAATCTTCGTGTCGAAAAATTAAACTGACTCAGAATTTTCTTCCCTACATAAATAATCAATAATTGCAAAGGAAAGAAATTGAAAAAAAAAAGAATTTTCAAATTAGAAAAGTAATATATACATTGAAGATATTCGCTCCGGCTGGGACTCGAACCCAGGCCACTCGCTTGGAAGACCAGCGGTCTAGCCATTAGGCTATCGGAGTTCTGACGAGCGGAGTCTTACTGCCTGACTGATACTGCCTGACTGACAGACTGACTCACTGACTGACTGATACTGACTGACTGACTCACTGACTGACCGAGACTGACTGACTAACTGACTGACTGACTGAGACTGGACTGACTGACTGACTGACTGACTGACTGACTAACTGACTGACTGAGACTGACTGACTGACTGCTTGACTCTCTGACTGGCTATTTCACTGACTGACTGAATGACTAAATGACTGACTGACACAGACTGACTGACTGCTTGACTACCTGACTGACTGCTTGACTGACTAACTAACTGGACAGGACTGACCGACTGACTGACTGACAGACTGACTGAATAAGGATGACTGACAGACTGACTGAATAAGGCTGACTGACTGACTGACTGAGAGACTGACTGAATAAGGCTGACTGACTGACTGACTGAGAGACTGACTGAATAAGGCTGACCGACTGACTGACTGCCTGACTGACTGACTGACTGAATGACTGACTGACTGACTGACTGACTGAGACTGACTGACTGCTTTAGTGACTAACTGACTGCACAGGACTGACCGACTGACTGACTGACTGACTGCCTGACTGACTGACTGACTGAATGACTGACTGACTGAGACTAAATGACTGACTGCTTGACTGACTGGCTGAAGGACTAACTGACTGACTGAGTGACTGACTGACTGGACTGACTGACTGAGACTGAATGACTGAGTGCTTGACTGATTGACTGTCAGACTGACTGACTGACTTCGCAAAAGGGAAAAATAAAAAAAAAGAATTATAAAATTAGAAAAAAATATTTGCATTTAAGATTTCCTTTCCGGCCGGGACTCGAACCCAGTACCACGCGCTTGGAACCCAACGGTCTAGCCATTAGGCTATCGGAGCTCTGTCGATGGAAGTCTTAGATATAATAAAAACAAAAAATGCACCTTGGTAATTATTGATTCAAACACTTTGAAATTTACAGGTCGAATAATTAAACTGACTCAGAATTTTTCTCCCTACATAAATAATCAATATTCGCAAAAGAGAAAAATTAAAAAAAAAAGAAGAAGAAATTTCAAATTAGAAACTAAAAGTATACATTGAAGATTTTCGTTCAGGCTGGGACTCGAACCCAGGGCCACTCGCTTGGAAGCCTAACACTCTAGCCATTAGTCTATGGGAGCTCTGTCGGTGGGAGTTTTAAATATAATAAAAACAAAAAATGCACCTAGGTAATTGTTTATTTAAATACTTTGAAATCTTCGTGTCGAAAAATTAAACTGACTCAGAATTTTCTTCCCTACATAAATAATCAATAATTGCAAAGGAAAGAAATTGAAAAAAAAAAGAATTTTCAAATTAGGAAAGAAATATATACATTGAAGATATTCGCTCCGGCTGGGACTCGAACCCAGGCCACTCGCTTGGAAGACCAGCGGTCTAGCCATTAGGCTATCGGAGTTCTGTCGAGCGGAGTCTTACTGCCTGAATGATACTGCCTGACTGACAGACTGACTCACTGACTGACTGACTCACTGACTGACCGAGACTGACTGACTAACTGCCTGACTGACTGAGACTGGACTGACTGACTGACTAACTGCCTGACTGACTGAGACTGGACTGACTGACTGACTGACTGACTAACTGACTAACTGACTGACTGAGACTGACTGACTGACTGCTTGACTCTCTGACTGGCTATTTCACTGACTGACTGAATGACTAAATGACTGACTGACACTGACTGACTGACTGCTTGACTACCTGACTGACTGCTTGACTGACTAACTGACTGGACAGGACTGACCGACTGACTGACTGACAGACTGACTGAATAAGGATGACTGACAGACTGACTGAATAAGGCTGACTGACTGACTGACTGACAGACTGACTGAATAAGGCTGACCGACTGACTGACTGCCTGACTGACTGACTGACTGAATGACTGACTGACTGACTGACCGAGACTGACTGACTGACTGACTGAGACTGGACTGGACTGACTGACTGACTGACTGACTGAGACTGACTGACTGCTTTAGTGACTAACTGACTGCACAGGACTGACCGACTGACTGACTGACTGACTGCCTGACTGACTGACTGACTGACTGAATGACTGACTGACTGAGACTAAATGACTGACTGCTTGACTGACTGACTGAAGGACTAACTGACTGACTGAGTGACTGACTGACTGGACTGACTGACTGAGACTGAATGACTGAGTGCTTGACTGATTGACTGTCAGACTGACTGACTGACTTCGCAAAAGGGAAAAATAAAAAAAAAAGAATTATAAAATTAGAAAAAAATATTTGCATTTAAGATTTCCTTTCCGGCCGGGACTCGAACCCAGTACCACGCGCTAGGAACCCAACGGTCTAGCCATTAGGCTATCGGAGCTCTGTCGAAGGAAGTCTTAAATATAATAAAAACAAAAAATGCACCTTGGTAATTATTGATTCAAACACTTTGAAATTTACAGGTCGAATAATTAAACTGACTCAGAATTTTTCTCCCTACATAAATAATCAATATTCGCAAAAGAGAAAAATTAAAAAAAAAAAGAAGAAGAAATTTCAAATTAGAAACTAAAAGTATACATTGAAGATTTTCGTTCAGGCTGGGACTCGAACCCAGGGCCACTCGCTTGGAAGACCAGCGGTCTAGCCATTAGGCTATCGGAGTTCTGTCGAGCGGAGTCTTACTGCCTGAATGATACTGCCTGACTGACAGACTGACTCACTGACTGACTGACTCACTGACTGACCGAGACTGACTGACTAACTGCCTGACTGACTGAGACTGGACTGACTGACTGACTAACTGCCTGACTGACTGAGACTGGACTGACTGACTGACTGACTGACTAACTGACTAACTGACTGACTGAGACTGACTGACTGACTGCTTGACTCTCTGACTGGCTATTTCACTGACTGACTGAATGACTAAATGACTGACTGACACTGACTGACTGACTGCTTGACTACCTGACTGACTGCTTGACTGACTAACTGACTGGACAGGACTGACCGACTGACTGACTGACAGACTGACTGAATAAGGATGACTGACAGACTGACTGAATAAGGCTGACTGACTGACTGACTGACAGACTGACTGAATAAGGCTGACCGACTGACTGACTGCCTGACTGACTGACTGACTGAATGACTGACTGACTGACTGACCGAGACTGACTGACTGACTGACTGAGACTGGACTGGACTGACTGACTGACTGACTGACTGAGACTGACTGACTGCTTTAGTGACTAACTGACTGCACAGGACTGACCGACTGACTGACTGACTGACTGCCTGACTGACTGACTGACTGACTGAATGACTGACTGACTGAGACTAAATGACTGACTGCTTGACTGACTGACTGAAGGACTAACTGACTGACTGAGTGACTGACTGACTGGACTGACTGACTGAGACTGAATGACTGAGTGCTTGACTGATTGACTGTCAGACTGACTGACTGACTTCGCAAAAGGGAAAAATAAAAAAAAAAGAATTATAAAATTAGAAAAAAATATTTGCATTTAAGATTTCCTTTCCGGCCGGGACTCGAACCCAGTACCACGCGCTAGGAACCCAACGGTCTAGCCATTAGGCTATCGGAGCTCTGTCGAAGGAAGTCTTAAATATAATAAAAACAAAAAATGCACCTTGGTAATTATTGATTCAAACACTTTGAAATTTACAGGTCGAATAATTAAACTGACTCAGAATTTTTCTCCCTACATAAATAATCAATATTCGCAAAAGAGAAAAATTAAAAAAAAAAAGAAGAAGAAATTTCAAATTAGAAACTAAAAGTATACATTGAAGATTTTCGTTCAGGCTGGGACTCGAACCCAGGGCCACTCGCTTGGAAGCCTAACACTCTAGCCATTAGTCTATGGGAGCTCTGTCGGTGGGAGTTTTAAATATAATAAAAACAAAAAATGCACCTTGGTAATTGTTTATTTAAACACTTTGAAATCTTCGTCTCGAAAAATTAAACTGACTCAGAATTTTCTTCCCTACATAAATAATCAATAATTGCAAAGGAAAGAAATTGAAAAAAAAAAAAGAATTTTCAAATTAGAAAAGAAATATATACATTGAAGATATTCGCTCCGGCTGGGACTCGAACCCAGGCCACTCGCTTGGAAGACCAGCGGTCTAGCCATTAGGCTATCGGAGTTCTGTCGAGCGGAGTCTTACTGCCTGACTGATACTGCCTGACTGACAGACTGACTCACTGACTGACTGATACTGACTGACTGACTCACTGACTGACCGAGACTGACTGACTAACTGCCTGACTGACTGAGACTGGACTGACTGACTGACTGACTGACTGCTTGACTCTCTGACTGGCTATTTCACTGACTGACTGAATGACTAAATGACTGACTGACACTGACTGACTGACTGCTTGACTACCTGACTGACTGCTTGACTGACTAACTGACTGGACAGGACTGACCGACTGACTGACTGACAGACTGACTGAATAAGGATGACTGACAGACTGACTGAATAAGGCTGACTGACTGACTGACTGACAGACTGACTGAATAAGGCTGACCGACTGACTGACTGCCTGACTGACTGACTGACTGAATGACTGACTGACTGACTGACCGAGACTGACTGACTGACTGACTGAGACTGGACTGGACTGACTGACTGACTGACTGACTGAGACTGACTGACTGCTTTAGTGACTAACTGACTGCACAGGACTGACCGACTGACTGACTGACTGACTGCCTGACTGACTGACTGACTGAATGATTGACTGACTGAGACTAAATGACTGACTGCTTGACTGACTGGCTGAAGGACTAACTGACTGACTGAGTGACTGACTGACTGGACTGACTGACTGAGACTGAATGACTGAGTGCTTGACTGATTGACTGTCAGACTGACTGACTGACTTCGCAAAAGGGAAAAATAAAAAAAAAAGAATTATAAAATTAGAAAAAAATATTTGCATTTAAGATTTCCTTTCCGGCTGGGATTTGAACCCAGGGCGACACTCATGGAAGCCCAACGCTCTCGCCAATATACTATCGGATTTCTGTTGATCGGTGTCTTAATTATAATAAAAACAAAAAATGCACCTTAGTAATTATTGATCTAAAATCTTTGAAATCTAAAGGTCGAATGATTAAACTGACTCAGAATTTTCTTCCGTACATAAATAATCCATATTTGCAAAAGAAAGAAATTGAAAAAAAAAAGAATCTTCAAATTAGAAGAGAAATATATACATGGAAGATTTTCGTTCCGGCCGGGACTCGAACCCAGTACCACGCGCTTGGAACCCAACGGTCTAGCCATTAGGCTATCGGAGCTCTGTCGATGGAAGTCTTAAATATAATAAAAACAAAAAATGCACCTTGGTAATTATTGATTCAAACACTTTGAAATTTACAGGTCGAATAATTAAACTGACTCAGAATTTTTCTCCCTACATAAATAATCAATATTCGCAAAAGAGAAAAATTAAAAAAAAAAGAAGAAGAAATTTCAAATTAGAAACTAAAATTATACATTGAAGATTTTCGTTCAGGCTGGGACTCGAACCCAGGGCCACTCGCTTGGAAGCCTAACACTCTAGCCATTAGTCTATGGGAGCTCTGGCGGTGGGAGTTTTAAATATAATAAAAACAAAAAATGCACCTTGGTAATTGTTTATTTAAACACTTTGAAATCTTCGTGTCGAAAAATTAAACTGACTCAGAATTTTCTTCCCTACATAAATAATCAATAATTGCAAAGGAAAGAAATTGAAAAAAAAAAGAATTTTCAAATTAGAAAAGAAATATATACATTGAAGATATTCGCTCCGGCTGGGACTCGAACCCAGGCCACTCGCTTGGAAGACCAGCGGTCTAGCCATTAGGCTATCGGAGTTCTGTCGAGCGGAGTCTTACTGCCTGACTGATACTGCCTGACTGACAGACTGACTCACTGACTGACTGATACTGACTGACTGACTCACTGACTGACCGAGACTGACTGACTAACTGCCTGACTGACTGAGACTGGACTGACTGACTGACTGACTGACTGACTGACTAACTGACTGACTGAGACTGACTGACTGACTGCTTGACTCTCTGACTGGCTATTTCACTGACTGACTGAATGACTAAATGACTGACTGACACTGACTGACTGACTGCTTGACTACCTGACTGACTGCTTTACTGACTAACTGACTGGACAGGACTGACCGACTGACTGAATAAGGATGACTGACAGACTGACTGAATAAGGCTGACTGACTGACTGACTGACAGACTGACTGAATAAGGCTGACCGACTGACTGACTGCCTGACTGACTGACTGACTGAATGACTGACTGACTGACTGACCGAGACTGACTGACTGACTGACTGAGACTGGACTGGACTGACTGACTGACTGACTGACTGAGACTGACTGACTGCTTTAGTGACTAACTGACTGCACAGGACTGACCGACTGACTGACTGACTGACTGCCTGACTGACTGACTGACTGTATGACTGACTGACTGAGACTAAATGACTGACTGCTTGACTGACTGGCTGAAGGACTAACTGACTGACTGAGTGACTGACTGACTGGACTGACTGACTGAGACTGAATGACTGAGTGCTTGACTGATTGACTGTCAGACTGACTGAGTGACTTCGCAAAAGGGAAAAATAAAAAAAAAAGAATTATAAAATTAGAAAAAAATATTTGCATTTAAGATTTCCTTTCCGGCCGGGACTCGAACCCAGTACCACGCGCTAGGAACCCAACGGTCTAGCCATTAGGCTATCGGAGCTCTGTCGATGGAAGTCTTAAATATAATAAAAACAAAAAATGCACCTTGGTAATTATTGATTCAAACACTTTGAAATTTACAGGTCGAATAATTAAACTGACTCAGAATTTTTCTCCCTACATAAATAATCAATATTCGCAAAAGAGAAAAATTAAAAAAAAAAGAAGAAGAAATTTCAAATTAGAAACTAAAAGTATACATTGAAGATTTTCGTTCAGGCTGGGACTCGAACCCAGGGCCACTCGCTTGGAAGCCTAACACTCTAGCCATTAGTCTATGGGAGCTCTGTCGGTGGGAGTTTTAAATATAATAAAAACAAAAAATGCACCTTGGTAATTGTTTATTTAAACACTTTGAAATCTTCGTGTCGAAAAATTAAACTGACTCAGAATTTTCTTAACTACATAAATAATCAATAATTGCAAAGCAAAGAAATTGAAAAAAAAAAAGAATTTTCAAATTAGAAAAGAAATATATACATTGAAGATATTCGCTCCGGCTGGGACTCGAACCCAGGCCACTCGCTTGGAAGACCAGCGGTCTAGCCATTAGGCTATCGGAGTTCTGTCGAGCGGAGTCTTACTGCCTGACTGATACTGCCTGACTGACAGACTGACTCACTGACTGACCCAGACTGACTGACTAACTGCCTGACTGACTGAGACTGGACTGACTGACTGACTGACTGACTGACTGACTAACTGACTGACTGAGACTGACTGACTGACTGCTTGACTCTCTGACTGGCTATTTCACTGACTGACTGAATGACTAAATTACTGACTGACACTGACTGACTGACTGCTTGACTACCTGACTGACTGCTTGACTGACTAACTGACTGGACAAGACTGACCGACTGACTGACTGACAGACTGACTGAATAAGGATGACTGACAGACTGACTGAATAAGGCTGACTGACTGACTGACTGACAGACTGACTGAATAAGGCTGACCGACTGACTGACTGCCTGACTGACTGACTGACTGAATGACTGACTGACTGACTGACCGAGACTGACTGACTGACTGACTGAGACTGGACTGGACTGACTGACTGACTGACTGACTGAGACTGACTGACTGCTTTAGTGACTAACTGACTGCACAGGACTGACCGACTGACTGACTGACTGACTGCCTGACTGACTGACTGACTGAATGACTGACTGACTGAGACTAAATGACTGACTGCTTGACTGACTGGCTGAAGGACTAACTGACTGACTGAGTGACTGACTGACTGGACTGACTGACTGAGACTGAATGACTGAGTGCTTGACTGATTGACTGTCAGACTGACTGACTGACTTCGCAAAAGGGAAAAATAAAAAAAAAGAATTATAAAATTAGAAAAAAATATTTGCATTTAAGATTTCCTTTCCGACCGGGACTCGAACCCAGTACCACGCGCTAGGAACCCAACGGTCTAGCCATTAGGCTATCGGAGCTCTGTCGATGGAAGTCTTAAATATAATAAAAACAAAAAATGCACCTTGGTAATTATTGATTCAAACACTTTGAAATTTACAGGTCGAATAATTAAACTGACTCAGAATTTTTCTCCCTACATAGATAATCAATATTCGCAAAAGAGAAAAATTAAAAAAAAAAGAAGAAGAAATTTCAAATTAGAAACTAAAAGTATACATTGAAGATTTTCGTTCAGGCTGGGACTCGAACCCAGGGCCACTCGCTTGGAAGCCTAACACTCTAGCCATTAGCCTATGGGAGCTCTGCCGGTGGGAGTTTTAAATATAATAAAAACAAAAAATGCACCTTGGTAATTGTTTATTTAAACACTTTGAAATCTTCGTGTCGAAAAATTAAACTGACTCAGAATTTTCTTCCCTACATAAATAATCAATAATTGCAAAGGAAAGAAATTGAAAAAAAAAAAGAATTTTCAAATTAGAAAAGAAATATATACATTGAAGATATTCGCTCCGGCTGGGACTCGAACCCAGGCCACTCGCTTGGAAGACCAGCGGTCTAGCCATTAGGCTATCGGAGTTCTGTCGAGCGGAGTCTTACTGCCTGACTGATACTGCCTGACTGACAGACTGACTCACTGTCTGACTGATACTGACTGACTGACTCACTGACTGACCGAGACTGACTGACTAACTGCCTGACTGACTGAGACTGGACTGACTGACTGACTGACTGACTGACTAACTGACTGACTGAGACTGACTGACTGACTGCTTGACTCTCTGACTGGCTATTTCACTGACTGACTGAATGACTAAATGACTGACTGACACTGACTGACTGACTGCTTGACTACCTGACTGACTGCTTGACTGACTAGCTGACTGGACAGGACTGACCGACTGACAGACTGACTGAATAAGGATGACTGACAGACTGACTGAATAAGGCTGACTGACTGACTGACTGACAGACTGACTGAATAAGGCTGACCGACTGAATGACTGCCTGACTGACTGACTGACTGAATGACTGACTGACTGACTGACCGAGACTGACTGACTGACTGACTGAGACTGGACTGGACTGACTGACTGACTGACTGACTGAGACTGACTGACTGCTTTAGTGACTAACTGACTGCACAGGACTGACCGACTGACTGACTGACTGACTGCCTGACTGACTGACTGACTGAATGACTGACTGACTGAGACTAAATGACTGACTGCTTGACTGACTGGCTGAAGGACTAACTGACTGACTGAGTGACTGACTGACTGGACTGACTGACTGAGACTGAATGACTGAGTGCTTGACTGATTGACTGTCAGACTGACTGACTGACTTCGCAAAAGGGAAAAATAAAAAAAAAGAATTATAAAATTAGAAAAAAATATTTGCATTTAAGATTTCCTTTCCGGCCGGGACTCGAACCCAGCACCACGCGCTAGGAACCCAACGGTCTAGCCATTAGGCTATCGGAGCTCTGTCGATGGAAGTCTTAAATATAATAAAAACAAAAAATGCACCTTGGTAATTATTGATTCAAACACTTTGAAATTTACAGGTCGAATAATTAAACTGACTCAGAATTTTTCTCCCTACATAAATAATCAATATTCGCAAAAGAGAAAAATTAAAAAAAAAAAGAAGAAGAAATTTCAAATTAGAAACTAAAAGTATACATTGAAGATTTTCGTTCAGGCTGGGACTCGAACCCAGGGCCACTCGCTTGGAAGCCTAACACTCTAGCCATTAGTCTATGGGAGCTCTGTCGGTGGGAGTTTTAAATATAATAAAAACAAAAAATGCACCTTGGTAATTGTTTATTTAAACACTTTGAAATCTTCGTGTCGAAAAATTAAACTGACTCAGAATTTTCTTCCCTACATAAATAATCAATAATTGCAAAGGAAAGAAATTGAAAAAAAAAAGAATTTTCAAATTAGAAAAGAAATATATACATTGAAGATATTCGCTCCGGCTGGGACTCGAACCCAGGCCACTCGCTTGGAAGACCAGCGGTCTAGCCATTAGGCTATCGGAGTTCTGTCGAGCGGAGTCTTACTGCCTGACTGATACTGCCTGACTGACAGACTGACTCACTGACTGACTGACTCACTGACTGACTAACTGCCTGACTGACTGAGACTGGACTGACTGACTGACTGACTGACTGACTGACTAACTGACTGACTGAGACTGACTGACTGACTGCTTGACTCTATGACTGGCTATTTCACTGACTGACTGAATGACTAAATGACTGACTGACACTGACTGACTGACTGCTTGACTACCTGACTGACTGCTTGACTGACTAACTGACTGGACAGGACTGACCGACTGACAGACTGACTGAATAAGGATGACTGACAGACTGACTGAATAAGGCTGACTGACTGACTGACTGACAGACTGACTGAATAAGGCTGACCGACTGACTGACTGCCTGACTGACTGACTGAATGACTGACTGACTGAGACTAAATGACTGACTGCTTGACTGACTGGCTGAAGGACTAACTGACTGACTGAGTGACTGACTGACTGGACTGACTGACTGAGACTGAATGACTGAGTGCTTGACTGATTGACTGTCAGACTGACTGACTGACTTCGCAAAAGGGAAAAATAAAAAAAAAAGAATTATAAAATTAGAAAAAAAAATATTTGCATTTAAGATTTCCTTTCCGGCTGCGATTTGAACCCAGGGCAACACTCATGGAAGCCCAACGCTCTCGCCAATATACTATCGGATCTCTGTTGATCGGTGTCTTAATTATAATAAAAACAAAAAATGCACCTTAGTAATTATTGATCTAAAATCTTTGAAATCTAAAGGTCGAATGATTAAACTGACTCAGAATTTTCTTCCGTACATAAATAATCCATATTTGCAAAAGAAAGAAATTGAAAAAAAAAAAGAATCTTCAAATTAGAAGAGAAATATATACATCGAAGATTTTCGTTCCGGCCGGGACTCGAACCCAGTACCACGCGCTTGGAACCCAACGGTCTAGCCATTAGGCTATCGGAGCTCTGTCGATGGAAGTCTTAAATATAATAAAAACAAAAAATGCACCTTGGTAATTATTGATTCAAACACTTTGAAATTTACAGGTCGAATAATTAAACTGATTCAGAATTTTTCTCCCTACATAAATAATCAATATTCGCAAAAGAGAAAAATTAAAAAAAAAAAGAAGAAGAAATTTTAAATTAGAAACTAAAAGTATACATTGAAGATTTTCGTTCAGGCTGGGACTCGAACCCAGGGCCACTCGCTTGGAAGCCTAACACTCTAGCCATTAGTCTATGGGAGCTCTGTCGGTGGGAGTTTTAAATATAATAAAAACAAAAAATGCACCTTGGTAATTGTTTATTTAAACACTTTGAAATCTTCGTGTCGAAAAATTAAACTGACTCAGAATTTTCTTCCCTACATAAATAATCAATAATTGCAAAGGAAAGAAATTGAAAAAAAAAAGAATTTTCAAATTAGAAAAGAAATATATACATTGAAGATATTCGCTCCGGCTGGGACTCGAACCCAGGCCACTCGCTTGGAAGACCAGCGGTCTAGCCATTAGGCTATCGGAGTTCTGTCGAGCGGAGTCTTACTGCCTGACTGATACTGCCTGACTGACAGACTGACTCACTGACTGACTGATACTGACTGACTGACTCACTGACTGACCGAGACTGACTGACTAACTGCCTGACTGACTGAGACTGGACTGACTGACTGACTGACTGACTGACTGACTAACTGACTGACTGAGACTGACTGACTGACTGCTTGACTCTCTGACTGGCTATTTCACTGACTGACTGAATGACTAAATGACTGACTGACACTGACTGACTGACTGCTTGACTACCTGACTGACTGCTTGACTGACTAACTGACTGGACAGGACTGACCGACTGACTGACTGACAGACTGACTGAATAAGGATGACTGACAGACTGACTGAATAAGGCTGACTGACTGACTGACTGACAGACTGACTGAATAAGGCTGACCGACTGACTGACTGCCTGACTGACTGACTGACTGAATGACTGACTGATTGACTGACCGAGACTGACTGACTGACTGACTGAGACTGGACTGGACTGACTGACTGACTGACTGACTGAGACTGACTGACTGCTTTAGTGACTAACTGACTGCACAGGACTGACCGACTGACTGACTGACTGACTGACTGAATGACTGACTGACTGAGACTAAATGACTGACTGCTTGACTGACTGGCTGAAGGACTAACTGACTGACTGAGTGACTGACTGACTGGACTGACTGACTGAGACTGAATGACTGAGTGCTTGACTGATTGACTGTCAGACTGACTGACTGACTTCGCAAAAGGGAAAAATAAAAAAAAAAGAATTATAAAATTAGAAAAAAATATTTGCATTTAAGATTTCCTTTCCGGCTGGGATTTGAACCCAGGGCAACACTCATGGAAGCCCAACGCTCTCGCCAATATACTATCGGATCTCTGTTGATCGGTGTCTTAATTATAATAAAAACAAAAAATGCACCTTAGTAATTATTGATCTAAAATCTTTGAAATCTAAAGGTCGAATGATTAAACTGACTCAGAATTTTCTTCCGTACATAAATAATCCATATTTGCAAAAGAAAGAAATTGAAAAAAAAAAGAATCTTCAAATTAGAAGAGAAATATATACATGGAAGATTTTCGTTCCGGCCGGGACTCGAACCCAGTACCGTGCGCTTGGAACCCAACGGTCTAGCCATTAGGCTATCGGAGCTCTGTCGATGGAAGTCTTAAATATAATAAAAACAAAAAATGCACCTTGGTAATTATTGATTCAAACACTTTGAAATTTACAGGTCGAATAATTAAACTGACTCAGAATTTTTCTCCCTACATAAATAATCAATATTCGCAAAAGAGAAAAATTAAAAAAAAAAGAAGAAGAAATTTCAAATTAGAAACTAAAAGTATACATTGAAGATTTTCGTTCAGGCTGGGACTCGAACCCAGGGCCACTCGCTTGGAAGCCTAACACTCTAGCCATTAGTCTATGGGAGCTCTGTCGGTGGGAGTTTTAAATATAATAAAAACAAAAAATGCACCTTGGTAATTGTTTATTTAAACACTTTGAAATCTTCGTGTCGAAAAATTAAACTGACTCAGAATTTTCTTCCCTACATAAATAATCAATAATTGCAAAGGAAAGAAATTGAAAAAAAAAAGAATTTTCAAATTAGAAAAGAAATATATACATTGAAAATATTCGCTCCGGCTGGGACTCGAACCCAGGCCACTCGCTTGGAAGACCAGCGGTCTAGCCATTATGCTATCGGAGTTCTGACGAGCGGAGTCTTACTGTCTGACTGATACTGCCTGACTGACAGACTGACTCACTGACTGACTGATACTGACTGACTGACTCACTGACTGACCGAGACTGACTGACTAACTGCCTGACTGACTGAGACTGGACTGACTGACTGACTGACTGACTGACTGACTGACTAACTGACTGACTGAGACTGACTGACTGACTGCTTGACTCTCTGACTGGCTATTTCACTGACTGACTGAATGACTAAATGACTGACTGACACTGACTGACTGACTGCTTGACTACCTGACTGACTGCTTGACTGACTAACTGACTGGACAGGACTGACCGACTGACAGACTGACTGAATAAGGATGACTGACAGACTGACTGAATAAGGCTGACTGACTGACTGACTGACAGACTGACTGAATAAGGCTGACGACTGACTGACTGACTGACTGAATGACTGACTGACTGACTGAGACTGACTGACTGACAGACTGAGACTGGACTGGACTGACTGACTGACTGACTGACTGAGACTGACTGACTGCTTTAGTGACTAACTGACTGCACAGGACTGACCGACTGACTGACTGACTGACTGCCTGACTGACTGACTGACTGAATGACTGACTGACTGAGACTAAATGACTGACTGCTTGACTGACTGGCTGAAGGACTAACTGACTGACTGAGTGACTGACTGACTGGACTGACTGACTGAGACTGAATGACTGAGTGCTTGACTGATTGACTGTCAGACTGACTGACTGACTTCGCAAAAGGGAAAAATAAAAAAAAAGAATTATAAAATTAGAAAAAAATATTTGCATTTAAGATTTCCTTTCCGGCCGGGACTCGAACCCAGCACCACGCGCTAGGAACCCAACGGTCTAGCCATTAGGCTATCGGAGCTCTGTCGATGGAAGTCTTAAATATAATAAAAACAAAAAATGCACCTTGGTAATTATTGATTCAAACACTTTGAAATTTACAGGTCGAATAATTAAACTGACTCAGAATTTTTCTCCCTACATAAATAATCAATATTCGCAAAAGAGAAAAATTAAAAAAAAAAGAAGAAAAAATTTCAAATTAGAAACTAAAAGTATACATTGAAGATTTTCGTTCAGGCTGGGACTCGAACCCAGGGCCACTCGCTTGGAAGCCTAACACTCTAGCCATTAGTCTATGGGAGCTCTGTCGGTGGGAGTTTTAAATATAATAAAAACAAAAAATGCACCTTGGTAATTGTTTATTTAAACACTTTGAAATCTTCGTGTCGAAAAATTAAACTGACTCAGAATTTTCTTCCCTACATAAATAATCAATAATTGCAAAGGAAAGAAATTGAAAAAAAAAAAGAATTTTCAAATTAGAAAAGAAATATATACATTGAAGATATTCGCTCCGGCTGGGACTCGAACCCAGGCCACTCGCTTGGAAGACCAGCGGTCTAGCCATTAGGCTATCGGAGTTCTGTCGAGCGGAGTCTTACTGCCTGACTGATACTGCCTGACTGACAGACTGACTCACTGACTGACTGATACTGACTGACTGACTCACTGACTGACCGAGACTGACTGATTAACTGCCTGACTGACTGAGACTGGACTGACTGACTGACTGACTGACTGACTGACTAACTGACTGACTGAGACTGACTGACTGACTGCTTGACTCTCTGACTGGCTATTTCACTGACTGACTGAATGACTAAATGACTGACTGACACTGGCTGACTGACTGCTTGACTACCTGACTGACTGCTTGACTGACTAACTGACTGGACAGGACTGACCGACTGACTGACTGACAGACTGACTGAATAAGGATGACTGACAGACTGACTGACAGACTGACTGAATAAGGCTGACCGACTGACTGACTGCCTGACTGACTGACTGACTGAATGACTGACTGATTGACTGACCGAGACTGACTGACTGACTGACTGAGACTGGACTGGACTGACTGACTGACTGACTGACTGAGACTGACTGACTGCTTTAGTGACTAACTGACTGCACAGGACTGACCGACTGACTGACTGACTGACTGCCTGACTGACTGACTGACTGAATGACTGACTGACTGAGAATAAATGACTGACTGCTTGACTGACTGGCTGAAGGACTAACTGACTGACTGAGTGACTGACTGACTGGACTGACTGACTGAGACTGAATGACTGAGTGCTTGACTGATTGACTGTCAGACTGACTGACTGACTTCGCAAAAGGGAAAAATAAAAAAAAAAGAATTATAAAATTAGAAAAAAATATTTGCCTTTAAGATTTCCTTTCCGGCTGGGATTTGAACCCAGGGCAACACTCATGGAAGCCCAACGCTCTCGCCAATATACTATCGGATCTCTGTTGATCGGTGTCTTAATTATAATAAAAACAAAAAATGCACCTTAGTAATTATTGATCTAAAATCTTTGAAATCTAAAGGTCGAATGATTAAACTGACTCAGAATTTTCTTCCGTACATAAATAATCCATATTTGCAAAAGAAAGAAATTGAAAAAAAAAAGAATCTTCAAATTAGAAGAGAAATATATACATGGAAGATTTTCGTTCCGGCCGGGACTCGAACCCAGTACCGTGCGCTTGGAACCCAACGGTCTAGCCATTAGGCTATCGGAGCTCTGTCGATGGAAGTCTTAAATATAATAAAAACAAAAAATGCACCTTGGTAATTATTGATTCAAACACTTTGAAATTTACAGGTCGAATAATTAAACTGACTCAGAATTTTTCTCCCTACATAAATAATCAATATTCGCAAAAGAGAAAAATTAAAAAAAAAAGAAGAAGAAATTTCAAATTAGAAACTAAAAGTATACATTGAAGATTTTCGTTCAGGCTGGGACTCGAACCCAGGGCCACTCGCTTGGAAGCCTAACACTCTAGCCATTAGTCTATGGGAGCTCTGTCGGTGGGAGTTTTAAATATAATAAAAACAAAAAATGCACCTTGGTAATTGTTTATTTAAACACTTTGAAATCTTCGTGTCGAAAAATTAAACTGACTCAGAATTTTCTTCCCTACATAAATAATCAATAATTGCAAAGGAAAGAAATTGAAAAAAAAAAGAATTTTCAAATTAGAAAAGAAATATATACATTGAAAATATTCGCTCCGGCTGGGACTCGAACCCAGGCCACTCGCTTGGAAGACCAGCGGTCTAGCCATTATGCTATCGGAGTTCTGACGAGCGGAGTCTTACTGTCTGACTGATACTGCCTGACTGACAGACTGACTCACTGACTGACTGATACTGACTGACTGACTCACTGACTGACCGAGACTGACTGACTAACTGCCTGACTGACTGAGACTGGACTGACTGACTGACTGACTGACTGACTGACTGACTAACTGACTGACTGAGACTGACTGACTGACTGCTTGACTCTCTGACTGGCTATTTCACTGACTGACTGAATGACTAAATGACTGACTGACACTGACTGACTGACTGCTTGACTACCTGACTGACTGCTTGACTGACTAACTGACTGGACAGGACTGACCGACTGACAGACTGACTGAATAAGGATGACTGACAGACTGACTGAATAAGGCTGACTGACTGACTGACTGACAGACTGACTGAATAAGGCTGACGACTGACTGACTGACTGACTGAATGACTGACTGACTGACTGAGACTGACTGACTGACAGACTGAGACTGGACTGGACTGACTGACTGACTGACTGACTGAGACTGACTGACTGCTTTAGTGACTAACTGACTGCACAGGACTGACCGACTGACTGACTGACTGACTGCCTGACTGACTGACTGACTGAATGACTGACTGACTGAGACTAAATGACTGACTGCTTGACTGACTGGCTGAAGGACTAACTGACTGACTGAGTGACTGACTGACTGGACTGACTGACTGAGACTGAATGACTGAGTGCTTGACTGATTGACTGTCAGACTGACTGACTGACTTCGCAAAAGGGAAAAATAAAAAAAAAGAATTATAAAATTAGAAAAAAATATTTGCATTTAAGATTTCCTTTCCGGCCGGGACTCGAACCCAGCACCACGCGCTAGGAACCCAACGGTCTAGCCATTAGGCTATCGGAGCTCTGTCGATGGAAGTCTTAAATATAATAAAAACAAAAAATGCACCTTGGTAATTATTGATTCAAACACTTTGAAATTTACAGGTCGAATAATTAAACTGACTCAGAATTTTTCTCCCTACATAAATAATCAATATTCGCAAAAGAGAAAAATTAAAAAAAAAAGAAGAAAAAATTTCAAATTAGAAACTAAAAGTATACATTGAAGATTTTCGTTCAGGCTGGGACTCGAACCCAGGGCCACTCGCTTGGAAGCCTAACACTCTAGCCATTAGTCTATGGGAGCTCTGTCGGTGGGAGTTTTAAATATAATAAAAACAAAAAATGCACCTTGGTAATTGTTTATTTAAACACTTTGAAATCTTCGTGTCGAAAAATTAAACTGACTCAGAATTTTCTTCCCTACATAAATAATCAATAATTGCAAAGGAAAGAAATTGAAAAAAAAAAAGAATTTTCAAATTAGAAAAGAAATATATACATTGAAGATATTCGCTCCGGCTGGGACTCGAACCCAGGCCACTCGCTTGGAAGACCAGCGGTCTAGCCATTAGGCTATCGGAGTTCTGTCGAGCGGAGTCTTACTGCCTGACTGATACTGCCTGACTGACAGACTGACTCACTGACTGACTGATACTGACTGACTGACTCACTGACTGACCGAGACTGACTGATTAACTGCCTGACTGACTGAGACTGGACTGACTGACTGACTGACTGACTGACTGACTAACTGACTGACTGAGACTGACTGACTGACTGCTTGACTCTCTGACTGGCTATTTCACTGACTGACTGAATGACTAAATGACTGACTGACACTGGCTGACTGACTGCTTGACTACCTGACTGACTGCTTGACTGACTAACTGACTGGACAGGACTGACCGACTGACTGACTGACAGACTGACTGAATAAGGATGACTGACAGACTGACTGACAGACTGACTGAATAAGGCTGACCGACTGACTGACTGCCTGACTGACTGACTGACTGAATGACTGACTGATTGACTGACCGAGACTGACTGACTGACTGACTGAGACTGGACTGGACTGACTGACTGACTGACTGACTGAGACTGACTGACTGCTTTAGTGACTAACTGACTGCACAGGACTGACCGACTGACTGACTGACTGACTGCCTGACTGACTGACTGACTGAATGACTGACTGACTGAGAATAAATGACTGACTGCTTGACTGACTGGCTGAAGGACTAACTGACTGACTGAGTGACTGACTGACTGGACTGACTGACTGAGACTGAATGACTGAGTGCTTGACTGATTGACTGTCAGACTGACTGACTGACTTCGCAAAAGGGAAAAATAAAAAAAAAAGAATTATAAAATTAGAAAAAAATATTTGCATTTAAGATTTCCTTTCCGGCTGGGATTTGAACCCAGGGCAACACTCATGGAAGCCCAACGCTCTCGCCAATATACTATCGGATCTCTGTTGATCGGTGTCTTAATTATAATAAAAACAAAAAATGCACCTTAGTAATTATTGATCTAAAATCTTTGAAATCTAAAGGTCGAATGATTAAACTGACTCAGAATTTTCTTCCGTACATAAATAATCCATATTTGCAAAAGAAAGAAATTGAAAGAAAAAAGAATCTTCAAATTAGAAGAGAAATATATACATGGAAGATATTCGTTCCGGCCGGGACTCGAACCCAGTACCACGCGCTTGGAACCCAACGGTCTAGCCATTAGGCTATCGGAGCTCTGTCGATGGAAGTCTTAAATATAATAAAAACAAAAAATGCACCTTGGTAATTATTGATTTAAACACTTTGAAATTTACAGGTCGAATAATTAAACTGACTCAGAATTTTTCTCCCTACATAAATAATCAATATTCGCAAAAGAGAAAAATTAAAAAAAAAAAGAAGAAGAAATTTCAAATTAGAAACTAAAAGTATACATTGAAGATTTTCGTTCAGGCTGGGACTCGAACCCAGGGCCACTCGCTTGGAAGCCTAACACTCTAGCCATTAGTCTATGGGAGCTCTGTCGGTGGGAGTTTTAAATATAATAAAAACAAAAAATGCACCTTGGTAATTGTTTATTTAAACACTTTGAAATCTTCGTGTCGAAAAATTAAACTGACTCAGAATTTTCTTCCCTACATAAATAATCAATAATTGCAAAGGAAAGAAATTGAAAAAAAAAGAAGAATTTTCAAATTAGAAAAGAAATATATACATTGAAGATACTCGCTCCGGCTGGGACTCGAACCCAGGCCACTCGCTTGGAAGACCAGCGGTCTAGCCATTAGGCTATCGGAGTTCTGACGAGCGGAGTCTTACTGCCTGACTGATACTGCCTGACTGACAGACTGACTCACTGACTGACTGATACTGACTGACTTACTCACTGACTGACCGAGACTGACTGACTAACTGCCTGACTGACTGAGACTGGACTGACTGACTGACTGACTGACTGACTAACTGACTGACTGAGACTGACTGACTGACTGACTGACTGCTTGACTCTCTGACTGGCTATTTCACTGACTGACTGAATGACTAAATGACTGACTGACACTGACTGACTGACTGCTTGACTACCTGACTGACTGCTTGACTGACTAACTGACTGGACAGGACTGACCGACTGACTGACTGACAGACTGACTGAATAAGGATGACTGACAGACTGACTGAATAAGGCTGACTGACTGACTGACTGACAGACTGACTGAATAAGGCTGACCGACTGACTGACTGCCTGACTGACTGAATGACTGACTGACTGACTGACCGAGACTGACTGACTGACTGACTGACTGACTGACTGACTAACTGACTGACTGAGACTGACTGACTGACTGCTTGACTCTCTGACTGGCTATTTCACTGACTGACTGACTGACACTGACTGACTTACTGCTTGACTACCTGACTGACTGCTTGACTGACTAACTGACTGGACAGGACTGACCGACTGACTGACTGACAGACTGACTGAATAAGGATGACTGACAGACTGACTGAATAAGGCTGACTGACTGACTGACTGACAGACTGACTGAATAAGGCTGACCGACTGACTGACTGCCTGACTGACTGACTGACTGAATGACTGACTGACTGACTGACCGAGACTGACTGACTGACTGACTGAGACTGGACTGGACTGACTGACTGACTGACTGACTGAGACTGACTGACTGCTTTAGTGACTAACTGACTGCACAGGACTGACCGACTGACTGACTGACTGACTGCCTGACTGACTGACTGACTGTATGACTGACTGACTGAGACTAAATGACTGACTGCTTGACTGACTGGCTGAAGGACTAACTGACTGACTGAGTGACTGACTGACTGGACTGACTGACTGAGACTGAATGACTGAGTGCTTGACTGATTGACTGTCAGACTGACTGAGTGACTTCGCAAAAGGGAAAAATAAAAAAAAAAGAATTATAAAATTAGAAAAAAATATTTGCATTTAAGATTTCCTTTCCGGCCGGGACTCGAACCCAGTACCACGCGCTAGGAACCCAACGGTCTAGCCATTAGGCTATCGGAGCTCTGTCGATGGAAGTCTTAAATATAATAAAAACAAAAAATGCACCTTGGTAATTATTGATTCAAACACTTTGAAATTTACAGGTCGAATAATTAAACTGACTCAGAATTTTTCTCCCTACATAAATAATCAATATTCGCAAAAGAGAAAAATTAAAAAAAAAAGAAGAAGAAATTTCAAATTAGAAACTAAAAGTATACATTGAAGATTTTCGTTCAGGCTGGGACTCGAACCCAGGGCCACTCGCTTGGAAGCCTAACACTCTAGCCATTAGTCTATGGGAGCTCTGTCGGTGGGAGTTTTAAATATAATAAAAACAAAAAATGCACCTTGGTAATTGTTTATTTAAACACTTTGAAATCTTCGTGTCGAAAAATTAAACTGACTCAGAATTTTCTTAACTACATAAATAATCAATAATTGCAAAGCAAAGAAATTGAAAAAAAAAAAGAATTTTCAAATTAGAAAAGAAATATATACATTGAAGATATTCGCTCCGGCTGGGACTCGAACCCAGGCCACTCGCTTGGAAGACCAGCGGTCTAGCCATTAGGCTATCGGAGTTCTGTCGAGCGGAGTCTTACTGCCTGACTGATACTGCCTGACTGACAGACTGACTCACTGACTGACCCAGACTGACTGACTAACTGCCTGACTGACTGAGACTGGACTGACTGACTGACTGACTGACTGACTGACTAACTGACTGACTGAGACTGACTGACTGACTGCTTGACTCTCTGACTGGCTATTTCACTGACTGACTGAATGACTAAATTACTGACTGACACTGACTGACTGACTGCTTGACTACCTGACTGACTGCTTGACTGACTAACTGACTGGACAAGACTGACCGACTGACTGACTGACAGACTGACTGAATAAGGATGACTGACAGACTGACTGAATAAGGCTGACTGACTGACTGACTGACAGACTGACTGAATAAGGCTGACCGACTGACTGACTGCCTGACTGACTGACTGACTGAATGACTGACTGACTGACTGACCGAGACTGACTGACTGACTGACTGAGACTGGACTGGACTGACTGACTGACTGACTGACTGAGACTGACTGACTGCTTTAGTGACTAACTGACTGCACAGGACTGACCGACTGACTGACTGACTGACTGCCTGACTGACTGACTGACTGAATGACTGACTGACTGAGACTAAATGACTGACTGCTTGACTGACTGGCTGAAGGACTAACTGACTGACTGAGTGACTGACTGACTGGACTGACTGACTGAGACTGAATGACTGAGTGCTTGACTGATTGACTGTCAGACTGACTGACTGACTTCGCAAAAGGGAAAAATAAAAAAAAAGAATTATAAAATTAGAAAAAAATATTTGCATTTAAGATTTCCTTTCCGACCGGGACTCGAACCCAGTACCACGCGCTAGGAACCCAACGGTCTAGCCATTAGGCTATCGGAGCTCTGTCGATGGAAGTCTTAAATATAATAAAAACAAAAAATGCACCTTGGTAATTATTGATTCAAACACTTTGAAATTTACAGGTCGAATAATTAAACTGACTCAGAATTTTTCTCCCTACATAGATAATCAATATTCGCAAAAGAGAAAAATTAAAAAAAAAAGAAGAAGAAATTTCAAATTAGAAACTAAAAGTATACATTGAAGATTTTCGTTCAGGCTGGGACTCGAACCCAGGGCCACTCGCTTGGAAGCCTAACACTCTAGCCATTAGCCTATGGGAGCTCTGCCGGTGGGAGTTTTAAATATAATAAAAACAAAAAATGCACCTTGGTAATTGTTTATTTAAACACTTTGAAATCTTCGTGTCGAAAAATTAAACTGACTCAGAATTTTCTTCCCTACATAAATAATCAATAATTGCAAAGGAAAGAAATTGAAAAAAAAAAAAAGAATTTTCAAATTAGAAAAGAAATATATACATTGAAGATATTCGCTCCGGCTGGGACTCGAACCCAGGCCACTCGCTTGGAAGACCAGCGGTCTAGCCATTAGGCTATCGGAGTTCTGTCGAGCGGAGTCTTACTGCCTGACTGATACTGCCTGACTGACAGACTGACTCACTGTCTGACTGATACTGACTGACTGACTCACTGACTGACCGAGACTGACTGACTAACTGCCTGACTGACTGAGACTGGACTGACTGACTGACTGACTGACTGACTAACTGACTGACTGAGACTGACTGACTGACTGCTTGACTCTCTGACTGGCTATTTCACTGACTGACTGAATGACTAAATGACTGACTGACACTGACTGACTGACTGCTTGACTACCTGACTGACTGCTTGACTGACTAGCTGACTGGACAGGACTGACCGACTGACAGACTGACTGAATAAGGATGACTGACAGACTGACTGAATAAGGCTGACTGACTGACTGACTGACAGACTGACTGAATAAGGCTGACCGACTGAATGACTGCCTGACTGACTGACTGACTGAATGACTGACTGACTGACTGACCGAGACTGACTGACTGACTGACTGAGACTGGACTGGACTGACTGACTGACTGACTGACTGAGACTGACTGACTGCTTTAGTGACTAACTGACTGCACAGGACTGACCGACTGACTGACTGACTGACTGCCTGACTGACTGACTGACTGAATGACTGACTGACTGAGACTAAATGACTGACTGCTTGACTGACTGGCTGAAGGACTAACTGACTGACTGAGTGACTGACTGACTGGACTGACTGACTGAGACTGAATGACTGAGTGCTTGACTGATTGACTGTCAGACTGACTGACTGACTTCGCAAAAGGGAAAAATAAAAAAAAAGAATTATAAAATTAGAAAAAAATATTTGCATTTAAGATTTCCTTTCCGGCCGGGACTCGAACCCAGCACCACGCGCTAGGAACCCAACGGTCTAGCCATTAGGCTATCGGAGCTCTGTCGATGGAAGTCTTAAATATAATAAAAACAAAAAATGCACCTTGGTAATTATTGATTCAAACACTTTGAAATTTACAGGTCGAATAATTAAACTGACTCAGAATTTTTCTCCCTACATAAATAATCAATATTCGCAAAAGAGAAAAATTAAAAAAAAAAAGAAGAAGAAATTTCAAATTAGAAACTAAAAGTATACATTGAAGATTTTCGTTCAGGCTGGGACTCGAACCCAGGGCCACTCGCTTGGAAGCCTAACACTCTAGCCATTAGTCTATGGGAGCTCTGTCGGTGGGAGTTTTAAATATAATAAAAACAAAAAATGCACCTTGGTAATTGTTTATTTAAACACTTTGAAATCTTCGTGTCGAAAAATTAAACTGACTCAGAATTTTCTTCCCTACATAAATAATCAATAATTGCAAAGGAAAGAAATTGAAAAAAAAAAAGAATTTTCAAATTAGAAAAGAAATATATACATTGAAGATATTCGCTCCGGCTGGGACTCGAACCCAGGCCACTCGCTTGGAAGACCAGCGGTCTAGCCATTAGGCTATCGGAGTTCTGTCGAGCGGAGTCTTACTGCCTGACTGATACTGCCTGACTGACAGACTGACTCACTGACTGACTGACTCACTGACTGACCGAGACTGACTGACTAACTGCCTGACTGACTGAGACTGGACTGACTGACTGACTGACTGACTGACTGACTAACTGACTGACTGAGACTGACTGACTGACTGCTTGACTCTATGACTGGCTATTTCACTGACTGACTGAATGACTAAATGACTGACTGACACTGACTGACTGACTGCTTGACTACCTGACTGACTGCTTGACTGACTAACTGACTGGACAGGACTGACCGACTGACAGACTGACTGAATAAGGATGACTGACAGACTGACTGAATAAGGCTGACTGACTGACTGACTGACAGACTGACTGAATAAGGCTGACCGACTGACTGACTGCCTGACTGACTGACTGACTGAATGACTGACTGACTGACCGAGACTGACTGACTGACTGACTGAGACTGGACTGGACTGACTGACTGACTGACTGACTGAGACTGACTGACTGCTTTAGTGACTAACTGACTGCACAGGACTGACCGACTGACTGACTGACTGACTGCCTGACTGACTGACTGACTGAATGACTGACTGACTGAGACTAAATGACTGACTGCTTGACTGACTGGCTGAAGGACTAACTGACTGACTGAGTGACTGACTGACTGGACTGACTGACTGAGACTGCATGACTGAGTGCTTGACTGATTGACTGTCAGACTGACTGACTGACTTCGCAAAAGGGAAAAATAAAAAAAAAAGAATTATAAAATTAGAAAAAAATATTTGCATTTAAGATTTCCTTTCCGGCCGGGACTCGAACCCAGCACCACGCGCTAGGAACCCAACGGTCTAGCCATTAGGCTATCGGAGCTCTGTCGATGGAAGTCTTAAATATAATAAAAACAAAAAATGCACCTTGGTAATTATTGATTCAAACACTTTGAAATTTACAGGTCGAATAATTAAACTGACTCAGAATTTTTCTCCCTACATAAATAATCAATATTCGCAAAAGAGAAAAATTAAAAAAAAAGAAGAAGAAATTTCAAATTAGAAACTAAAAGTATACATTGAAGATTTTCGTTCAGGCTGGGACTCGAACCCAGGGCCACTCGCTTGGAAGCCTAACACTCTAGCCATTAGTCTATGGGAGCTCTGTCGGTGGGAGTTTTAAATATAATAAAAACAAAAAATGCACCTTGGTAATTGTTTATTTAAACACTTTGAAATCTTCGTGTCGAAAAATTAAACTGACTCAGAATTTTCTTCCCTACATAAATAATCAATAATTGCAAAGGAAAGAAATTGAAAAAAAAAAGAATTTTCAAATTAGAAAAGAAATATATACATTGAAGATATTCGCTCCGGCTGGGACTCGAACCCAGGCCACTCGCTTGGAAGACCAGCGGTCTAGCCATTAGGCTATCGGAGTTCTGTCGAGCGGAGTCTTACTGCCTGACTGATACTGCCTGACTGACAGACTGCTCACTGACTGACTGATACTGACTGACTGACTCACTGACTGACCGAGACTGACTGACTAACTGCCTGACTGACTGAGACTGGACTGACTGACTGACTGACTGACTGACTGACTAACTGACTGACTGAGACTGACTGACTGACTGCTTGACTCTCTGACTGGCTATTTCACTGACTGACTGAATGACTAAATGACTGACTGACACTGACTGACTGACTGCTTGACTACCTGACTGACTGCTTGACTGACTAACTGACAGGACAGGACTGACCGACTGACTGACTGACAGACTGACTGAATAAGGATGACTGACAGACTGACTGAATAAGGCTGACTGACTGACTGACTGACAGACTGACTGAATAAGGCTGACCGACTGACTGACTGCCTGACTGACTGACTGACTGACTGACTGACTGACTGACTGACCGAGACTGACTGACTGACTGACTGAGACTGGACTGGACTGACTGACTGACTGACTGACTGAGACTGACTGACTGCTTTAGTGACTAACTGACTGCACAGGACTGACCGACTGACTGACTGACTGACTGCCTGACTGACTGACTGACTGAATGACTGACTGACTGAGACTAAATGACTGACTGCTTGACTGACTGGCTGAAGGACTAACTGACTGACTGAGTGACTGACTGACTGGACTGACTGACTGAGACTGAATGACTGAGTGCTTGACTGATTGACTGTCAGACTGACTGACTGACTTCGCAAAAGGGAAAAATAAAAAAAAAAGAATTATAAAATTAGAAAAAAAAATATTTGCATTTAAGATTTCCTTTCCGGCTGGGATTTGAACCCAGGGCAACACTCATGGAAGCCCAACGCTCTCGCCAATATACTATCGGATCTCTGTTGATCGGTGTCTTAATTATAATAAAAACAAAAAATGCACCTTAGTAATTATTGATCTAAAATCTTTGAAATCTAAAGGTCGAATGATTAAACTGACTCAGAATTTTCTTCCGTACATAAATAATCCATATTTGCAAAAGAAAGAAATTGAAAAAAAAAAAAGAATCTTCAAATTAGAAGAGAAATATATACATCGAAGATTTTCGTTCCGGCCGGGACTCGAACCCAGTACCACGCGCTTGGAACCCAACGGTCTAGCCATTAGGCTATCGGAGCTCTGTCGATGGAAGTCTTAAATATAATAAAAACAAAAAATGCACTTTGGTAATTATTGATTCAAACACTTTGAAATTTACAGGTCGAATAATTAAACTGACTCAGAATTTTTCTCCCTACATAAATAATCAATATTCGCAAAAGAGAAAAATTAAAAAAAAAAGAAGAAGAAATTTCAAATTAGAAACTAAAAGTATACATTGAAGATTTTCGTTCAGGCTGGGACTCGAACCCAGGGCCACTCGCTTGGAAGCCTAACACTCTAGCCATTAGTCTATGGGAGCTCTGTCGGTGGGAGTTTTAAATATAATAAAAACAAAAAATGCACCTTGGTAATTGTTTATTTAAACACTTTGAAATCTTCGTGTCGAAAAATTAAACTGACTCAGAATTTTCTTCCCTACATAAATAATCAATAATTGCAAAGGAAAGAAATTGAAAAAAAAAAGAATTTTCAAATTAGAAAAGAAATATATACATTGAAGATATTCGCTCCGGCTGGGACTCGAACCCAGGCCACTCGCTTGGAAGACCAGCGGTCTAGCCATTAGGCTATCGGAGTTCTGTCGAGCGGAGTCTTACTGCCTGACTGATACTGCCTGACTGACAGACTGACTCACTGACTGACTGATACTGACTGACTGACTCACTGACTGACCGAGACTGACTGACTAACTGCCTGACTGACTGAGACTGGACTGACTGACTGACTGACTGACTGACTGACTAACTGACTGACTGAGACTGACTGACTGACTGCTTGACTCTCTGACTGGCTATTTCACTGACTGACTGAATGACTAAATGACTGACTGACACTGACTGACTGACTGCTTGACTACCTGACTGACTGCTTGACTGACTAACTGACTGGACAGGACTGACCGACTGACTGACTGACAGACTGACTGAATAAGGATGACTGACAGACTGACTGAATAAGGCTGACTGACTGACTGACTGACAGACTGACTGAATAAGGCTGACTGACTGACTGACTGCCTGACTGACTGACTGACTGAATGACTGACTGATTGACTGACCGAGACTGACTGACTGACTGACTGAGACTGGACTGGACTGACTGACTGACTGACTGACTGAGACTGACTGACTGCTTTAGTGACTAACTGACTGCACAGGACTGACCGACTGACTGACTGACTGACTGACTGAATGACTGACTGACTGAGACTAAATGACTGACTGCTTGACTGACTGGCTGAAGGACTAACTGACTGACTGAGTGACTGACTGACTGGACTGACTGACTGAGACTGAATGACTGAGTGCTTGACTGATTGACTGTCAGACTGACTGACTGACTTCGCAAAAGGGAAAAATAAAAAAAAAAAAAAAAAAATTAGAAAAAAATATTTGCATTTAAGATTTCCTTTCCGGCTGGGATTTGAACCCAGGGCAACACTCATGGAAGCCCAACGCTCTCGCCAATATACTATCGGATCTCTGTTGATCGGTGTCTTAATTATAATAAAAACAAAAAATGCACCTTAGTAATTATTGATCTAAAATCTTTGAAATCTAAAGGTCGAATGATTAAACTGACTCAGAATTTTCTTCCGTACATAAATAATCCATATTTGCAAAAGAAAGAAATTGAAAAAAAAAAGTATCTTCAAATTAGAAGAGAAATATATACATGGAAGATTTTCGTTCCGGCCGGGACTCGAACCCAGTACCGTGCGCTTGGAACCCAACGGTCTAGCCATTAGGCTATCGGAGCTCTGTCGATGGAAGTCTTAAATATAATAAAAACAAAAAATGCACCTTGGTAATTATTGATTCAAACACTTTGAAATTTACAGGTCGAATAATTAAACTGACTCAGAATTTTTCTCCCTACATAAATAATCAATATTCGCAAAAGAGAAAAATTAAAAAAAAAGAAGAAGAAATTTCAAATTAGAAACTAAAAGTATACATTGAAGATTTTCGTTCAGGCTGGGACTCGAACCCAGGGCCACTCGCTTGGAAGCCTAACACTCTAGCCATTAGTCTATGGGAGCTCTGTCGGTGGGAGTTTTAAATATAATAAAAACAAAAAATGCACCTTGGTAATTGTTTATTTAAACACTTTGAAATCTTTGTGTCGAAAAATTAAACTGACTCAGAATTTTCTTCCCTACATAAATAATCAATAATTGCAAAGGAAAGAAATTGAAAAAAAAAAGAATTTTCAAATTAGAAAAGAAATATATACATTGAAGATATTCGCTCCGGCTGGGACTCGAACCCAGGCCACTCGCTTGGAAGACCAGCGGTCTAGCCATTATGCTATCGGAGTTCTGACGAGCGGAGTCTTACTGTCTGACTGATACTGCCTGACTGACAGACTGACTCACTGACTGACTGATACTGACTGACTGACTCACTGACTGACCGAGACTGACTGACTAACTGCCTGACTGACTGAGACTGGACTGACTGACTGACTGACTGACTGACTGACTGACTAACTGACTGACTGAGACTGACTGACTGACTGCTTGACTCTCTGACTGGCTATTTCACTGACTGACTGAATGACTAAATGACTGACTGACACTGACTGACTGACTGCTTGACTACCTGACTGACTGCTTGACTGACTAACTGACTGGACAGGACTGACCGACTGACAGACTGACTGAATAAGGATGACTGACAGACTGACTGAATAAGGCTGACTGACTGACTGACTGACAGACTGACTGAATAAGGCTGACGACTGACTGACTGACTGACTGACTGACTGACTGAATGACTGACTGACTGACCGAGACTGACTGACTGACAGACTGAGACTGGACTGGACTGACTGACTGACTGACTGACTGAGACTGACTGACTGCTTTAGTGACTAACTGACTGCACAGGACTGACCGACTGACTGACTGACTGACTGCCTGACTGACTGACTGACTGAATGACTGACTGACTGAGACTAAATGACTGACTGCTTGACTGACTGGCTGAAGGACTAACTGACTGACTGAGTGACTGACTGACTGGACTGACTGACTGAGACTGAATGACTGAGTGCTTGACTGATTGACTGTCAGACTGACTGACTGACTTCGCAAAAGGGAAAAATAAAAAAAAAGAATTATAAAATTAGAAAAAAATATTTGCATTTATGATTTCCTTTCCGGCCGGGACTCGAACCCAGCACCACGCGCTAGGAACCCAACGGTCTAGCCATTAGGCTATCGGAGCTCTGTCGATGGAAGTCTTAAATATAATAAAAACAAAAAATGCACCTTGGTAATTATTGATTCAAACACTTTGAAATTTACAGGTCGAATAATTAAACTGACTCAGAATTTTTCTCCCTACATAAATAATCAATATTCGCAAAAGAGAAAAATTAAAAAAAAAGAAGAAGGAATTTCAAATTAGAAACTAAAAGTATACATTGAAGATTTTCGTTCAGGCTGGGACTCGAACCCAGGGCCACTCGCTTGGAAGCCTAACACTCTAGCCATTAGTCTATGGGAGCTCTGTCGGCGGGAGTTTTAAATATAATAAAAACAAAAAATGCACCTTGGTAAGTGTTTATTTAAACACTTTGAAATCTTCGTGTCGAAAAATTAAACTGACTCAGAATTTTCTTCCCTACATAAATAATCAATAATTGCAAAGGAAAGAAATTGAAAAAAAAAAGAATTTTCAAATTAGAAAAGAAATATATACATTGAAGATATTCGCTCCGGCTGGGACTCGAACCCAGGCCACTCGCTTGGAAGACCAGCGGTCTAGCCATTAGGCTATCGGAGTTCTGTCGAGCGGAGTCTTACTGCCTGACTGATACTGCCTGACTGACAGACTGACTCACTGACTGACTGATACTGACTGACTGACTCACTGACTGACCGAGACTGACTGACTAACTGCCTGACTGACTGAGACTGGACTGACTGACTGACTGACTGACTGACTGACTAACTGACTGACTGAGACTGACTGACTGACTGCTTGACTCTCTGACTGGCTATTTCACTGACTGACTGAATGACTAAATGACTGACTGACACTGACTGACTGACTGCTTGACTACCTGACTGACTGCTTGACTGACTAACTGACAGGACAGGACTGACCGACTGACTGACTGACAGACTGACTGAATAAGGATGACTGACAGACTGACTGAATAAGGCTGACTGACTGACTGACTGACAGACTGACTGAATAAGGCTGACCGACTGACTGACTGCCTGACTGACTGACTGACTGAATGACTGACTGACTGACTGACCGAGACTGACTGACTGACTGACTGAGACTGGACTGGACTGACTGACTGACTGACTGACTGAGACTGACTGACTGCTTTAGTGACTAACTGACTGCACAGGACTGACCGACTGACTGACTGACTGACTGCCTGACTGACTGACTGACTGAATGACTGACTGACTGAGACTAAATGACTGACTGCTTGACTGACTGGCTGAAGGACTAACTGACTGACTGAGTGACTGACTGACTGGACTGACTGACAGAGACTGAATGACTGAGTGCTTGACTGATTGACTGTCAGACTGACTGACTGACTTCGCAAAAGGGAAAAATAAAAAAAAAGAATTATAAAATTAGAAAAAAAAATATTTGCATTTAAGATTTCCTTTCCGGCTGGGATTTGAACCCAGGGCAACACTCATGGAAGCCCAACGCTCTCGCCAATATACTATCGGATCTCTGTTGATCGGTGTCTTAATTATAATAAAAACAAAAAATGCACCTTAGTAATTATTGATCTAAAATCTTTGAAATCTAAAGGTCGAATGATTAAACTGACTCAGAATTTTCTTCCGTACATAAATAATCCATATTTGCAAAAGAAAGAAATTGAAAAAAAAAAAGAATCTTCAAATTAGAAGAGAAATATATACATCGAAGATTTTCGTTCCGGCCGGGACTCGAACCCAGTACCACGCGCTTGGAACCCAACGGTCTAGCCATTAGGCTATCGGAGCTCTGTCGATGGAAGTCTTAAATATAATAAAAACAAAAAATGCACCTTGGTAATTATTGATTCAAACACTTTGAAATTTACAGGTCGAATAATTAAACTGATTCAGAATTTTTCTCCCTACATAAATAATCAATATTCGCAAAAGAGAAAAATTAAAAAAAAAGAAGAAGAAATTTCAAATTAGAAACTAAAAGTATACATTGAAGATTTTCGTTCAGGCTGGAACTCGAACCCAGGGCCACTCGCTTGGAAGCCTAACACTCTAGCCATTAGTCTATGGGAGCTCTGTCGGTGGGAGTTTTAAATATAATAAAAACAAAAAATGCACCTTGGTAATTGTTTATTTAAACACTTTGAAATCTTCGTGTCGAAAAATTAAACTGACTCAGAATTTTCTTCCCTACATAAATAATCAATAATTGCAAAGGAAAGAAATTGAAAAAAAAAAGAATTTTCAAATTAGAAAAGAAATATATACATTGAAGATATTCGCTCCGGCTGGGACTCGAACCCAGGCCACTCGCTTGGAAGACCAGCGGTCTAGCCATTAGGCTATCGGAGTTCTGTCGAGCGGAGTCTTACTGCCTGACTGATACTGCCTGACTGACTGACTGATACTGACTGACTGACTCACTGACTGACCGAGACTGACTGACTAACTGCCTGACTGACTGAGACTGGACTGACTGACTGACTGACTGACTGACTGACTAACTGACTGACTGAGACTGACTGACTGACTGCTTGACTCTCTGACTGGCTATTTCACTGACTGACTGAATGACTAAATGACTGACTGACACTGACTGACTGACTGCTTGACTACCTGACTGACTGCTTGACTGACTAACTGACTGGACAGGACTGACCGACTGACTGACTGACAGACTGACTGAATAAGGATGACTGACAGACTGACTGAATAAGGCTGACTGACTGACTGACTGACAGACTGACTGAATAAGGCTGACCGACTGACTGACTGCCTGACTGACTGACTGAATGACTGACTGATTGACTGACCGAGACTGACTGACTGACTGACTGAGACTGGACTGGACTGACTGACTGACTGACTGACTGAGACTGACTGACTGCTTTAGTGACTAACTGACTGCACAGGACTGACCGACTGACTGACTGACTGACTGACTGAATGACTGACTGACTGAGACTAAATGACTGACTGCTTGACTGACTGGCTGAAGGACTAACTGACTGACTGAGTGACTGACTGACTGGACTGACTGACTGAGACTGAATGACTGAGTGCTTGACTGATTGACTGTCAGACTGACTGACTGACTTCGCAAAAGGGAAAAATAAAAAAAAAAAGAATTAGAAAATTAGAAAAAAATATTTGCATTTAAGATTTCCTTTCCGGCTGGGATTTGAACCCAGGGCAACACTCATGGAAGCCCAACGCTCTCGCCAATATACTATCGGATCTCTGTTGATCGGTGTCTTAATTATAATAAAAACAAAAAATGCACCTTAGTAATTATTGATCTAAAATCTTTGAAATCTAAAGGTCGAATGATTAAACTGACTCAGAATTTTCTTCCGTACATAAATAATCCATATTTGCAAAAGAAAGAAATTGAAAAAAAAAAGAATCTTCAAATTAGAAGAGAAATATATACATGGAAGATTTTCGAGTCCGGCCGGGACTCGAACCCAGTACCGTGCGCTTGGAACCCAACGGTCTAGCCATTAGGCTATCGGAGCTCTGTCGATGGAAGTCTTAAATATAATAAAAACAAAAAATGCACCTTTGTAATTATTGATTCAAACACTTTGAAATTTACAGGTCGAATAATTAAACTGACTCAGAATTTTTCTCCCTACATAAATAATCAATATTCGCAAAAGAGAAAAATTAAAAAAAAAAGAAGAAGAAATTTCAAATTAGAAACTAAAAGTATACATTGAAGATTTTCGTTCAGGCTGGGACTCGAACCCAGGGCCACTCGCTTGGAAGCCTAACACTCTAGCCATTAGTCTATGGGAGCTCTGTCGGTGGGAGTTTTAAATATAATAAAAACAAAAAATGCACCTTGGTAATTGTTTATTTAAACACTTTGAAATCTTCGTGTCGAAAAATTAAACTGACTCAGAATTTTCTTCCCTACATAAATAATCAATAATTGCAAAGGAAAGAAATTGAAAAAAAAAAAGAATTTTCAAATTAGAAAAGAAATATATACATTGAAGATATTCGCTCCGGCTGGGACTCGAACCCAGGCCACTCGCTTGGAAGACCAGCGGTCTAGCCATTATGCTATCGGAGTTCTGACGAGCGGAGTCTTACTGTCTGACTGATACTGCCTGACTGACAGACTGACTCACTGACTGACTGATACTGACTGACTGACTCACTGACTGACCGAGACTGACTGACTAACTGCCTGACTGACTGAGACTGGACTGACTGACTGACTGACTGACTGACTGACTGACTAACTGACTGACTGAGACTGACTGACTGACTGCTTGACTCTCTGACTGGCTATTTCACTGACTGACTGAATGACTAAATGACTGACTGACACTGACTGACTGACTGCTTGACTACCTGACTGACTGCTTGACTGACTAACTGACTGGACAGGACTGACCGACTGACAGACTGACTGAATAAGGATGACTGACAGACTGACTGAATAAGGCTGACTGACTGACTGACTGACAGACTGACTGAATAAGGCTGACCGACTGACTGACTGACTGACTGACTGACTGACTGAATGACTGACTGACTGACCGAGACTGACTGACTGACAGACTGAGACTGGACTGGACTGACTGACTGACTGACTGACTGAGACTGACTGACTGCTTTAGTGACTAACTGACTGCACAGGACTGACCGACTGACTGACTGACTGACTGCCTGACTGACTGACTGACTGAATGACTGACTGACTGAGACTAAATGACTGACTGCTTGACTGACTGGCTGAAGGACTAACTGACTGACTGAGTGACTGACTGACTGGACTGACTGACTGAGACTGAATGACTGAGTGCTTGACTGATTGACTGTCAGACTGACTGACTGACTTCGCAAAAGGGAAAAATAAAAAAAAAGAATTATAAAATTAGAAAAAAATATTTGCATTTATGATTTCCTTTCCGGCCGGGACTCGAACCCAGCACCACGCGCTAGGAACCCAACGGTCTAGCCATTAGGCTATCGGAGCTCTGTCGATGGAAGTCTTAAATATAATAAAAACAAAAAATGCACCTTGGTAATTATTGATTCAAACACTTTGAAATTTACAGGTCGAATAATTAAACTGACTCAGAATTTTTCTCCCTACATAAATAATCAATATTCGCAAAAGAGAAAAATTAAAAAAAAAAGAAGAAGAAATTTCAAATTAGAAACTAAAAGTATACATTGAAGATTTTCGTTCAGGCTGGGACTCGAACCCAGGGCCACTCGCTTGGAAGCCTAACACTCTAGCCATTAGTCTATAGGAGCTCTGTCGGTGGGAGTTTTAAATATAATAAAAACAAAAAATGCACCTTGGTAATTGTTTATTTAAACACTTTGAAATCTTCGTGTCGAAAAATTAAACTGACTCAGAATTTTCTTCCCTACATAAATAATCAATAATTGCAAAGGAAAGAAATTGAAAAAAAAAAGAATTTTCAAATTAGAAAAGAAATATATACATTGAAGATATTCGCTCCGGCTGGGACTCGAACCCAGGCCACTCGCTTGGAAGACCAGCGGTCTAGCCATTAGGCTATCGGAGTTCTGTCGAGCGGAGTCTTACTGCCTGACTGATACTGCCTGACTGACAGACTGACTCACTGACTGACTGATACTGACTGACTGACTCACTGACTGACCGAGACTGACTGATTAACTGCCTGACTGACTGAGACTGGACTGACTGACTGACTGACTGACTGACTGACTAACTGACTGACTGAGACTGACTGACTGACTGCTTGACTCTCTAACTGGCTATTTCACTGACTGACTGAATGACTAAATGACTGACTGACACTGGCTGACTGACTGCTTGACTACCTGACTGACTGCTTGACTGACTAACTGACTGGACAGGACTGACCGACTGACTGACTGACAGACTGACTGAATAAGGATGACTGACAGACTGACTGAATAAGGCTGACTGACTGACTGACTGACAGACTGACTGAATAAGGCTGACCGACTGACTGACTGCCTGACTGACTGACTGACTGAATGACTGACTGATTGACTGACCGAGACTGACTGACTGACTGACTGAGACTGGACTGGACTGACTGACTGACTGACTGACTGAGACTGACTGACTGCTTTAGTGACTAACTGACTGCACAGGACTGACCGACTGACTGACTGACTGACTGCCTGACTGACTGACTGACTGAATGACTGACTGACTGAGAATAAATGACTGACTGCTTGACTGACTGGCTGAAGGACTAACTGACTGACTGAGTGACTGACTGACTGGACTGACTGACTGAGACTGAATGACTGAGTGCTTGACTGATTGACTGTCAGACTGACTGACTGACTTCGCAAAAGGGAAAAATAAAAAAAAAAGAATTATAAAATTAGAAAAAAATATTTGCATTTAAGATTTCCTTTCCGGCTGGGATTTGAACCCAGGGCAACACTCATGGAAGCCCAACGCTCTCGCCAATATACTATCGGATCTCTGTTGATCGGTGTCTTAATTATAATAAAAACAAAAAATGCACCTTAGTAATTATTGATCTAAAATCTTTGAAATCTAAAGGTCGAATGATTAAACTGACTCAGAATTTTCTTCCGTACATAAATAATCCATATTTGCAAAAGAAAGAAATTGAAAAAAAAAAGAATCTTCAAATTAGAAGAGAAATATATACATGGAAGATTTTCGTTCCGGCCGGGACTCGAACCCAGTACCACGCGCTTGGAACCCAACGGTCTAGCCATTAGGCTATCGGAGCTCTGTCGATGGAAGTCTTAAATATAATAAAAACAAAAAATGCACCTTGGTAATTATTGATTCAAACACTTTGAAATTTACAGGTCGAATAATTAAACTGACTCAGAATTTTTCTCCCTACATAAATAATCAATATTCGCAAAAGAGAAAAATTAAAAAAAAAAGAAGAAGAAATTTCAAATTAGAAACTAAAAGTATACATTGAAGATTTTCGTTCAGGCTGGGACTCGAACCCAGGGCCACTCGCTTGGAAGCCTAACACTCTAGCCATTAGTCTATGGGAGCTCTGTCGGTGGGAGTTTTAAATATAATAAAAACAAAAAATGCACCTTGGTAATTGTTTATTTAAACACTTTGAAATCTTCGTGTCGAAAAATTAAACTGACTCAGAATTTTCTTCCCTACATAAATAATCAATAATTGCAAAGGAAAGAAATTGAAAAAAAAAAGAATTTTCAAATTAGAAAAGAAATATATACATTGAAGATATTCGCTCCGGCTGGGACTCGAACCCAGGCCACTCGCTTGGAAGACCAGCGGTCTAGCCATTAGGCTATCGGAGTTCTGACGAGCGGAGTCTTACTGCCTGACTGATACTGCCTGACTGACAGACTGACTCACTGACTGACTGATACTGACTGACTGACTCACTGACTGACCGAGACTGACTGACTAACTGCCTGACTGACTGAGACTGGACTGACTGACTGACTGACTGACTGACTAACTGACTGACTGAGACTGACTGACTGACTGCTTGACTCTCTGACTGGCTATTTCACTGACTGACTGAATGACTAAATGACTGACTGACACTGACTGACTGACTGCTTGACTACCTGACTGACTGCTTGACTGACTAACTGACTGGACAGGACTGACCGACTGACTGACTGACAGACTGACTGAATAAGGATGACTGACAGACTGACTGAATAAGGCTGACTGACTGACTGACTGACAGACTGACTGAATAAGGCTGACCGACTGACTGACTGCCTGACTGACTGAATGACTGACTGACTGACTGACCGAGACTGACTGACTGACTGACTGAGACTGGACTGGACTGACTGACTGACTGACTGACTGACTAACTGACTGACTGAGACTGACTGACTGACTGCTTGACTCTCTGACTGGCTATTTCACTGACTGACTGAATGACTAAATGACTGACTGACACTGACTGACTTACTGCTTGACTACCTGACTGACTGCTTGACTGACTAACTGACTGGACAGGACTGACCGACTGACTGACTGACAGACTGACTGAATAAGGATGACTGACAGACTGACTGAATAAGGCTGACTGACTGACTGACTGACAGACTGACTGAATAAGGCTGACCGACTGACTGACTGCCTGACTGACTGACTGACTGAATGACTGTCTGACTGACTGACCGAGACTGACTGACTGACTGACTGAGACTGGACTGGACTGACTGACTGACTGACTGACTGAGACTGACTGACTGCTTTAGTGACTAACTGACTGCACAGGACTGACCGACTGACTGACTGACTGACTGCCTGACTGACTGACTGACTGAATGACTGACTGACTGAGACTAAATGACTGACTGCTTGACTGACTGGCTGAAGGACTAACTGACTGACTGAGTGACTGACTGACTGGACTGACTGACTGAGACTGAATGACTGAGTGCTTGACTGATTGACTGTCAGACTGACTGACTGACTTCGCAAAAGGGAAAAATAAAAAAAAAATAATTATAAAATTAGAAAAAAACATTTGCATTTAAGTTTTCCTTTCCGGCTGGGATTTGAACCCAGGGCAACACTCATGGAAGCCCAACGCTCTCGCCAATATACTATCGGAGCTCTGTCGATGGAAGTCTTAAATATAATAAAAACAAAAAATGCACCTTGGTAATTATTGATTCAAACACTTTGAAATTTACAGGTCGAATAATTAAACTGACTCAGAATTTTTCTCCCTACATAAATAATCAATATTCGCAAAAGAGAAAAATTAAAAAAAAAAGAAGAAGAAATTTCAAATTAGAAACTAAAAGTATACATTGAAGATTTTCGTTCAGGCTGGGACTCGAACCCAGGGCCACTCGCTTGGAAGCCTAACACTCTAGCCATTAGTCTATGGGAGCTCTGTCGGTGGGAGTTTTAAATATAATAAAAACAAAAAATGCACCTTGGTAATTGTTTATTTAAACACTTTGAAATCTTCGTGTCGAAAAATTAAACTGACTCAGAATTTTCTTCCCTACATAAATAATCAATAATTGCAAAGGAAAGAAATTGAAAAAAAAAAGAATTTTCAAATTAGAAAAGAAATATATACATTGAAGATATTCGCTCCGGCTGGGACTCGAACCCAGGCCACTTGCTTGGAAGACCAGCGGTCTAGCCATTAGGCTATCGGAGTTCTGACGAGCGGAGTCTTACTGCCTGACTGATACTGCCTGACTGACAGACTGACTCACTGACTGACTGATACTGACTGACTGACTCACTGACTGACCGAGACTGACTGACTAACTGCCTGACTGACTGAGACTGGACTGACTGACTGACTGACTGACTGACTAACTGACTGACTGAGACTGACTGACTGACTGCTTGACTCTCTGACTGGCTATTTCACTGACTGACTGAATGACTAAATGACTGACTGACACTGACTGACTGACTGCTTGACTACCTGACTGACTGCTTGACTGACTAACTGACTGGACAGGACTGACCGACTGACTGACTGACAGACTGACTGAATAAGGATGACTGACAGACTGACTGAATAAGGCTGACTGACTGACTGACTGACAGACTGACTGAATAAGGCTGACCGACTGACTGACTGCCTGACTGACTGAATGACTGACTGACTGACTGACCGAGACTGACTGACTGACTGACTGAGACTGGACTGGACTGACTGACTGACTGACTGACTGAGACTGACTGCTTTAGTGACTAACTGACTGCACAGGACTGACCGACTGACTGACTGACTGACTGCCTGACTGACTGACTGACTGAATGACTGACTGACTGAGACTAAATGACTGACTGCTTGACTGACTGGCTGAAGGACTAACTGACTGACTGAGTGACTGACTGACTGGACTGACTGACTGAGACTGAATGACTGAGTGCTTGACTGATTGACTGTCAGACTGACTGACTGACTTCGCAAAAGGGAAAAATAAAAAAAAAGAATTATAAAATTAGAAAAAAATATTTGCATTTAAGATTTCCTTTCCGGCCGGGACTCGATCCAAGTACCACGCGCTAGGAACCCAACGGTCTAGCCATTAGGCTATCGGAGCTCTGTCGATGGAAGTCTTAAATATAATAAAAACAAAAAATGCACCTTGGTAATTATTGTTCAAACACTTTGAAATTTACAGGTCGAATAATTAAACTGACTCAGAATTTTTCTCCCTACATAAATAATCAATATTCGCAAAAGAGAAAAATTAAAAAAAAAGAAGAAGAAATTTCAAATTAGAAACTAAAAGCATACATTGAAGATTTTCGTTCAGGCTGGGACTCGAACCCAGGGCCACTCGCTTGGAAGCCTAACACTCTAGCCATTAGTCTATGGGAGCTCTGTCGGTGGGAGTTTTAAATATAATAAAAACAAAAAATGCACCTTGGTAATTGTTTATTTAAACACTTTGAAATCTTCGTGTCGAAAAATTAAACTGACTCAGAATTTTCTTCCCTACATAAATAATCAATAATTGCAAAGGAAAGAAATTGAAAAAAAAAAGAATTTTCAAATTAGAAAAGAAATATATACATCGAAGATATTCGCTCCGGCTAGGACTCGAACCCAGGCCACTCGCTTGGAAGACCAGCGGTCTAGCCATTAGGCTATCGGAGTTCTGTCGAGCGGAGTCTTACTGCCTGACTGATACTGCCTGACTGACAGACTGACTCATGACTGACTGATACTGACTGACTGACTCACTGACTGACCGAGACTGACTGACTAACTGCCTGACTGACTGAGACTGGACTGACTGACTGACTGACTGACTGACTGACTAACTGACTGACTGAGACTGACTGACTGACTGCTTGACTCTCTGACTGGCTATTTCACTGACTGACTGAATGACTAAATGACTGACTGACACTGACTGACTGACTGCTTGACTACCTGACTGACTGCTTGACTGACTAACTGACTGGACAGGACTGACCGACTGACTGACTGATAGACTGACTGAATAAGGATGACTGACAGACTGACTGAATAAGGCTGACTGACTGACTGACTGACAGACTGACTGAATAAGGCTGACCGACTGACTGACTGCCTGACTGACTGACTGACTGAATGACTGACTGACTGACTGACCGAGACTGACTGACTGACTGACTGAGACTGGATTGGACTGACTGACTGACTGACTGACTGAGACTGACTGACTGCTTTAGTGACTAACTGACTGCACAGGACTGACGGACTGACTGACTGACTGAGACTGAATGACTGAGTGCTTGACTGATTGACTGTCAGACTGACTGACTTACTTCGCAAAAGGGAAAAATAAAAAAAAAGAATTATAAAATTAGAAAAAAATATTTGCATTTAAGATTTTCTTTCCGGCCGGGACTCGAACCCAGTACCACGCGCTAGGAACCCAACGGTCTAGCCATTAGGCTATCGGAGCTCTGTCGATGGAAGTCTTAAATATAATAAAAACAAAAAATGCACCTTGGTAATTATTGCTTCAAACACTTTGAAATTTACAGGTCGAATAATTAAACTGACTCAGAATTTTTCTCCCTACATAAATAATAAATATTCGCAAAAGAGAAAAATTTAAAAAAAAAGAAGAAGAAATTTCAAATTAGAAACTAAAAGTATACATTGAAGATTTTCGTTCAGGCTGGGACTCGAACCCAGGGCCACTCGCTTGGAAGCCTAACACTCTAGCCATTAGTCTATGGGAGCTCTGTCGGTGGGAGTTTTAAATATAATAAAAACAAAAAATGCACCTTGGTAATTGTTTATTTAAACACTTTGAAATCTTCGTGTCGAAAAATTAAACTGACTCAGAATTTTCTTCCCTACATAAATAATCAATAATTGCAAAGTAAAGAAATTGAAAAAAAAAAAGAATTTTCAAATTAGAAAAGAAATATATACATTGAAGATATTCGCTCCGGCTGGGTCTCGAACCCAGGCCACTCGCTTGGAAGACCAGCGGTCTAGCCATTAGGCTATCGGAGTTCTGTCGAGCGGAGTCTTACTGCCTGACTGATACTGCCTGACTGACAGACTGACTCACTGACTGACTGATACTGACTGACTGACCCACTGACTGACCGAGACTGACTGACTAACTGCCTGACTGACTGAGACTGGACTGACTGACTGACTGACTGACTGACTGACTAACTGACTGACTGAGACTGACTGACTGACTGCTTGACTCTCTGACTGGCTATTTCACTGACTGACTGAATGACCAAATGACTGACTGACACTGACTGACTGACTGCTTGACTACCTGACTGACTGCTTGACTGACTAACTGACTGGACAGGACTGACTGACTGACAGACTGACTGAATAAGGATGACTGACAGACTGACTGAATAAGGCTGACTGACTGACTGACTGACAGACTGACTGAATAAGGCTGACCGACTGACTGACTGCCTGACTGACTGACTGACTGAATGACTGACTGACTGACTGACCGAGACTGACTGACTGACTGACTGAGACTGGACTGGACTGACTGACTGACTGACTGACTGAGACTGACTGACTGCTTTAGTGACTAACTGACTGAACAGGACTGACCGACTGACTGACTGACTGACTGCCTGACTGACTGACTGACTGAATGACTGACTGACTGAGACTAAATGACTGACTGCTTGACTGACTGGCTGAAGGACTAACTGACTGACAGAGTGACTGACTGACTGGACTGACTGACTGAGACTGAATGACTGAGTGCTTGACTGATTGACTGTCAGACTGACTGACTGACTTCGCAAAAGGGAAAAATAAAAAAAAAAGAATTATAAAATTAGAAAAAAATATTTGCATTTAAGATTTCCTTTCCGGCTGGGATTTGAACCCAGGGCGACACTCATGGAAGCCCAACGCTCTCGCCAATATACTATCGGATCTCTGTTAATCGGTGTCTTAATTATAATAAAAACAAAAAATGCACCTTAGTAATTATTGATCTAAAATCTTTGAAATCTAAAGGTCGAATGATTAAACTGACTCAGAATTTTCTTCCGTACATAAATAATCCATATTTGCAAAAGAAAGAAATTGAAAAAAAAAAGAATCTTCAAATTAGAAGAGAAATATATACATAGAAGATTTTCGTTCCGGCCGGGACTCGAACCCAGGCCACTCGCTTGGAAGACCAGCGGTCTAGCCATTAGGCTATCGGAGTTCTGTCGAGCGGAGTCTTACTGCCTGACTGATACTGCCTGACTGACAGACTGACTCACTGACTGACTGATACTGACTGACTGACTCACTGACTGAACGAGACTGACTGACTAACTGCCTGACTGACTGAGACTGGACTGACTGACTGACTGACTGACTGACTGACTGACTAACTGACTGACTGAGACTGACTGACTGACTGCTTGACTCTCTGACTGGCTATTTCACTGACTGACTGAATGACTAAATGACTGACTGACACTGACTGACTGACTGCTTGACTACCTGACTGACTGCTTGACTGACTAACTGACTGGACAGGACTGACCGACTGACTGACTGACAGACTGACTGAATAAGGATGACTGGCAGACTGACTGAATAAGGCTGACTGACTGACTGACTGACAGACTGACTGAATAAGGCTGACCGACTGACTGACTGCCTGACTGACTGAATGACTGACTGACTGACTGACCGAGACTGACTGACTGACTGACTGAGACTGGACTGGACTGACTGACTGACTGACTGACTGAGACTGACTGCTTTAGTGACTAACTGACTGCACAGGACTGACCGACTGACTGACTGACTGACTGCCTGACTGACTGACTGACTGAATGACTGACTGACTGAGACTAAATGACTGACTGCTTGACTGACTGGCTGAAGGACTAACTGACTGACTGAGTGACTGACTGACTGGACTGACTGACTGAGACTGAATGACTGAGTGCTTGACTGATTGACTGTCAGACTGACTGACTGACTTCGCAAAAGGGAAAAATAAAAAAAAAAGAATTATAAAATTAGAAAAAAATATTTGCATTTAAGATTTCCTTTCCGGCCGGGACTCGAACCCAGTACCACGCGCTAGGAACCCAACGGTCTAGCCATTAGGCTATCGGAGCTCTGTCGATGGAAGTCTTAAATATAATAAAAACAAAAAATGCACCTTGGTAATTATTGTTCAAACACTTTGAAATTTACAGGTCGAATAATTAAACTGACTCAGAATTTTTCTCCCTACATAAATAATCAATATTCGCAAAAGAGAAAAATTAAAAAAAAAGAAGAAGAAATTTCAAATTAGAAACTAAAAGTATACATTGAAGATTTTCGTTCAGGCTGGGACTCGAACCCAGGGCCACTCGCTTGGAAGCCTAACACTCTAGCCATTAGTCTATGGGAGCTCTGTCGGTGGGAGTTTTAAATATAATAAAAACAAAAAATAAACCTTGGTAATTGTTTATTTAAACACTTTGAAATCTTCGTGTCGAAAAATTAAACTGACTCAGAATTTTCTTCCCTACATAAATAATCAATAATTGCAAAGGAAAGAAATTGAAAAAAAAAAGAATTTTCAAATTAGAAAAGAAATATATACATTGAAGATATTCGCTCCGGCTACGACTCGAACCCAGGCCACTCGCTTGGAAGACCAGCGGTCTAGCCATTAGGCTATCGGAGTTCTGTCGAGCGGAGTCTTACTGCCTGACTGATACTGCCTGACTGACAGACTGACTCATGACTGACTGATACTGACTGACTGACTCACTGACTGACCGAGACTGACTGACTAACTGCCTGACTGACTGAGACTGGACTGACTGACTGACTGACTGACTAACTGACTGACTGAGACTGACTGACTGACTGCTTGACTCTCTGACTGGCTATTTCACTGACTGACTGAATGACTAAATGACTGACTGACACTGACTGACTGAATGACTGACTGACTGACTGACCGAGACTGACTGACTGACTGACTGACTGCTTGACTACCTGACTGACTGCTTGACTGACTAACTGACTGGACAGGACTGACCGACTGACTGACTGACAGACTGACTGAATAAGGTTGACTGACAGACTGACTGAATAAGGCTGACTGACTGACTGACTGACAGACTGACTGAATAAGGCTGACCGACTGACTGACTGACTGACTGAATGACTGACTGACTGACTGACCGAGACTGACTGACTGACTGACTGAGACTGGACTGGACTGACTGACTGACTGAGACTGACTGCTTTAGTGACTAACTGACTGCACAGGACTGACCGACTGACTGACTGACTGAGACTGAATGACTGAGTGCTTGACTGATTGACTGTCAGACTGACTGACTGACTTCGCAAAAGGGAAAAATAAAAAAAAAGAATTATAAAATTAGAAAAAAATATTTGCATTTAAGATTTTCTTTCCGGCCGGGACTCGAACCCAGTACCACGCGCTAGAAACCCAACGGTCTAGCCATTAGGCTATCGGAGCTCTGTCGATGGAAGTCTTAAATATAATAAAAACAAAAAATGCACCTTGGTAATTATTGTTCAAACACTTTGAAATTTACAGGTCGAATAATTAAACTGACTCAGAATTTTTCTCCCTACATAAATAATCAATATTCGCAAAAGAGAAAAATTAAAAAAAAAGAAGAAGAAATTTCAAATTAGAAACTAAAAGTATACATTGAAGATTTTCGTTCAGGCTGGGACTCGAACCCAGGGCCACTCGCTTGGAAGCCTAACACTCTAGCCATTAGTCTATGGGAGCTCTGTCGGTGGGAGTTTTAAATATAATAAAAACAAAAAAATGCACCTTGGTAATTGTTTATTTAAACACTTTGAAATCTTCGTGTCGAAAAATTAAACTGACTCAGAATTTTCTTCCCTACATAAATAATCAATAATTGCAAAGGAAAGAAATTGAAAAAAAAAAGAATTTTCAAATTAGAAAAGAAATATATACATTGAAGATATTCGCTCCGGCTAGGACTCGAACCCAGGCCACTCGCTTGGAAGACCAGCGGTCTAGCCATTAGGCTATCGGAGTTCTGTCGAGCGGAGTCTTACTGCCTGACTGATACTGCCTGACTGACAGACTGACTCATGACTGACTGATACTGACTGACTGACTCACTGACTGACCGAGACTGACTGACTAACTGCCTGACTGACTGAGACTGGACTGACTGACTGACTGACTGACTGACTGACTAACTGACTGACTGAGACTGACTGACTGACTGCTTGACTCTCTGACTGGCTATTTCACTGACTGACTGAATGACTAAATGACTGACTGACACTGACTGACTGACTGCTTGACTACCTGACTGACTGCTTGACTGACTAACTGACTGGACAGGACTGACCGACTGACTGACTGACAGACTGACTGAATAAGGTTGACTGACAGACTGACTGAATAAGGCTGACTGACTGACTGACTGACAGACTGACTGAATAAGGCTGACCGACTGACTGACTGCCTGACTGACTGACTGACTGAATGACTGACTGACTGACTGACCGAGACTGACTGACTGAGACTGGACTGGACTGACTGACTGACTGACTGACTGAGACTGACTGACTGCTTTAGTGACTAACTGACTGCACAGGACTGACCGACTGACTGACTGACTGAGACTGAATGACTGAGTGCTTGACTGATTGACTGTCAGACTGACTGACTGACTTCGCAAAAGGGAAAAATAAAAGAAAAGAATTATAAAATTAGAAAAAAATATTTGCATTTAAGATTTTCTTTCCGGCCGGGACTCGAACCCAGTACCACGCGCTAGGAACCCAACGGTCTAGCCATTAGGCTATCGGAGCTCTGTCGATGGAAGTCTTAAATATAATAAAAACAAAAAATGCACCTTGGTAATTATTGCTTCAAACACTTTGAAATTTACAGGTCGAATAATTAAACTGACTCAGAATTTTTCTCCCTACATAAATAATCAATATTCGCAAAAGAGAAAAATTTAAAAAAAAAGAAGAAGAAATTTCAAATTAGAAACTAAAAGTATACATTGAAGATTTTCGTTCAGGCTGGGACTCGAACCCAGGGCCACTCGCTTGGAAGCCTAACACTCTAGCCATTAGTCTATGGGAGCTCTGTCGGTGGGAGTTTTAAATATAATAAAAACAAAAAATGCACCTTGGTAATTGTTTATTTAAACACTTTGAAATCTTCGTGTCGAAAAATTAAACTGACTCAGAATTTTCTTTCCTACATAAATAATCAATAATTGCAAAGTAAAGAAATTGAAAAAAAAAAAAATTTTCAAATTAGAAAAGAAATATTTACATTGAAGATATTCGCTCCGGCTGGGTCTCGAACCCAGGCCACTCGCTTGGAAGACCAGCGGTCTAGCCATTAGGCTATCGGAGTTCTGTCGAGCGGAGTCTTACTGCCTGACTGATACTGTCTGACTGACAGACTGACTCACTGACTGACTGATACTGACTGACTGACCCACTGACTGACCGAGACTGACTGACTAACTGCCTGACTGACTGAGACTGAAGTGACTGACTGACTGACTGACTGACTGACTAACTGACTGACTGAGACTGACTGACTGACTGCTTGACTCTCTGACTGGCTATTTCACTGACTGACTGAATGACTAAATGACTGACTGACACTGACTGACTGACTGCTTGACTACCTGACTGACTGCTTGACTGACTAACTGACTGGACAGGACTGACCGACTGACTGACTGACAGACTGACTGAATAAGGATGACTGACAGACTGACTGAATAAGGCTGACTGACTGACTGACTGACAGACTGACTGAATAAGGCTGACCGACTGACTGACTGCCTGACTGACTGACTGACTGACTGAATGACTGACTGACTGACTGACCGAGACTGACTGACTGACTGACTGAGACTGGACTGGACTGACTGACTGACTGACTGACTGAGACTGACTGACTGCTTTAGTGACTAACTGACTGCACAGGACTGACCGACTGACTGACTGACTGACTGCCTGACTGACTGACTGACTGAATGACTGACTGACTGAGACTAAATGACTGACTGCTTGACTGACTGGCTGAAGGACTAACTGACTGACTGAGTGACTGACTGACTGGACTGACTGACTGAGACTGAATGACTGAGTGCTTGACTGATTGACTGTCAGACTGACTGACTGACTTCGCAAAAGGGAAAAATAAAAAAAAAGAATTATAAAATTAGAAAAAAATATTTGCATTTAAGATTTCCTTTCCGGCTGGGATTTGAACCCAGGGCGACACTCATGGAAGCCCAACGCTCTCGCCAATATACTATCGGATCTCTGTTGATCGGTGTCTTAATTATAATAAAAACAAAAAATGCACCTTAGTAATTATTGATCTAAAATCTTTGAAATCTAAAGGTCGAATGATTAAACTGACTCAGAATTTTCTTCCGTACATAAATAATCCATATTTGCAAAAGAAAGAAATTGAAAAAAAAAAGAATCTTCAAATTAGAAGAGAAATATATACATAGAAGATTTTCGTTCCGGCCGGGACTCGAACCCAGTACCACGCGCTTGGAACCCAACGGTCTAGCCATTAGGCTATCGGAGCTCTGTCGATGGAAGTCTTAAATATAATAAAAACAAAAAATGCACCTTGGTAATTATTGATTCAAACACTTTGAAATTTACAGGTCGAATAATTAAACTGACTCAGAATTTTTCTCCCTACATAAATAATCAATATTCGCAAAAGAGAAAAATTAAAAAAAAAAGAAGAAGAAATTTAAAATTAGAAACTAAAAGTATACATTGAAGATTTTCGTTCAGGCTGGGACTCGAACCCAGGGCCACTCGCTTGGAAGCCTAACACTCTAGCCATTAGTCTATGGGAGCTCTGTCGGTGGGAGTTTTAAATATAATAAAAACAAAAAATGCACCTTGGTAATTGTTTATTTAAACACTTTGAAATCTTCGTGTCGAAAAATTAAACTGACTCAGAATTTTCTTCCCTACATAAATAATCAATAATTGCAAAGGAAAGAAATTGAAAAAAAGAAGAATTTTCAAATTAGAAAAGAAATATATACATTGAAGATATTCGCTCCGGCTGGGACTCGAACCCAGGCCACTCGCTTGGAAGACCAGCGGTCTAGCCATTAGGCTATCGGAGTTCTGTCGAGCGGAGTCTTACTGCCTGACTGATACTGCCTGACTGACAGACTGACTCACTGACTGACTGATACTGACTGACTGACTCACTGACTGACCGAGACTGACTGACTAACTGCCTGACTGACTGAGACTGGACTGACTGACTGACTGACTGACTGACTGACTAACTGACTGACTGAGACTGACTGACTGACTGCTTGACTCTCTGACTGGCTATTTCACTGACTGACTGAATGACTAAATGACTGACTGACACTGACTGACTGACTGCTTGACTACCTGACTGACTGCTTGACTGACTAACTGACTGGACAGGACTGACCGACTGACTGACTGACAGACTGACTGAATAAGGATGACTGACAGACTGACTGAATAAGGCTGACTGACTGACTGACTGACAGACTGACTGAATAAGGCTGACCGACTGAATGACTGCCTGACTGACTGACTGACTGACAGACTGACTGAATAAGGCTGACCGACTGAATGACTGCCTGACTGACTGACTGACTGAATGACTGACTGACTGACTGACCGAGACTGACTGACTGACTGACTGAGACTGAATGACTGAGTGCTTGACTGATTGACTGTCAGACTGACTGACTGACTTCGCAAAAGGGAAAAATAAAAAAAAAAGAATTATAAAATTAGAAAAAAATATTTGCATTTAAGATTTCCTTTCCGGCTGGGATTTGAACCCAGGGCGACACTCATGGAAGCCCAACGCTCTCGCCAATATACTATCGGATCTCTGTTGATCGGTGTCTTAATTATAATTAAAACAAAAAATGCACCTTAGTAATTATTGATCTAAAATCTTTGAAATCTAAAGGTCGAATGATTAAACTGACTCAGAATTTTCTTCCGTACATAAATAATCCATATTTGCAAAAGAAAGAAATTGAAAAAAAAAAGAATCTTCAAATTAGAAGAGAAATATATACATGGAAGATTTTCGTTCCGGCCGGGACTCGAACCCAGTACCACGCGCTTGGAACCCAACGGTCTAGCCATTAGGCTATCGGAGCTCTGTCGATGGAAGTCTTAAATATAATAAAAACAAAAAATGCACCTTGGCAATTATTGATTCAAACACTTTGAAATTTACAGGTCGAATAATTAAACTGACTCAGAATTTTTCTCCCTACATAAATAATCAATATTCGCAAAAGAGAAAAATTAAAAAAAAAAGAAGAAGAAATTTCAAATTAGAAACTAAAAGTATACTTTGAAGATTTTCGTTCAGGCTGGGACTCGAACCCAGGGCCACTTGCTTGGAAGCCTAACACTCTAGCCATTAGTCTATGGGAGCTCTGTCGGTGGGAGTTTTAAATATAATAAAAACAAAAAATGCACCTTGGTAATTGTTTATTTAAACACTTTGAAATCTTTGTGTCGAAAAATTAAACTGACTCAGAATTTTCTTCCCTACATAAATAATCAATAATTGCAAAGGAAAGAAATTGAAAAAAAAAAGAATTTTCAAATTAGAAAAGAAATATATACATTGAAGATATTCGCTCCGGCTGGGACTCGAACCCAGGCCACTCGCTTGGAAGACCAGCGGTCTAGCCATTAGGCTATCGGAGTTCTGTCGAGCGGAGTCTTACTGCCTGACTGACAGACTGACTCACTGACTGACTGATACTGACTGACTGACTCACTGACTGACCGAGACTGACTGACTAACTGCCTGACTGACTGAGACTGGACTGACTGACTGACTGACTGACTGACGGACTAACTGACTGACTGAGACTGACTGACTGACTGCTTGACTCTCTGACTGGCTATTTCACTGACTGACTGAATGACTAAATGACTGACTGACACTGACTGACTGACTGCTTGACTACCTGACTGACTGCTTGACTGACTAACTGACTGGACAGGACTGACCGACTGACTGACTGACAGACTGACTGAATAAGGATGACTGACAGACTGACTGAATAAGGCTGACTGACTGACTGACTGACAGACTGACTGAATAAGGCTGACCGACTGAATGACTGCCTGACTGACTGACTGACTGAATGACTGACTGACTGACTGACCGAGACTGACTGACTGACTGACTGAGACTGGACTGGACTGACTGACTGACTGCTTTAGTGACTAACTGACTGCACAGGACTGACCGACTGACTGACTGACTGACTGTCTGACTGACTGACTGACTGAATGACTGACTGACTGAGACTAAATGACTGACTGCCTGACTGACTGACTGGACTGACTGACTGAGACTGAATGACTGAGTGCTTGACTGATTGACTGTCAGACTGACTGACTGACTTCGCAAAAGGGAAAAATAAAAAAAAAAGAATTATAAAATTAGAAAAAAATATTTGCATTTAAGATTTCCTTTCTGGCTGGGATTTGAACCCAGGGCGACACTCATGGAAGCCCAACGCTCTCGCCAATATACTATCGGATCTCTGTTGATCGGTGTCTTAATTATAATTAAAACAAAAAATGCACCTTAGTAATTATTGATCTAAAATCTTTGAAATCTAAAGGTCGAATGATTAAACTGACTCAGAATTTTCTTCCGTACATAAATAATCCATATTTGCAAAAGAAAGAAATTGAAAAAAAAAGAATCTTCAAATTAGAAGAGAAATATATACATGGAAGATTTTCGTTCCGGCCGGGACTCGAACCCAGTACCACGCGCTTGGAACCCAACGGTCTAGCCATTAGGCTATCGGAGCTCTGTCGATGGAAGTCTTAAATATAATAAAAACAAAAAATGCACCTTGGCAATTATTGATTCAAACACTTTGAAATTTACAGGTCGAATAATTAAACTGACTCAGAATTTTTCTCCCTACATAAATAATCAATATTCGCAAAAGAGAAAAATTAAAAAAAAAAGAAGAAGAAATTTCAAATTAGAAACTAAAAGTATACTTTGAAAATTTTCGTTCAGGCTGGGACTCGAACCCAGGGCCACCGGCTTGGAAGCCTAACACTCTAGCCATTAGTCTATGGGAGCTCTGTCGGTGGGAGTTTTAAATATAATAAAAACAAAAAATGCACCTTGGTAATTGTTTATTTAAACACTTTGAAATCTTCGTGTCGAAAAATTAAACTGACTCAGAATTTTCTTCCCTACATAAATAATCAATAATTGCAAAGGAAAGAAATTGAAAAAAAAAAAGAATTTTCAAATTAGAAAAGAAATATATACATTGAAGATATTCGCTCCGGCTGGGACTCGAACCCAGGCCACTCGCTTGGAAGACCAGCGGTCTAGCCATTAGGCTATCGGAGTTCTGTCGAGCGGAGTCTTACTGCCTGACTGACAGACTGACTCACTGACTGACTGATACTGACTGACCGAGACTGACTGACTAACTGCCTGACTGACTGACTGACTGACTGACTGACTGACTGACTAACTGACTGACTGAGACTGACTGACTGACTGCTTGACTCTCTGACTGGCTATTTCACTGACTGACTGAATGACTAAATGACTGACTGACACTGACTGACTGACTGCTTGACTACCTGACTGACTGCTTGACTGACTAACTGACTGGACAGGACTGACCGACTGACTGACTGACAGACTGACTGAATAAGGATGACTGACAGACTGACTGAATAAGGCTGACTGACTGACTGACTGACAGACTGACTGAATAAGGCTGACCGACTGACTGACTGCCTGACTGACTGACTGACTGAATGACTGACTGACTGACTGACCGAGACTGACTGACTGACTGACTGAGACTGGACTGGACTGACTGACTGACTGACTGAGACTGACTGACTGCTTTAGTGACTAACTGACTGCACAGGACTGACCGACTGACTGACTGACTGACTGCCTGACTGACTGACTGACTGAATGACTGACTGACTGAGACTAAATGACTGACTGCTTGACTGACTGGCTGAAGGACTAACTGACTGACTGAGTGACTGACTGACTGGACTGACTGACTGAGACTGAATGACTGAGTGCTTGACTGATTGACTGTCAGACTGACTGACTGACTTCGCAAAAGGGAAAAATAAAAAAAAAAAAAGAATTATAAAATTAGAAAAAAATATTTGCATTTAAGATTTCCTTTCCGGCCGGGACTCGAACCCAGTACCACGCGCTAGGAACCCAACGGTCTAGCCATTAGGCTATCGGAGCTCTGTCGATGGAAGTCTTAAATATAATAAAAACAAAAAATGCACCTTGGCAATTATTGATTCAAACACTTTGAAATTTACAGGTCGAATAATTAAACTGACTCAGAATTTTTCTCCCTACATAAATAATCAATATTCGCAAAAGAGAAAAATTAAAAAAAAAAGAAGAAGAAATTTCAAATTAGAAACTAAAAGTATACATTGAAGATTTTCGTTCAGGCTGGGACTCGAACCCAGGGCCACTCGCTTGGAAGCCTAACACTCTAGCCATTAGTCTATGGGAGCTCTGTCGGTGGGAGTTTTAAATATAATAAAAACAAAAAATGCACCTTGGTAATTGTTTATTTAAACACTTTGAAATCTTCGTGTCGAAAAATTAAACTGACTCAGAATTTTCTTCCCTACATAAATAATCAATAATTGCAAAGGAAAGAAATTGAAAAAAAAGAAGAATTTTCAAATTAGAAAAGAAATATATACATTGAAGATATTCGCTCCGGCTGGGACTCGAACCCAGGCCACTCGCTTGGAAGACCAGCGGTCTAGCCATTAGGCTATCGGAGTTCTGTCGAGCGGAGTCTTACTGCCTGACTGATACTGCCTGACTGACAGACTGACTCACTGACTGACTGATACTGACTGACTGACTCACTGACTGACCGAGACTGACTGACTAACTGCCTGACTGACTGAGACTGGACTGACTGACTGACTGACTGACTGAATGACTAAATGACTGACTGACACTGACTGACTGACTGCTTGACTACCTGACTGACTGCTTGACTGACTAACTGACTGGACAGGACTGACCGACTGACTGACTGACAGACTGACTGAATAAGGATGACTGACAGACTGACTGAATAAGGCTGACTGACTGACTGACTGACAGACTGACTGAATAAGGCTGACCGACTGAATGACTGCCTGACTGACTGAATGACTGAATGACTGACTGACTGACTGACCGAGACTGACTGACTGACTGACTGAGACTGGACTGGACTGACTGACTGACTGACTGACTGAGACTGACTGACTGCTTTAGTGACTAACTGACTGCACAGGACTGACCGACTGACTGACTGACTGCCTGACTGCCTGACTGACTGACTGACTGAATGACTGACTGACTGAGACTAAATGACTGACTGCTTGACTGACAGGCTGAAGGACTAACTGACTGACTGAGTGACTGACTGACTGGACTGACTGACTGAGACTGAATGACTGAGTGCTTGACTGATTGACTGTCAGACTGACTGACTGACTTCGCAAAAGGGAAAAATAAAAAAAAAAGAATTATAAAATTAGAAAAAAATATTTGCATTTAAGATTTCCTTTCCGGCCGGGACTCGAACCCAGTACCACGCGCTATGAACCCAACGGTCTAGCCATTAGGCTATCGGAGCTCTGTCGATGGAAGTCTTAAATATAATAAAAACAAAAAATGCACCTTGGTAATTATTGATTCAAACACTTTGAAATTTACAGGTCGAATAATTAAACTGACTCAGAATTTTTCTCCCTACATAAATAATCAATATTCGCAAAAGAGAAAAATTAAAAAAAAAAAGAAGAAGAAATTTCAAATTAGAAACTAAAAGTATACATTGAAGATTTTCGTTCAGGCTGGGACTCGAACCCAGGGCCACTCGCTTGGAAGCCTAACACTCTAGCCATTAGTCTATGGGAGCTCTGTCGGTGGGAGTTTTAAATATAATAAAAACAAAAAATGCACCTTGGTAATTGTTCATTTAAACACTTTGAAATCTTCGTGTCGAAAAATTAAACTGACTCAGAATTTTCTTCCCTACATAAATAATCAATAATTGCAAAGGAAAGAAATTGAAAAAAAATAAGAATTTTCAAATTAGAAAAGAAATATATACATTGAAGATATTCGCTCCGGCTGGGACTCGAACCCAGGCCACTCGCTTGGAAGACCAGCGGTCTAGCCATTAGGCTATCGGAGTTCTGTCGAGCGGAGTCTTACTGCCTGACTGATACTGCCTGACTGACAGACTGACTCACTGACTGACTGATACTGACTGACTGACTCACTGACTGACCGAGACTGACTGACTAACTGCCTGACTGACTGAGACTGGACTGACTGACTGACTGACTGACTGACTGACTAACTGACTGACTGAGACTGACTGACTGACTGCTTGACTCTCTGACTGGCTATTTCACTGACTGACTGAATGACTAAATGACTGACTGACACTGACTGACTGACTGCTTGACTACCTGACTGACTGCTTGACTGACTAACTGACTGGACAGGACAGACCGACTGACTGACTGACAGACTGACTGAATAAGGATGACTGACAGACTGACTGAATAAGGCTGACTGACTGACTGACTGACAGACTGACTGAATAAGGCTGACCGACTGACTGACTGCCTGACTGACTGACTGACTGAATGACTGACTGACTGACTGACCGAGACTGACTGACTGACTGAGACTGGACTGGACTGACTGACTGACTGACTGACTGAGACTGACTGACTGCTTTAGTGACTAACTGACTGCACAGGACTGACCGACTGACTGACTGACTGACTGCCTGACTGACTGACTGAGACTAAATGACTGACTTCTTGACTGACTGGCTGAAGGACTAACTGACTGACTGAGTGACTGACTGACTGGACTGACTGACTGAGACTGAATGACTGAGTGCTTGACTGATTGACTGTCAGACTGACTGACTGACTTCGCAAAAGGGAAAAATAAAAAAAAAAGAATTATAAAATTAGAAAAAAATATTTGCATTTAAGATTTCCTTTCCGGCCGGGACTCGAACCCAGTACCACGCGCTATGAACCCAACGGTCTAGCCATTAGGCTATCGGAGCTCTGTCGATGGAAGTCTTAAATATAATAAAAACAAAAAATGCACCTTGGTAATTATTGATTCAAACACTTTGAAATTTACAGGTCGAATAATTAAACTGACTCAGAATTTTTCTCCCTACATAAATAATCAATATTCGCAAAAGAGAAAAATTAAAAAAAAAAAGAAGAAGAAATTTCAAATTAGAAACTAAAAGTATACATTGAAGATTTTCGTTCAGGCTGGGACTCGAACCCAGGGCCACTCGCTTGGAAGCCTAAAACTCTAGCCATTAGTCTATGGGAGCTCTGTCGGTGGGAGTTTTAAATATAATAAAAACAAAAAATGCACCTTGGTAATTGTTTATTTAAACACTTTGAAATCTTCGTGTCGAAAAATTAAACTGACTCAGAATTTTCTTCCCTACATAAATAATCAATAATTGCAAAGGAAAGAAATTGAAAAAAAATAAGAATTTTCAAATTAGAAAAGAAATATATACATTGAAGATATTCGCTCCGGCTGGGACTCGAACCCAGGCCACTCGCTTGGAAGACCAGCGGTCTAGCCATTAGGCTATCGGAGTTCTGTCGAGCGGAGTCTTACTGCCTGACTGATACTGCCTGACTGACAGACTGACTCACTGACTGACTGATACTGACTGACTGACTCACTGACTGACCGAGACTGACTGACTAACTGCCTGACTGACTGAGACTGGACTGACTGACTGACTGACTGACTGATTGACTAACTGACTGACTGAGACTGACTGACTGACTGCTTGACTACCTGACTGACTGCTTGACTGACTAACTGACTGGACAGGACTGACCGACTGACTGACTGACAGACTGACTGAATAAGGATGACTGACAGACTGACTGAATAAGGCTGACTGACTGACTGACTAACAGACTGACTGAATAAGGCTGACCGACTGACTGACTGCCTGACTGACTGACTGACTGAATGACTGACTGACTGACTGAATAAGGCTGACCGACTGACTGACTGCCTGACTGACTGACTGACTGAATGACTGACTGACTGACTGACCGAGACTGACTGACTGACTGAGACTGGACTGGACTGACTGACTGACTGACTGACTGAGACTGACTGACTGCTTTAGTGACTAACTGACTGCACAGGACTGACCGACTGACTGACTGACTGACTGCCTGACTGACTGACTGAGACTAAATGACTGACTGCTTGACTGACTTGCTGAAGGACTAACTGACTGACTGAGTGACTGACTGACTGGACTGACTGACTGAGACTGAATGACTGAGTGCTTGACTGATTGACTGTCAGACTGACTGACTGACTTCGCAAAAGGGAAAAATAAAAAATAAAAGAATTATAAAATTAGAAAAAAATATTTGCATTTAAGATTTCCTTTCCGGCCGTGACTCGAACCCAGTACCACGTGCTAGGAACCCAACGGTCTAGCCATTAGGCTATCGGAGCTCTGTCGATGGAAGTCTTAAATATAATAAAAACAAAAAAATGCACCTTGGTAATTATTGATTCAAACACTTTGAAATTTACAGGTCGAATAATTAAACTGACTCAGAATTTTTCTCCCTACATAAATAATCAATATTCGCAAAAGAGAAAAATTAAAAAAAAAAGAAGAAGAAATTTCAAATTAGAAACTAAAAGTATACATTGAAGATTTTCGTTCAGGCTGGGACTCGAACCCAGGGCCACTCGCTTGGAAGCCTAACACTCTAGCCATTAGTCTATGGGAGCTCTGTCGGTGGGAGTTTTAAATATAATAAAAACAAAAAATGCACCTTGGTAATTGTTTATTTAAACACTTTGAAATCTTCGTGTCGAAAAATTAAACTGACTCAGAATTTTCTTCCCTACATAAATAATCAATAATTGCAAAGGAAAGAAATTGAAAAAAAAAAGAATTTTCAAATTAGAAAAGAAATATATACATTGAAGATATTCGCTCCGGCTGGGACTCGAACCCAGGCCACTCGCTTGGAAGACCAGCGGTCTAGCCATTAGGCTATCGGAGTTCTGTCGAGCGGAGTCTTACTGCCTGACTGATACTGCCTGACTGACAGACTGACTCACTGACTGACTGATACTGACTGACTGACTCACTGACTGACCGAGACTGACTGACTAACTGCCTGACTGACTTAGACTGGACTGACTGACTGACTGACTGACTGACTGACTAACTGACTGACTGAGACTGACTGACTGACTGCTTGACTCTCTGACTGGCTATTTCACTGACTGACTGAATGACTAAATGACTGACTGACACTGACTGACTGACTGCTTGACTACCTGACTGACTGCTTGACTGACTAACTGACTGGACAGGACTGACCGACTGACTGACTGACAGACTGACTGAATAAGGATGACTGACAGACTGACTGAATAAGGCTGACTGACTGACTGACTGACAGACTGACTGAATAAGGCTGACCGACTGACTGACTGCCTGACTGACTGAATGACTGAATGACTGACTGACTGACTGACCGAGACTGACTGACTGACTGACTGAGACTGGACTGGACTGACTGACTGACTGACTGACTGAGACTGACTGACTGCTTTAGTGACTAACTGACTGCACAGGACTGACCGACTGACTGACTGACTGCCTGACTGCCTGACTGACTGACTGACTGAATGACTGACTGACTGAGACTAAATGACTGACTGCTTGACTGACAGGCTGAAGGACTAACTGACTGACTGAGTGACTGACTGACTGGACTGACTGACTGAGACTGAATGACTGAGTGCTTGACTGATTGACTGTCAGACTGACTGACTGACTTCGCAAAAGGGAAAAATAAAAAAAAAAGAATTATAAAATTAGAAAAAAATATTTGCATTTAAGATTTCCTTTCCGGCCGGGACTCGAACCCAGTACCACGCGCTATGAACCCAACGGTCTAGCCATTAGGCTATCGGAGCTCTGTCGATGGAAGTCTTAAATATAATAAAAACAAAAAATGCACCTTGGTAATTATTGATTCAAACACTTTGAAATTTACAGGTCGAATAATTAAACTGACTCAGAATTTTTCTCCCTACATAAATAATCAATATTCGCAAAAGAGAAAAATTAAAAAAAAAAGAAGAAGAAATTTCAAATTAGAAACTAAAAGTATACATTGAAGATTTTCGTTCAGGCTGGGACTCGAACCCAGGGCCACTCGCTTGGAAGCCTAACACTCTAGCCATTAGTCTATGGGAGCTCTGTCGGTGGGAGTTTTAAATATAATAAAAACAAAAAATGCACCTTGGTAATTGTTTATTTAAACACTTTGAAATCTTCGTGTCGAAAAATTAAACTGACTCAGAATTTTCTTCCCTACATAAATAATCAATAATTGCAAAGGAAAGAAATTGAAAAAAAATAAGAATTTTCAAATTAGAAAAGAAATATATACATTGAAGATATTCGCTCCGGCTGGGACTCGAACCCAGGCCACTCGCTTGGAAGACCAGCGGTCTAGCCATTAGGCTATCGGAGTTCTGTCGAGCGGAGTCTTACTGCCTGACTGATACTGCCTGACTGACAGACTGACTCACTGACTGACTGATACTGACTGACTGACTCACTGACTGACCGAGACTGACTGACTAACTGCCTGACTGACTGAGACTGGACTGACTGACTGACTGACTGACTGACTGACTAACTGACTGACTGAGACTGACTGACTGACTGCTTGACTCTCTGACTGGCTATTTCACTGACTGACTGAATGACTAAATGACTGACTGACACTGACTGACTGACTGCTTGACTACCTGACTGACTGCTTGACTGACTAACTGACTGGACAGGACAGACCGACTGACTGACTGACAGACTGACTGAATAAGGATGACTGACAGACTGACTGAATAAGGCTGACTGACTGACTGACTGACAGACTGACTGAATAAGGCTGACCGACTGACTGACTGCCTGACTGACTGACTGACTGAATGACTGACTGACTGACTGACCGAGACTGACTGACTGACTGAGACTGGACTGGACTGACTGACTGACTGACTGACTGAGACTGACTGACTGCTTTAGTGACTAACTGACTGCACAGGACTGACCGACTGACTGACTGACTGACTGCCTGACTGACTGACTGAGACTAAATGACTGACTGCTTGACTGACTGGCTGAAGGACTAACTGACTGACTGAGTGACTGACTGACTGGACTGACTGACTGAGACTGAATGACTGAGTGCTTGACTGATTGACTGTCAGACTGACTGACTGACTTCGCAAAAGGGAAAAATAAAAAAAAAAGAATTATAAAATTAGAAAAAAATATTTGCATTTAAGATTTCCTTTCCGGCCGGGACTCGAACCCAGTACCACGTGCTAGGAACCCAACGGTCTAGCCATTAGGCTATCGGAGCTCTGTCGATGGAAGTCTTAAATATAATAAAAACAAAAAAATGCACCTTGGTAATTATTGATTCAAACACTTTGAAATTTACAGGTCGAATAATTAAACTGACTCAGAATTTTTCTCCCTACATAAATAATCAATATTCGCAAAAGAGAAAAATTAAAAAAAAAAGAAGAAGAAATTTCAAATTAGAAACTAAAAGTATACATTGAAGATTTTCGTTCAGGCTGGGACTCGAACCCAGGGCCACTCGCTTGGAAGCCTAACACTCTAGCCATTAGTCTATGGGAGCTCTGTCGGTGGGAGTTTTAAATATAATAAAAACAAAAAATGCACCTTGGTAATTGTTTATTTAAACACTTTGAAATCTTCGTGTCGAAAAATTAAACTGACTCAGAATTTTCTTCCCTACATAAATAATCAATAATTGCAAAGGAAAGAAATTGAAAAAAAAAAAGAATTTTCAAATTAGAAAAGAAATATATACATTGAAGATATTCGCTCCGGCTGGGACTCGAACCCAGGCCACTCGCTTGGAAGACCAGCGGTCTAGCCATTAGGCTATCGGAGTTCTGTCGAGCGGAGTCTTACTGCCTGACTGATACTGCCTGACTGACAGACTGACTCACTGACTGACTGATACTGACTGACTGACTCACTGACTGACCGAGACTGACTGACTAACTGCCTGACTGACTTAGACTGGACTGACTGACTGACTGACTGACTAACTGACTGACTGAGACTGACTGACTGACTGCTTGACTCTCTGACTGGCTATTTCACTGACTGACTGAATGACTAAATGACTGACTGACACTGACTGACTGACTGCTTGACTACCTGACTGACTGCTTGACTGACTAACTGACTGGACAGGACTGACCGACTGACTGACTGACAGACTGACTGAATAAGGGTGACTGACAGACTGACTGAATAAGGCTGACTGACTGACTGACTGACAGACTGACTGAATAAGGCTGACCGACTGACTGACTGCCTGACTGACTGAATGACTGAATGACTGACTGACTGACTGACCGAGACTGACTGACTGACTGACTGAGACTGGACTGGACTGACTGACTGACTGACTGACTGAGACTGACTGACTGCTTTAGTGACTAACTGACTGCACAGGACTGACCGACTGACTGACTGACTGACTGCCTGACTGACTGACTGAGACTAAATGACTGACTGCTTGACTGAATGGCTGAAGGACTAACTGACTGACTGAGTGACTGACTGACTGGACTGACTGACTGAGACTGAATGACTGAGTGCTTGACTGATTGACTGTCAGACTGACTGACTGACTTCGCAAAAGGGAAAAATAAAAAAAAAAGAATTATAAAATTAGAAAAAAATATTTGCATTTAAGATTTCCTTTCCGGCCGGGACTCGAACCCAGTACCACGTGCTAGGAACCCAACGGTCTAGCCATTAGGCTATCGGAGCTCTGTCGATGGAAGTCTTAAATATAATAAAAACAAAAAAATGCACCTTGGTAATTATTGATTCAAACACTTTGAAATTTACAGGTCGAATAATTAAACTGACTCAGAATTTTTCTCCCTACATAAATAATCAATATTCGCAAAAGAGAAAAATTAAAAAAAAAAGAAGAAGAAATTTCAAATTAGAAACTAAAAGTATACATTGAAGATTTTCGTTCAGGCTGGGACTCGAACCCAGGGCCACTCGCTTGGAAGCCTAACACTCTAGCCATTAGTCTATGGGAGCTCTGTCGGTGGGAGTTTTAAATATAATAAAAACAAAAAATGCACCTTGGTAATTGTTTATTTAAACACTTTGAAATCTTCGTGTCGAAAAATTAAACTGACTCAGAATTTTCTTCCCTACATAAATAATCAATAATTGCAAAGGAAAGAAATTGAAAAAAAAAAGAATTTTCAAATTAGAAAAGAAATATATACATTGAAGATATTCGCTCCGGCTGGGACTCGAACCCAGGCCACTCGCTTGGAAGACCAGCGGTCTAGCCATTAGGCTATCGGAGTTCTGTCGAGCGGAGTCTTACTGCCTGACTGATACTGCCTGACTGACAGACTGACTCACTGACTGACTGATACTGACTGACTGACTCACTGACTGACCGAGACTGACTGACTAACTGCCTGACTGACTTAGACTGGACTGACTGACTGACTGACTGACTGACTGACTAACTGACTGACTGAGACTGACTGACTGACTGCTTGACTCTCTGACTGGCTATTTCACTGACTGACTGAATGACTAAATGACTGACTGACACTGACTGACTGACTGCTTGACTACCTGACTGACTGCTTGACTGACTAACTGACTGGACAGGACTGACCGACTGACTGACTGACAGACTGACTGAATAAGGGTGACTGACAGACTGACTGAATAAGGCTGACTGACTGACTGACTGACAGACTGACTGAATAAGGCTGACCGACTGACTGACTGCCTGACTGACTGAATGACTGAATGACTGACTGACTGACTGACCGAGACTGACTGACTGACTGACTGAGACTGGACTGAACTGACTGACTGACTGACTGACTGAGACTGACTGACTGCTTTAGTGACTGACTGACTGCACAGGACTGAACGACTGACTGACTGACTGCCTGACTGCCTGACTGACTGACTGACTGAATGACTGACTGACTGAGACTAAATGACTGACTGCTTGACTGACAGGCTGAAGGACTAACTGACTGACTGAGTGACTGACTGACTGGACTGACTGACTGAGACTGAATGACTGAGTGCTTGACTGATTGACTGTCAGACTGACTGACTGACTTCGCAAAAGGGAAAAATAAAAAAAAAAGAATTATAAAATTAGAAAAAAATATTTGCATTTAAGATTTCCTTTCCGGCCGGGAATCGAACCCAGTACCACGCGGTATGAACCCAACGGTCTAGCCATTAGGCTATCGGAGCTCTGTCGATGGAAGTCTTAAATATAGTAAAAACAAAAAATGCACCTTGGTAATTATTGATTCAAACACTTTGAAATTTACAGGTCGAATAATTAAACTGACTCAGAATTTTTCTCCCTACATAAATAATCAATATTCGCAAAAGAGAAAAATTAAAAAAAAAAGAAGAAGAAATTTCAAATTAGAAACTAAAAGTATACATTGAAGATTTTCGTTCAGGCTGGGACTCGAACCCAGGGCCACTCGCTTGGAAGCCTAACACTCTAGCCATTAGTCTATGGGAGCTCTGTCGGTGGGAGTTTTAAATATAATAAAAACAAAAAATGCACCTTGGTAATTGTTTATTTAAACACTTTGAAATCTTCGTGTCGAAAAATTAAACTGACTCAGAATTTTCTTCCCTACATAAATAATCAATAATTGCAAAGGAAAGAAATTGAAAAAAAATAAGAATTTTCAAATTAGAAAAGAAATATATACATTGAAGATATTCGCTCCGGCTGGGACTCGAACCCAGGCCACTCGCTTGGAAGACCAGCGGTCTAGCCATTAGGCTATCGGAGTTCTGTCGAGCGGAGTCTTACTGCCTGACTGATACTGCCTGACTGACAGACTGACTCACTGACTGACTGATACTGACTGAGTGACTCACTGACTGACCGAGACTGACTGACTAACTGCCCGACTGACTGAGACTGGACTGACTGACTGACTGACTGACTGACTAACTGACTGACTGAGACTGACTGACTGACTGCTTGACTCTCTGACTGGCTATTTCACTGACTGACTGAATGACTAAATGACTGACTGACACTGACTGACTGACTGCTTGACTACCTGACTGACTGCTTGACTGACTAACTGACTGGACAGGACAGACCGACTGACTGACTGACAGACTGACTGAATAAGGATGACTGACAGACTGACTGAATAAGGCTGACTGACTGACTGACTGACAGACTGACTGAATAAGGCTGACCGACTGACTGACTGCCTGACTGACTGACTGACTGAATGACTGACTGACTGACTGACCGAGACTGACTGACTGACTGAGACTGGACTGGACTGACTGACTGACTGACTGACTGAGACTGACTGACTGCTTTAGTGACTAACTGACTGCACAGGACTGACCGACTGACTGACTGACTGACTGCCTGACTGACTGACTGAGACTAAATACTGACTGCTTGACTGAATGGCTGAAGGACTAACTGACTGACTGAGTGACTGACTGACTGGACTGACTGACTGAGACTGAATGACTGAGTGCTTGACTGATTGACTGTCAGACTGACTGACTGACTTCGCAAAAGGGAAAAATAAAAAAAAAAGAATTATAAAATTAGAAAAAAATATTTGCATTTAAGATTTCCTTTCCGGCCGGGACTCGAACCCAGTACCACGTGCTAGGAACCCAACGGTCTAGCCATTAGGCTATCGGAGCTCTGTCGATGGAAGTCTTAAATATAATAAAAACAAAAAAATGCACCTTGGTAATTATTGATTCAAACACTTTGAAATTTACAGGTCGAATAATTAAACTGACTCAGAATTTTTCTCCCTACATAAATAATCAATATTCGCAAAAGAGAAAAATTAAAAAAAAAAGAAGAAGAAATTTCAAATTAGAAACTAAAAGTATACATTGAAGATTTTCGTTCAGGCTGGGACTCGAACCCAGGGCCACTCGCTTGGAAGCCTAACACTCTAGCCATTAGTCTATGGGAGCTCTGTCGGTGGGAGTTTTAAATATAATAAAAACAAAAAATGCACCTTGGTAATTGTTTATTTAAACACTTTGAAATCTTCGTGTCGAAAAATTAAACTGACTCAGAATTTTCTTCCCTACATAAATAATCAATAATTGCAAAGGAAAGAAATTGAAAAAAAAAAGAATTTTCAAATTAGAAAAGAAATATATACATTGAAGATATTCGCTCCGGCTGGGACTCGAACCCAGGCCACTCGCTTGGAAGACCAGCGGTCTAGCCATTAGGCTATCGGAGTTCTGTCGAGCGGAGTCTTACTGCCTGACTGATACTGCCTGACTGACAGACTGACTGATACTGACTGACTGACTCACTGACTGACCGAGACTGACTGACTAACTGCCTGACTGACTGAGACTGGACTGACTGACTGACTGACTGACTGACTGACTAACTGACTGACTGACTGAGACTGACTGACTGACTGCTTGACTCTCTGACTGGCTATTTCACTGACTGACTGAATGACTAAATGACTGACTGACACTGACTGACTGACTGCTTGACTACCTGACTGACTGCTTGACTGACTAACTGACTGGACAGGACTGACCGACTGACTGACTGACAGACTGACTGAATAAGGATGACTGACAGACTGACTGAATAAGGCTGACTGACTGACTGACTGACAGACTGACTGAATAAGGCTGACCGACTGACTGACTGCCTGACTGACTGAATGACTGAATGACTGACTGACTGACTGACCGAGACTGACTGACTGACTGACTGAGACTGGACTGGACTGACTGACTGACTGACTGACTGAGACTGACTGACTGCTTTAGTGACTAACTGACTGCACAGGACTGACCGACTGACTGACTGACTGCCTGACTGCCTGACTGACTGAATGACTGACTGACTGAGACTAAATGACTGACTGCTTGACTGACAGGCTGAAGGACTAACTGACTGACTGAGTGACTGACTGACTGGACTGACTGACTGAGACTGAATGACTGAGTGCTTGACTGATTGACTGTCAGACTGACTGACTGACTTCGCAAAAGGGAAAAATTAAAAAAAAAGAATTATAAAATTAGAAAAAAAATATTTGCATTTAAGATTTCCTTTCCGGCCGGGACTCGAACCCAGTACCACGCGCTATGAACCCAACGGTCTAGCCATTAGGCTATCGGAGCTCTGTCGATGGAAGTCTTAAATATAATAAAAACAAAAAATGCACCTTGGTAATTATTGATTCAAACACTTTGAAATTTACAGGTCGAATAATTAAACTGACTCAGAATTTTTCTCCCTACATAAATAATCAATATTCGCAAAAGAGAAAAATTAAAAAAAAAAAGAAGAAGAAATTTCAAATTAGAAACTAAAAGTATACATTGAAGATTTTCGTTCAGGCTGGGACTCGAACCCAGGGCCACTCGCTTGGAAGCCTAACACTCTAGCCATTAGTCTATGGGAGCTCTGTCGGTGGGAGTTTTAAATATAATAAAAACAAAAAATGCACCTTGGTAATTGTTTATTTAAACACTTTGAAATCTTCGTGTCGAAAAATTAAACTGACTCAGAATTTTCTTCCCTACATAAATAATCAATAATTGCAAAGGAAAGAAATTGAAAAAAAATAAGAATTTTCAAATTAGAAAAGAAATATATACATTGAAGATATTCGCTCCGGCTGGGACTCGAACCCAGGCCACTCGCTTGGAAGACCAGCGGTCTAGCCATTAGGCTATCGGAGTTCTGTCGAGCGGAGTCTTACTGCCTGACTGATACTGCCTGACTGACAGACTGACTCACTGACTGACTGATACTGACTGACTGACTCACTGACTGACCGAGACTGACTGACTAACTGCCTGACTGACTGAGACTGGACTGACTGACTGACTGACTGACTGACTGACTAACTGACTGACTGAGACTGACTGACTGACTGCTTGACTCTCTGACTGGCTATTTCACTGACTGACTGAATGACTAAATGACTGACTGACACTGACTGACTGACTGCTTGACTACCTGACTGACTGCTTGACTGACTAACTGACTGGACAGGACTGACCGACTGACTGACTGACAGACTGACTGAATAAGGCTGACTGACTGACTGACTGACAGACTGACTGAATAAGGCTGACCGACTGACTGAATAAGGCTGACCGACTGACTGACTGCCTGACTGACTGACTGACTGAATGACTGACTGACTGACCGAGACTGACTGACTGACTGACTGAGACTGGACTGGACTGACTGACTGACTGACTGAGACTGACTGACTGCTTTAGTGACTAACTGACTGCACAGGACTGACCGACTGACTGACTGACTGACTGCCTGACTGACCGACTGACTGAATGACTGACTGACTGAGACTAAATGACTGACTGCTTGACTGCCTGGCTGAAGGACTAACTGACTGACTGAGTGACTGACTGACTGGACTGACTGACTGAGACTGAGTGACTGAGTGCTTGACTGATTGACTGTCAGACTGACTGACTGACTTCGCAAAAGGGAAAAATAAAAAAAATAGAATTATAAAATTAGAAAAAAATATTTGCATTTAAGATTTCCTTTCCGGCCGGGACTCGAACCCAGTACCACGCGCTAGGAACCCAACGGTCTAGCCATTAGGCTATCGGAGCTCTGTCGATGGAAGTCTTAAATATAATAAAAACAAAAAATGCACCTTGGTAATTATTGATTCAAACACTTTGAAATTTACAGGTCGAATAATTAAACTGACTCAGAATTTTTCTCCCTACATAAATAATCAATATTCGTAAAAGAGAAAAATTTAAAAAAAAAAGAAGAAGAAATTTCAAATTAGAAACTAAAAGTATACATTGAAGATTTTCGTTCAGGCTGGGACTCGAACCCAGGGCCACTCGCTTGGAAGCCTAACACTCTAGCCATTAGTCTATGGAAGCTCTGTCGGTGGGAGTTTTAAATATAATAAAAACAAAAAATGCACCTTGGTAATTGTTTATTTAAACACTTTGAAATCTTCGTGTCGAAAAATTCAACTGACTCAGAATTTTCTTCCCTACATAAATAATCAATAGTTGCAAAGGAAAGAAATTGAAAAAAAAAAAGAATTTTCAAATTAGAAAAGAAATATATACATTGAAGATATTCGCTCCGGCTGGGACTCGAACCCAGGCCACTCGCTTGGAAGACCAGCGGTCTAGCCATTAGGCTATCGGAGTTCTGTCGAGCGGAGTCTTACTGCCTGACTGATACTGCCTGACTGACAGACTGACTCACTGACTGACTGATACTGACTGACTGACTCACTGACTGACCGAGACTGACTGACTAACTGCCTGACTGACTGAGACTGGACTGACTGACTGACTGACTAACTGACTGACTAACTGACTGACTGAGACTGACTGACTGACTGCTTGACTCTCTGACTGGCTATTTCACTGACTGACTGAATGACTAAATGACTGACTGACACTGACTGACTGACTGCTTGACTACCTGACTGACTGCTTGACTGACTAACTGACTGGACAGGACTGACCGACTGACTGACTGACAGACTGACTGAATAAGGATGACTGACAGACTGACTGAATAAGGCTGACTGACTGACTGACTGACAGACTGACTGAATAAGGCTGACCGACTGACTGACTGCCTGACTGACTGACTGACTGAATGACTGACTGACTGACTGACCGAGACTGACTGACTGAAACTGGACTGGACTGACTGACTGACTGACTGACTGACTGAGACTGACTGACTGCTTTAGTGACTAACTGACTGCACAGGACTGACCGACTGACTGACTGCCTGACTGACTGACTGACTGAATGACTGACTGACTGAGACTAAATGACTGACTGCTTGACTGCCTGGCTGAAGGACTAACTGACTGACTGAGTGACTGACTGACTGGACTGACTGACTGAGACTGAGTGACTGAGTGCTTGACTGATTGACTGTCAGACTGACTGACTGACTTCGCAAAAGGGAAAAATAAAAAAAAAAGAATTATAAAATTAGAAAAAAATATTTGCATTTAAGATTTCCTTTCCGGCCGGGACTCGAACCCAGTACCACGCGCTAGCAACCCAACGGTCTAGCCATTAGGCTATCGGAGCTCTGTCGATGGAAGTCTTAAATATAATAAAAACAAAAAATGCACCTTGGTAATTATTGATTCAAACACTTTGAAATTTACAGGTCGAATAATTAAACTGACTCAGAATTTTTCTCCCTACATAAATAATCAATATTCGTAAAAGAGAAAAATTTAAAAAAAAAAGAAGAAGAAATTTCAAATTAGAAACTAAAAGTATACATTGAAGATTTTCGTTCAGGCTGGGCCTCGAACCCAGGGCCACTCGCTTGGAAGCCTAACACTCTAGCCATTAGTCTATGGGAGCTCTGTCGGTGGGAGTTTTAAATATAATAAAAACAAAAAATGCACCTTGGTAATTGTTTATTTAAACACTTTGAAATCTTCGTGTCGAAAAATTAAACTGACTCAGAATTTTCTTCCCTACATAAATAATCAATAGTTGCAAAGGAAAGAAATTGAAAAAAAAAAAGAATTTTCAAATTAGAAAAGAAATATATACATTGAAGATATTCGCTCCGGCTGGGACTCGAACCCAGGCCACTCGCTTGGAAGACCAGCGGTCTAGCCATTAGGCTATCGGAGTTCTGTCGAGCGGAGTCTTACTGCCTGACTGATACTGCCTGACTGACAGACTGACTCACTGACTGACTGATACTGACTGACTGACTCACTGACTGACCGAGACTGACTGACTAACTGCCTGACTGACTGAGACTGGACTGACTGACTGACTGACTGACTGACTGACTGACTAACTGACTGACTGAGACTGACTGACTGACTGCTTGACTCTCTGACTGGCTATTTCACTGACTGACTGAATGACTAAATGACTGACTGACACTGACTGACTGACTGCTTGACTACCTGACTGACTGCTTGACTGACTAACTGACTGGACAGGACTGACCGACTGACTGACTGACAGACTGACTGAATAAGGATGACTGACAGACTGACTGAATAAGGCTGACTGACTGACTGACTGACAGACTGACTGAATAAGGCTGACCGACTGACTGACTGCCTGACTGACTGACTGACTGAATGACTGACTGACTGACTGACCGAGACTGACTGACTGAAACTGGACTGGACTGACTGACTGACTGACTGACTGACTGAGACTGACTGACTGCTTTAGTGACTAACTGACTGCACAGGACTGACCGACTGACTGACTGACTGACTGCCTGACTGACTGACTGACTGAATGACTGACTGACTGAGACTAAATGACTGACTGCTTGACGGACTGGCTGAATGACTAACTGACTGACTGAGTGACTGACTGACTGGACTGACTGACTGAGACTGAATGACTGAGTGCTTGACTGATTGACTGTCAGACTGACTGACTGACTTCGAAAAAGGGAAAAATAAAAAAAAAGAATTATAAAATTAGAAAAAAATATTTGCATTTAAGATTTCCTTTCCGGCCGGGACTCGAACCCAGTACCACGCGCTAGGAACCCAACGGTCTAGCCATTAGGCTATCGGAGCTCTGTCGATGGAAGTCTTAAATATAATAAAAACAAAAAATGCACCTTGGTAATTATTGATTCAAACACTTTGAAATTTACAGGTCGAATAATTAAACTGACTCAGAATTTTTCTCCCTACATAAATAATCAATATTCGCAAAAGAGAAAAATTAAAAAAAAAAGAAGAAGGAATTTCAAATTAGAAACTAAAAGTATACATTGAAGATTTTCGTTCAGGCTGGGACTCGAACCCAGGGCCACTCGCTTGGAAGCCTAACACTCTAGCCATTAGTCTATGGGAGCTCTGTCGGTGGGAGTTTTAAATATAATAAAAACAAAAAATGCACCTTGGTAATTGTTTATTTAAACACTTTGAAATCTTCGTGTCGAAAAATTAAACTGACTCAGAATTTTCTTCCCTACATAAATAATCAATAGTTGCAAAGGAAAGAAATTGAAAAAAAAAAAGAATTTTCAAATTAGAAAAGAAATATATACATTGAAGATATTCGCTCCGGCTGGGACTCGAACCCAGGCCACTCGCTTGGAAGACCAGCGGTCTAGCCATTAGGCTATCGGAGTTCTGTCGAGCGGAGTCTTACTGCCTGACTGATACTGCCTGACTGACAGACTGACTCACTGACTGACTGATACTGACTGACTGACTCACTGACTGACCGAGACTGACTGACTAACTGCCTGACTGACTGAGACTGGACTGACTGACTGACTGACTGACTGACTGACTAACTGACTGACTGAGACTGACTGACTGACTGCTTGACTCTCTGACTGGCTATTTCACTGACTGACTGAATGACTAAATGACTGACTGACACTGACTGACTGACTGCTTGACTACCTGACTGACTGCTTGACTGACTAACTGACTGGACAGGACTGACCGACTGACTGACTGACAGACTGACTGAATAAGGATGACTGACAGACTGACTGAATAAGGCTGACTGACTGACTGACTGACAGACTGACTGAATAAGGCTGACCGACTGACTGACTGCCTGACTGACTGACTGACTGAATGACTGACTGACTGACTGACCGAGACTGACTGACTGAAACTGGACTGGACTGACTGACTGACTGACTGACTGACTGAGACTGACTGACTGCTTTAGTGACTAACTGACTGACTGACTGCTTTAGTGACTAACTGACTGCACAGGACTGACCGACTGACTGACTGACTGACTGCCTGACTGACTGACTGACTGAATGACTGACTGACTGAGACTAAATGACTGACTGCTTGACTGACTGGCTGAATGACTAACTGACTGACTGAGTGACTGACTGACTGGACTGACTGACTGAGACTGAATGACTGAGTGCTTGACTGATTGACTGTCAGACTGACTGACTGACTTCGAAAAAGGGAAAAATAAAAAAAAAGAATTATAAAATTAGAAAAAAATATTTGCATTTAAGATTTCCTTTCCGGCCGGGACTCGAACCCAGTACCACGCGCTAGGAACCCAACGGTCTAGCCATTAGGCTATCGGAGCTCTGTCGATGGAAGTCTTAAATATAATAAAAACAAAAAATGCACCTTGGTAATTATTGATTCAAACACTTTGAAATTTACAGGTCGAATAATTAAACTGACTCAGAATTTTTCTCCCTACATAAATAATCAATATTCGCAAAAGAGAAAAATTTAAAAAAAAAGAAGAAGGAACTTCAAATTAGAAACTAAAAGTATACATTGAAGATTTTCGTTCAGGCTGGGACTCGAACCCAGGGCCACTCGCTTGGAAGCCTAACACTCTAGCCATTAGTCTATGGGAGCTCTGTCGGTGGGAGTTTTAAATATAATAAAAACAAAAAATGCACCTTGGTAATTGTTTATTTAAACACTTTGAAATCTTCGTGTCGAAAAATTAAACTGACTCAGAATTTTCTTCCCTACATAAATAATCAATAATTGCAAAGGAAAGAAATTGAAAAAAAAAAGAATTTTCAAATTAGAAAAGAAATATATACATTGAAGATATTCGCTACGGCTGGGACTCGAACCCAGGCCACTCGCTTGGAAGACCAGCGGTCTAGCCATTAGGCTATCGGAGTTCTGTCGAGCGGAGTCTTACTGCCTGACTGATACTGCCTGACTGACAGACTGACTGATACTGACTGACTGACTCACTGACTGAAAGAGACTGACTGACTAACTGCCTGACTGACTGAGACTGGACTGACTGACTGACTGACTGACTGACTGACTAACTGACTGACTGAGACTGACTGACTGACTGCTTGACTCTCTGACTGGCTATTTCACTGACTGACTGAATGACTAAATGACTGACTGACACTGACTGACTGACTGCTTGACTACCTGACTGACTGCTTGACTGACTAACTGACTGGACAGGACTGACCGACTGACTGAATAAGGCTGACTGACTGACTGACTGACAGACTGACTGAATAAGGCTGACCGACTGACTGAATAAGGCTGACCGACTGACTGACTGCCTGACTGACTGACTGACTGAATGACTGACTGACTGACTGACCGAGATTGACTGACTGACTGACTGAGACTGGACTGGACTGACTGACTGACTGACTGACTGAGACTGACTGACTGCTTTCGTGACTAACTGACTGCACAGGACTGACCGACTGACTGACTGACTGACTGCCTGACTGACTGACTGACTGAATGACTGACTGACTGAGACTAAATGACTGACTGCTTGACTGACTGGCTGAAGGACTAACTGACTGACTGCTTGACTGACTGACTGGACTGGACTGACCGACTGACAGACTGACTGACTGACCGATACTGACTGATTGACTGTTGGACTGACTTCGCAAAAGGGAAAAATAAAAAAAAAAGGATTATCAAATTAGAAAAAAAAATATGCATTGAAGATTTTCTTTCCGGCTGCGATTCGAACCCAGTACCACGCGCTAGGAACCCAACGGTCTAGCCATTAGGCTATCGGAGCTCTGTCGATGGAAGTCTTAAATATAATAAAAACAAAAAATGCACCTTGGTAATTATTGATTCAAACACTTTGAAATTTACAGGTCGAATAATTAAACTGACTCAGAATTTTTCTCCCTACATAAATAATCAATATTCGCAAAAGAGAAAAATCAAAAAAAAAAGAAGAAGAAATTTCAAATTAGAAACTAAAGGTATACATTGAAGATTTTCGTTCAGGCTGGGACTCGAACCCAGGGCCACTCGCTTGGAAGCCTAACACTCTAGCCATTAGTCTATGGGAGCTCTGTCGGTGGGAGTTTTAAATATAATAAAAACAAAAAATGCACCTTGGTAATTGTTTATTTAAACACTTTGAAATCTTCGTGTCGAAAAATTAAACTGACTCAGAATTTTCTTCCCTACATAAATAATCAATAGTTGCAAAGGAAAGAAATTGAAAAAAAAAAGAATTTTCAAATTAGAAAAGAAATATATACATTGAAGATATTCGCTCCGGCTGGGACTCGAACCCAGGCCACTCGCTTGGAAGACCAGCGGTCTAGCCATTAGGCTATCGGAGTTCTGTCGAGCGGAGTCTTACTGCCTGACTGATACTGCCTGACTGACAGACTGACTCACTGACTGACTGATACTGACTGACTGACTCACTGACTGACCGAGACTGACTGACTAACTGCCTGACTGACTGAGACTGGACTGACTGACTGACTGACTGACTGACTGACTAACTGACTGACTGAGACTGACTGACTGACTGCTTGACTCTCTGACTGGCTATTTCACTGACTGACTGAATGACTAAATGACTGACTGACACTGACTGACTGACTGCTTGACTACCTGACTGACTGCTTGACTGACTAACTGACTGGACAGGACTGACCGACTGACTGACTGACAGACTGACTGAATAAGGATGACTGACAGACTGACTGAATAAGGCTGACTGACTGACTGACTGACAGACTGACTGAATAAGGCTGACCGACTGACTGACTGCCTGACTGACTGACTGACTGAATGACTGACTGACTGACTGACCGAGACTGACTGACTGACTGACTGAGACTGGACTGGACTGACTGACTGACTGACTGACTGACTGAGACTGACTGACTGCTTTAGAGACTAACTGACTGCACAGGACTGACCGACTGACTGACTGACTGACTGCCTGACTGACTGACTGACTGAATGACTGACTGACTGAGACTAAATGACTGATTGCTTGACTGACTGGCTGAAGGACTAACTGACTGACTGAGTGACTGACTGACTGGACTGACTGACTGAGACTGAATGACTGAGTGCTTGACTGATTGACTGTCAGACTGACTGACTGACTTCGCAAAAGGGAAAAATAAAAAAAAAGAATTATAAAATTAGAAAAAAATATTTGCATTTAAGATTTCCTTTCCGGCCGGGACTCGAACCCAGTACCACGCGCTAGGAACCCAACGGTCTAGCCATTAGGCTATCGGAGCTCTGTCGATGGAAGTCTTAAATATAATAAAAACAAAAAATGCACCTTGGTAATTATTGATTCAAACACTTTGAAATTTACAGGTCGAATAATTAAACTGACTCAGAATTTTTCTCCCTACATAAATAATCAATATTCGCAAAAGAGAAAAATTTAAAAAAAAAAAGAAGAAGAAATTTCAAATTAGAAACTAAAAGTATACATTGAAGATTTTCGTTCAGGCTGGGACTCGAACCCAGGGCCACTCGCTTAGAACCCTAACACTCTAGCCATTAGTCTATGGGAGCTCTGTCGGTGGGAGTTTTAAATATAATAAAAACAAAAAATGCACCTTGGTAATTGTTTATTTAAACACTTTGAAATCTTCGTGTCGAAAAATTAAACTGACTCAGAATTTTCTTCCCTACATAAATAATCAATAGTTGCAAAGGAAAGAAATTGAAAAAAAAAAGAATTTTCAAATTAGAAAAGAAATATATACATTGAAGATATTCGCTCCGGCTGGGACTCGAACCCAGGCCACTCGCTTGGAAGACCAGCGGTCTAGCCATTAGGCTATCGGAGTTCTGTCGAGCGGAGTCTTACTGCCTGACTGATACTGCCTGACTGACAGACTGACTCACTGACTGACTGATACTGACTGACTGACTCACTGACTGACCGAGACTGACTGACTAACTGCCTGACTGACTGAGACTGGACTGACTGACTGACTGACTGACTGACTGACTGACTGACTAACTGACTGACTGAGACTGACTGACTGACTGCTTGACTCTCTGACTGGCTATTTCACTGACTGACTGAATGACTAAATGACTGACTGACACTGACTGACTGACTGCTTGACTACCTGACTGACTGCTTGACTGACTAACTGACTGGACAGGACTGACCGACTGACTGACTGACAGACTGACTGAATAAGGATGACTGACAGACTGACTGAATAAGGCTGACTGACTGACTGACTGACAGACTGACTGAATAAGGCTGACCGACTGACTGACTGCCTGACTGACTGACTGACTGAATGACTGAATGACTGACTGACCGAGACTGACTGACTGACTGACTGAGACTGGACTGGACTGACTGAGACTGACTGACTGCTTTAGTGACTAACTGACTGCACAGGACTGACCGACTGACTGACTGACTGACTGCCTGACTGACTGACTGACTGAATGACTGACTGAGACTAAATGACTGACTGGCTGAAGGACTAACTGACTGACTGAGTGACTGACTGACTGAACTGACTGACTGAGACTGAATGACTGAGTGCTTGACTGATTGACTGTCAGACTGACTGACTGACTTCGCAAAAGGGAAAAATAAAAAAAAAGAATTATAAAATTAGAAAAAAATATTTGCATTTAAGATTTCCTTTCCGGCCGGGACTCGAACCCAGTACCACGCGCTAGGAACCCAACGGTCTAGCCATTAGGCTATCGGAGCTCTGTCGATGGAAGTCTTAAATATAATAAAAACAAAAAATGCACCTTGGTAATTATTGATTCAAACACTTTGAAATTTACAGGTCGAATAATTAAACTGACTCAGAATTTTTCTCCCTACATAAATAATCAATATTCGCAAAAGAGAAAAATTAAAAAAAAAAAGAAGAAGAAATTTCAAATTAGAAACTAAAAGTATACATTGAAGATTTTCGTTCAGGCTGGGACTCGAACCCAGGGCCACTCGCTTGGAAGCCTAACACTCTAGCCATTAGTCTATGGGAGCTCTGTCGGTGGGAGTTTTAAATATAATAAAAACAAAAAATGCACCTTGGTAATTGTTTATTTAAACACTTTGAAATCTTCGTGTCGAAAAATTAAACTGACTCAGAATTTTCTTCCCTACATAAATAATCAATAATTGCAAAGGAAAGAAATTGAAAAAAAAAAGAATTTTCAAATTAGAAAAGAAATATATACATTGAAGATATTCGCTCCGGCTGGGACTCGAACCCAGTCCACTCGCTTGGAAGACCAGCGGTCTAGCCATTAGGCTATTGGAGTTCTGTCGAGCGGAGTCTTACTGCCTGACTGATACTGCCTGACTGACAGACTGACTCACTGACTGACTGATACTGACTGGCTGACTCACTGACTGACCGAGACTGACTGACTAACTGCCTGACTGACTGAGACTGGACTGACTGACTGACTGACTGACTGACTGACTAACTGACTGACTGAGACTGACTGACTGACTGCTTGACTACCTGACTGACTGCTTGACTGACTAACTGACTGGACAGGACTGACCGACTGACTGACTGACAGACTGACTGAATAAGGCTGACTGACTGACTGACTGACAGACTGACTGAATAAGGCTGACCGACTGACTGACTGCCTGACTGACTGACTGACTGAATGACTGACTGACTGACTGACCGAGACTGACTGACTGACTGACTGAGACTGGACTGGACTGACTGACTGACTGACTGAGACTGACTGACTGCTTTAGTGACTAACTGACTGCACAGGACTGACTGACTGACTGACTGCCTGACTGACTGACTGACTGAATGACTGACTGACTGAGACTAAATGACTGACTGCTTGACTGCCTGGCTGAAGGACTAACTGACTGACTGAGTGACTGACTGACTGGACTGACTGACTGAGACTGAGTGACTGAGTGCTTGACTGATTGACTGTCAGACTGACTGACCGACTTCGCAAAAGGGAAAAATATAAAAAAAAAGAATTATAAAATTAGAAAAAAATATTTGCATTTAAGATTTCCTTTCCGGCCGGGACTCGAACCCAGTACCACGCGCTAGCAACCCAACGGTCTAGCCATTAGGCTATCGGAGCTCTGTCGATGGAAGTCTTAAATATAATAAAAACAAAAAATGCACCTTGGTAATTATTGATTCAAACACTTTGAAATTTACAGGTCGAATAATTAAACTGACTCAGAATTTTTCTCCCTACATAAATAATCAATATTTGCAAAAGAGAAAAATTAAAAAAAAAAGAAGAAGAAATTTCAAATTAGAAACTAAAAGTATACATTGAAGATTTTCGTTCAGGCTGGGACTCGAACCCAGGGCCACTCGCTTGGAAGCCTAACACTCTAGCCATTAGTCTATGGGAGCTCTGTCGGTGGGAGTTTTAAATATAATAAAAACAAAAAATGCACCTTGGTAATTGTTTATTTAAACACTTTGAAATCTTCGTGTCGAAAAATTAAACTGACTCAGAATTTTCTTCCCTACATAAATAATCAATAGTTGCAAAGGAAAGAAATTGAAAAAAAAAAGAATTTTCAAATTAGAAAAGAAATATATACATTGAAGATATTCGCTCCGGCTGGGACTCGAACCCAGGCCACTCGCTTGGAAGACCAGCGGTCTAGCCATTAGGCTATTGGAGTTCTGTCGAGCGGAGTCTTACTGCCTGACTGATACTGCCTGACTGACAGACTGACTCACTGACTGACTGATACTGACTGGCTGACTCACTGACTGACCGAGACTGACTGACTAACTGCCTGACTGACTGAGACTGGACTGACTGACTGACTGACTGACTGACTGACTAACTGACTGACTGAGACTGACTGACTGACTGCTTGACTCTCTGACTGGCTATATCACTGACTGACTGAATGACTAAATGACTGACTGACACTGACTGACTGACTGCTTGACTACCTGACTGACTGCTTGACTGACTAACTGACTGGACAGGACTGACCGACTGACTGACTGACAGACTGACTGAATAAGGCTGACTGACTGACTGACTGACAGACTGACTGAATAAGGCTGACCGACTGACTGACTGCCTGACTGACTGACTGACTGAATGACTGACTGACTGACTGACCGAGACTGACTGACTGACTGACTGAGACTGGACTGGACTGACTGACTGACTGACTGAGACTGACTGACTGCTTTAGTGACTAACTGACTGCACAGGACTGACTGACTGACTGACTGCCTGACTGACTGACTGACTGAATGACTGACTGACTGAGACTAAATGACTGACTGCTTGACTGCCTGGCTGAAGGACTAACTGACTGACTGAGTGACTGACTGACTGGACTGACTGACTGAGACTGAGTGACTGAGTGCTTGACTGATTGACTGTCAGACTGACTGACTGACTTCGCAAAAGGGAAAAATATAAAAAAAAAGAATTATAAAATTAGAAAAAAATATTTGCATTTAAGATTTCCTTTCCGGCCGGGACTCGAACCCAGTACCACGCGCTAGGAACCCAACGGTCTAGCCATTAGGCTATCGGAGCTCTGTCGATGGAAGTCTTAAATATAATAAAAACAAAAAATGCACCTTGGTAATTATTGATTCAAACACTTTGAAATTTACAGGTCGAATAATTAAACTGACTCAGAATTTTTCTCCCTACATAAATAATCAATATTCGCAAAAGAGAAAAATTAAAAAAAAAAGAAGAAGAAATTTCAAATTAGAAACTAAAAGTATACATTGAAGATTTTCGTTCAGGCTGGGACTCGAACCCAGGGCCACTCGCTTGGAAGCCTAACACTCTAGCCATTAGTCTATGGGAGCTCTGTCGGTGGGAGTTTTAAATATAATAAAAACAAAAAATGCACCTTGGTAATTGTTTATTTAAACACTTTGAAATCTTCGTGTCGAAAAATTAAACTGACTCAGAATTTTCTTCCCTACATAAATAATCAATAGTTGCAAAGGAAAGAAATTGAAAAAAAAACGAATTTTCAAATTAGAAAAGAAATATATACATTGAAGATATTCGCTCCGGCTGGGACTCGAACCCAGGCCACTCGCTTGGAAGACCAGCGGTCTAGCCATTAGGCTATCGGAGTTCTGTCGAGCGGAGTCTTACTGCCTGACTGATACTGCCTGACTGACAGACTGACTCACTGACTGACAGATACTGACTGACTGACTCACTGACTGACCGAGACTGACTGACTAACTGCCTGACTAACTGAGACTGGACTGACTGACTGACTGACTGACTGACTGACTAACTGACTGACTGAGACTGACTGACTGACTGCTTGACTCTCTGACTGGCTATTTCACTGACTGACTGAATGACTAAATGACTGACACTGACTGACTGACTGCTTGACTACCTGACTGACTGCTTGACTGACTAACTGACTGGACAGGACTGACCGACTGACTGACTGACAGACTGACTGAATAAGGATGACTGACAGACTGACTGAATAAGGCTGACTGACTGACTGACTGACAGACTGACTGAATAAGGCTGACCGACTGACTGACTGCCTGACTGACTGACTGACTGAATGACTGACTGACTGACTGACCGAGACTGACTGACTGACTGACTGAGACTGGACTGGACTGACTGACTGACTGACTGACTGAGACTGACTGACTGCTTTAGTGACTAACTGACTGCACAGGACTGACCGACTGACTGACTGACTGACTGCCTGACTGACTGAATGACTGACTGACTGAGACTAAATGACTGACTGCTTGACTGACTGGCTGAAGGACTAACTGAGTGACTGACTGACTGGACTGACTGACTGAGACTGAATGACTGAGTGCTTGACTGATTGACTGTCAGACTGACTGACTGACTTCGAAAAAGGGAAAAATAAAAAAAAAAGAATTATAAAATTAGAAAAAAATATTTGCATTTAAGATTTCCTTTCCGGCCGGGACTCGAACCCAGTACCACGCGCTAGGAGCCCAACGGTCTAGCCATTAGGCTATCGGAGCTCTGTCGATGGAAGTCTTAAATATAATAAAAACAAAAAATGCACCTTGGTAATTATTGATTCAAACACTTTGAAATTTACAGGTCGAATAATTAAACTGACTCAGAATTTTTCTCCCTACATAAATAATCAATATTCGCAAAAGAGAAAAATTAAAAAAAAAAGAAGAAGAAATTTCAAATTAGAAACTAAAAGTATACATTGAAGATTTTCGTTCAGGCTGGGACTCGAACCCAGGGCCACTCGCTTGGAAGCCTAACACTCTAGCCATTAGTCTATGGGAGCTCTGTCGGTGGGAGTTTTAAATATAATAAAAACAAAAAATGCACCTTGGTAATTGTTTATTTAAACACTTTGAAATCTTCGTGTCGAAAAATTAAACTGACTCAGAATTTTCTTCCCTACATAAATAATCAATAATTGCAAAGGAAAGAAATTGAAAAAAAAAGAATTTTCAAATTAGAAAAGAAATATATACATTGAAGATATTCGCTCCGGCTGGGACTCGAACCCAGGCCACTCGCTTGGAAGACCAGCGGTCTAGCCATTAGGCTATCGGAGTTCTGTCGTGCGGAGTCTTACTGCCTGACTGATACTGCCTGACTGACAGACTGACTCACTGACTGACTGATACTGACTGACTGACTCACTGACTGACCGAGACTGACTGACTAACTGCCTGACTGACTGAGACTGGACTGACTGACTGACTCACTGACTGACTGATACTGACTGACTGACTCACTGACTGACCGAGACTGACTGACTAACTGCCTGACTGACTGAGACTGGACTGACTGACTGACTGACTGACTGACTAACTGACTGACTGAGACTGACTGACTGACTGCTTGACGCTCTGACTGGCTATTTCACTGACTGACTGAATGACTAAATGACTGACTGACACTGACTGACTGACTGCTTGACTACCTGACTGACTGCTTGACTGACTAACTGACTGGACAGGACTGACCGACTGACTGACTGACAGACTGACTGAATAAGGATGACTGACAGACTGACTGAATAAGGCTGACTGACTGACTGACTGACAGACTGACTGAATAAGGCTGACCGACTGACTGACTGCCTGACTGACTGACTGACTGACTGACCGAGACTGACTGACTGACTGACTGAGACTGGACTGGACTGACTGACTGACTGACTGACTGAGACTGACTGACTGCTTTAGTGACTAACTGACTGCACAGGACTGACCGACTGACTGACTGACTGACTGCCTGACTGACTGACTGACTGACTGAATGACTGACTGACTGAGACTAAATGACTGACTGCTTGACTGACTGGCTGAAGGACTAACTGACTGACTGAGTGACTGACTGACTGGACTGACTGACTGAGACTGAATGACTGAGTGCTTGACTGATTGACTGTCAGACTGACTGACTGACTTCGCAAAAGGGAAAAATAAAAAAAAAGAATTATAAAATTAGAAAAAAATATTTGCATTTAAGATTTCCTTTCCGGCCGGGACTCGAACCCAGTACCACGCGCTAGGAACCCAACGGTCTAGCCATTAGGCTATCGGAGTTCTGTCGAGCGGAGTCTTACTGCCTGACTGATACTGCCTGACTGACAGACTGACTCACTGACTGACTGATACTGACTGACTGACTCACTGACTGACCGAGACTGACTGACTAACTGCCTGACTGACTGAGACTGGACTGACTGACTGACTGACTGACTGACTGACTAACTGACTGACTGAGACTGACTGACTGACTGCTTGACTCTCTGACTGGCTATTTCACTGACTGACTGAATGACTAAATGACTGACTGACACTGACTGACTGACTGCTTGACTACCTGACTGACTGCTTGACTGACTAACTGACTGGACAGGACTGACCGACTGACTGACTGACAGACTGACTGAATAAGGATGACTGACAGACTGACTGAATAAGGCTGACTGACTGACTGACAGACTGACTGAATAAGGCTGACCGACTGACTGACTGCCTCACTGACTGACTGACTGAATGACTGACTGAATGACTGACCGAGACTGACTGACTGAAACTGGACTGGACTGACTGACTGACTGACTGACTGACTGAGACTGACTGACTGCTTTAGTGACTAACTGACTGCACAGGACTGACCGACTGACTGACTGACTGACTGCCTGACTGACTGACTGACTGAATGACTGACTGACTGAGACTAAATGACTGACTGCTTGACTGACTGGCTGAATGACTAACTGACTGACTGAGTGACTGACTGACTGAGACTGAATGACTGAGTGCTTGACTGATTGACTGTCAGACTGACTGACTGACTTCGAAAAAGGGAAAAATAAAAAAAAAGAATTATAAAATTAGAAAAAAATATTTGCATTTAAGATTTCCTTTCCGGCCGGGACTCGAACCCAGTACCACGCGCTAGGAACCCAACGGTCTAGCCATTAGGCTATCGGAGCTCTGTCGATGGAAGTCTTAAATATAATAAAAACAAAAAATGCACCTTGGTAATTATTGATTCAAACACTTTGAAATTTACAGGTCGAATAATTAAACTGACTCAGAATTTTTCTCCCTACATAAATAATCAATATTCGCAAAAGAGAAAAATTAAAAAAAAAAAGAAGAAGGAATTTCAAATTAGAAACTAAAAGTATACATTGAAGATTTTCGTTCAGGCTGGGACTCGACCCCAGGGCCACTCGCTTGGAAGCCTAACACTCTAGCCATTAGTCTATGGGAGCTCTGTCGGTGGGAGTTTTAAATATAATAAAAACAAAAAATGCACCTTGGTAATTGTTTATTTAAACACTTTGAAATCTTCGTGTCGAAAAATTAAACTGACTCAGAATTTTCTTCCCTACATAAATAATCAATAATTGCAAAGGAAAGAAATTGAAAAAAAAAAAGAATTTTCAAATTAGAAAAGAAATATATACATTGAAGATATTCGCTCCGGCTGGGACTCGAACCCAGGCCACTCGCTTGGAAGACCAGCGGTCTAGCCATTAGGCTATCGGAGTTCTGTCGAGCGGAGTCTTACTGCCTGACTGATACTGCCTGACTGACAGACTGACTCACTGACTGACTGATACTGACTGACTGACTCACTGACTGACCGAGACTGACTGACTAACTGCCTGACTGACTGAGACTGGACTGACTGACTGACTGACTGACTGACTGACTAACTGACTGACTGAGACTGACTGACTGACTGCTTGACTCTCTGACTGGCTATTTCACTGACTGACTGAATGACTAAATGACTGACTGACACTGACTGACTGACTGCTTGACTACCTGACTGACTGCTTGACTGACTAACTGACTGGACAGGACTGACCGACTGACTGACTGACAGACTGACTGAATAAGGATGACTGACAGACTGACTGAATAAGGCTGACTGACTGACTGACTGACAGACTGACTGAATAAGGCTGACCGACTGACTGACTGCCTGACTGACTGACTGACTGAATGACTGACTGACTGACTGACCGAGACTGACTGACTGACTGACTGAGACTGGACTGGACTGACTGACTGACTGACTGACTGACTGAGACTGACTGACTGCTTTAGAGACTAACTGACTGCACAGGACTGACCGACTGACTGACTGCCTGACTGACTGACTGACTGAATGACTGACTGACTGAGACTAAATGACTGATTGCTTGACTGACTGGCTGAAGGACTAACTGACTGACTGAGTGACTGACTGACTCGACTGACTGACTGAGACTGAATGACTGAGTGCTTGACTGATTGACTGTCAGACTGACTGATTGACTTCGCAAAAGGGAAAAATAAAAAAAAAAAGAATTATAAAATTAGAAAAAAATATTTGCATTTAAGATTTCCTTTCCGGCCGGGACTCGAACCCAGTACCACGCGCTAGGAACCCAACGGTCTAGCCATTAGGCTATCGGAGCTCTGTCGATGGAAGTCTTAAATATAATAAAAACAAAAAATGCACCTTGGTAATTATTGATTCAAACACTTTGAAATTTACAGGTCGAATAATTAAACTGACTCAGAATTTTTCTCCCTACATAAATAATCAATATTCGCAAAAGAGAAAAATTTAAAAAAAAAGAAGAAGAAATTTCAAATTAGAAACTAAAAGTATACATTGAAGATTTTCGTTCAGGCTGGGACTCGAACCCAGGGCCACTCGCTTAGAACCCTAACACTCTAGCCATTAGTCTATGGGAGCTCTGTCGGTGGGAGTTTTAAATATAATAAAAACAAAAAATGCACCTTGGTAATTGTTTATTTAAACACTTTGAAATCTTCGTGTCGAAAAATTAAACTGACTCAGAATTTTCTTCCCTACATAAATAATCAATAGTTGCAAAGGAAAGAAATTGAAAAAAAAAAGAATTTTCAAATTAGAAAAGAAATATATACATTGAAGATATTCGCTCCGGCTGGGACTCGAACCCAGGCCACTCGCTTGGAAGACCAGCGGTCTAGCCATTAGGCTATCGGAGTTCTGTCGAGCGGAGTCTTACTGCCTGACTGATACTGCCTGACTGACAGACTGACTCACTGACTGACTGATACTGACTGACTGACTCACTGACTGACCGAGACTGACTGACTAACTGCCTGACTGACTGAGACTGGACTGACTGACTGACTGACTGACTGACTGACTAACTGACTGACTGAGACTGACTGACTGACTGCTTGACTCTCTGACTGGCTATTTCACTGACTGACTGAATGACTAAATGACTGACTGACACTGACTGACTGACTGCTTGAATACCTGACTGACTGCTTGACTGACTAACTGACTGGACAGGACTGACCGACTGACTGACTGACAGACTGACTGAATAAGGATGACTGACAGACTGACTGAATAAGGCTGACTGACTGACTGACTGACAGACTGACTGAATAAGGCTGACCGACTGACTGACTGCCTGACTGACTGACTGACTGAATGACTGACTGACTGACTGACCGAGACTGACTGACTGACTGACTGAGACTGGACTGGACTGACTGACTGACTGACTGACTGAGACTGACTGACTGCTTTAGTGACTAACTGACTGCACAGGACTGACCGACTGACTGACTGACTGACTGCCTGACTGACTGACTGACTGAATGACTGACTGACTGAGACTAAATGACTGACTGGCTGAAGGACTAACTGACTGACTGAGTGACTGACTGACTGAACTGACTGACTGAGACTGAATGACTGAGTGCTTGACTGATTGACTGTCAGACTGACTGACTGACTTCGCAAAAGGGAAAAATAAAAAAAAAAGAATTATAAAATTAGAAAAAAATATTTGCATTTAAGATTTCCTTTCCGGCCGGGACTCGAACCCAGTACCACGCGCTAGGAACCCAACGGTCTAGCCATTAGGCTATCGGAGCTCTGTCGATGGAAGTCTTAAATATAATAAAAACAAAAAATGCACCTTGGTAATTATTGATTCAAACACTTTGAAATTTACAGGTCGAATAATTAAACTGACTCAGAATTTTTCTCCCTACATAAATAATCAATATTCGCAAAAGAGAAAAATTAAAAAAAAAAGAAGAAGAAATTTCAAATTAGAAACTAAAAGTATACATTGAAGATTTTCGTTCAGGCTGGGACTCGAACCCAGGGCCACTCGCTTGGAAGCCTAACACTCTAGCCATTAGTCTATGGGAGCTCTGTCGGTGGGAGTTTTAAATATAATAAAAACAAAAAATGCACCTTGGTAATTGTTTATTTAAACACTTTGAAATCTTCGTGTCGAAAAATTAAACTGACTCAGAATTTTCTTCCCTACATAAATAATCAATAGTTGCAAAGGAAAGAAATTGAAAAAAAAAAGAATTTTCAAATTAGAAAAGAAATATATACATTGAAGATATTCGCTCCGGCTGGGACTCGAACCCAGGCCACTCGCTTGGAAGACCAGCGGTCTAGCCATTAGGCTATCGGAGTTCTGTCGAGCGGAGTCTTACTGCCTGACTGATACTGCCTGACTGACAGACTGACTCACTGACTGACTGATACTGACTGACTGACTCACTGACTGACCGAGACTGACTGACTAACTGCCTGACTGACTGAGACTGGACTGACTGACTGACTGACTGACTGACTGACTAACTGACTGACTGAGACTGACTGACTGACTGCTTGACTCTCTGACTGGCTATTTCACTGACTGACTGAATGACTAAATGACTGACTGACACTGACTGACTGACTGCTTGACTACCTGACTGACTGCTTGACTGACTAACTGACTGGACAGGACTGACCGACTGACTGACTGACAGACTGACTGAATAAGGATGACTGACAGACTGACTGAATAAGGCTGACTGACTGACTGACTGACAGACTGACTGAATAAGGCTGACCGACTGACTGACTGCCTGACTGACTGACTGACTGAATGACTGACTGACTGACTGACCGAGACTGACTGACTGACTGACTGAGACTGGACTGGACTGACTGACTGACTGACTGACTGACTGAGACTGACTGACTGCTTTAGAGACTAACTGACTGCACAGGACTGACCGACTGACTGACTGACTGACTGCCTGACTGACTGACTGACTGAATGACTGACTGACTGAGACTAAATGACTGATTGCTTGACTGACTGGCTGAAGGACTAACTGACTGACTGAGTGACTGACTGACTGGACTGACTGACTGAGACTGAATGACTGAGTGCTTGACTGATTGACTGTCAGACTGACTGACTGACTTCGCAAAAGGGAAAAATAAAAAAAAAGAATTATAAAATTAGAAAAAAATATTTGCATTTAAGATTTCCTTTCCGGCCGGGACTCGAACCCAGTACCACGCGCTAGGAACCCAACGGTCTAGCCATTAGGCTATCGGAGCTCTGTCGATGGAAGTCTTAAATATAATAAAAACAAAAAATGCACCTTGGTAATTATTGATTCAAACACTTTGAAATTTACAGGTCGAATAATTAAACTGACTCAGAATTTTTCTCCCTACATAAATAATCAATATTCGCAAAAGAGAAAAATTTAAAAAAAAAGAAGAAGAAATTTCAAATTAGAAACTAAAAGTATACATTGAAGATTTTCGTTCAGGCTGGGACTCGAACCCAGGGCCACTCGATTAGAACCCTAACACTCTAGCCATTAGTCTATGGGAGCTCTGTCGGTGGGAGTTTTAAATATAATAAAAACAAAAAATGCACCTTGGTAATTGTTTATTTAAACACTTTGAAATCTTCGTGTCGAAAAATTAAACTGACTCAGAATTTTCTTCCCTACATAAATAATCAATAGTTGCAAAGGAAAGAAATTGAAAAAAAAAAGAATTTTCAAATTAGAAAAGAAATATATACATTGAAGATATTCGCTCCGGCTGGGACTCGAACCCAGGCCACTCGCTTGGAAGACCAGCGGTCTAGCCATTAGGCTATCGGAGTTCTGTCGAGCGGAGTCTTACTGCCTGACTGATACTGCCTGACTGACAGACTGACTCACTGACTGACTGATACTGACTGACTGACTCACTGACTGACCGAGACTGACTGACTAACTGCCTGACTGACTGAGACTGGACTGACTGACTGACTGACTGACTGACTGACTAACTGACTGACTGAGACTGACTGACTGACTGCTTGACTCTCTGACTGGCTATTTCACTGACTGACTGAATGACTAAATGACTGACTGACACTGACTAACTGACTGCTTGACTACCTGACTGACTGCTTGACTGACTAACTGACTGGACAGGACTGACCGACTGACTGACTGACAGACTGACTGAATAAGGATGACTGACAGACTGACTGAATAAGGCTGACTGACTGACTGACTGACAGACTGACTGAATAAGGCTGACCGACTGACTGACTGCCTGACTGACTGACTGACTGAATGACTGACTGACTGACTGACCGAGACTGACTGACTGACTGACTGAGACTGGACTGGACTGACTGACTGACTGACTGACTGACTGAGACTGACTGACTGCTTTAGAGACTAACTGACTGCACAGGACTGACCGACTGACTGACTGACTGACTGCCTGACTGACTGACTGACTGAATGACTGACTGACTGAGACTAAATGACTGATTGCTTGACTGACTGGCTGAAGGACTAACTGACTGACTGAGTGACTGACTGACTGGACTGACTGACTGAGACTGAATGACTGAGTGCTTGACTGATTGACTGTCAGACTGACTGACTGACTTCGCAAAAGGGAAAAATAAAAAAAAAGAATTATAAAATTAGAAAAAAATATTTGCATTTAAGATTTCCTTTCCGGCCGGGACTCGAACCCAGTACCACGCGCTAGGAACCCAACGGTCTAGCCATTAGGCTATCGGAGCTCTGTCGATGGAAGTCTTAAATATAATAAAAACAAAAAATGCACCTTGGTAATTATTGATTCAAACACTTTGAAATTTACAGGTCGAATAATTAAACTGACTCAGAATTTTTCTCCCTACATAAATAATCAATATTCGCAAAAGAGAAAAATTTAAAAAAAAAGAAGAAGAAATTTCAAATTAGAAACTAAAAGTATACATTGAAGATTTTCGTTCAGGCTGGGACTCGAACCCAGGGCCACTCGCTTAGAACCCTAACACTCTAGCCATTAGTCTATGGGAGCTCTGTCGGTGGGAGTTTTAAATATAATAAAAACAAAAAATGCACCTTGGTAATTGTTTATTTAAACACTTTGAAATCTTCGTGTCGAAAAATTAAACTGACTCAGAATTTTCTTCCCTACATAAATAATCAATAGTTGCAAAGGAAAGAAATTGAAAAAAAAAAGAATTTTCAAATTAGAAAAGAAATATATACATTGAAGATATTCGCTCCGGCTGGGACTCGAACCCAGGCCACTCGCTTGGAAGACCAGCGGTCTAGCCATTAGGCTATCGGAGTTCTGTCGAGCGGAGTCTTACTGCCTGACTGATACTGCCTGACTGACAGACTGACTCACTGACTGACTGATACTGACTGGCTGACTCACTGACTGACCAAGACTGACTGACTAACTGCCTGACTGACTGAGACTGGACTGACTGACTGACTGACTGACTGACTGACTAACTGACTGACTGAGACTGACTGACTGACTGCTTGACTCTCTGACTGGCTATATCACTGACTGACTGAATGACTAAATGACTGACTGACACTGACTGACTGACTGCTTGACTACCTGACTGACTGCTTGACTGACTAACTGACTGGACAGGACTGACCGACTGACTGACTGACAGACTGACTGAATAAGGCTGACTGACTGACTGACTGACAGACTGACTGAATAAGGCTGACCGACTGACTGACTGCCTGACTGACTGACTGACTGAATGACTGACTGACTGACTGACCGAGACTGACTGACTGACTGACTGAGACTGGACTGGACTGACTGACTGACTGACTGAGACTGACTGACTGCTTTAGTGACTAACTGACTGCACAGGACTGACTGACTGACTGACTGCCTGACTGACTGACTGACTGAATGACTGACTGACTGAGACTAAATGACTGACTGCTTGACTGCCTGGCTGAAGGACTAACTGACTGACTGAGTGACTGACTGACTGGACTGACTGACTGAGACTGAGTGACTGAGTGCTTGACTGATTGATTGTCAGACTGACTGACTGACTTCGCAAAAGGGAAAAATATAAAAAAAAAGAATTATAAAATTAGAAAAAAATATTTGCATTTAAGATTTCCTTTCCGGCCGGGACTCGAACCCAGTACCACGCGCTAGGAACCCAACGGTCTAGCCATTAGGCTATCGGAGCTCTGTCGATGGAAGTCTTAAATATAATAAAAACAAAAAATGCACCTTGGTAATTATTGATTCAAACACTTTGAAATTTACAGGTCGAATAATTAAACTGACTCAGAATTTTTCTCCCTACATAAATAATCAATATTCGCAAAAGAGAAAAATTAAAAAAAAAAGAAGAAGAAATTTCAAATTAGAAACTAAAAGTATACATTGAAGATTTTCGTTCAGGCTGGGACTCGAACCCAGGGCCACTCGCTTGGAAGCCTAACACTCTAGCCATTAGTCTATGGGAGCTCTGTCGGTGGGAGTTTTAAATATAATAAAAACAAAAAATGCACCTTGGTAATTGTTTATTTAAACACTTTGAAATCTTCGTGTCGAAAAATTAAACTGACTCAGAATTTTCTTCCCTACATAAATAATCAATAGTTGCAAAGGAAAGAAATTGAAAAAAAAACGAATTTTCAAATTAGAAAAGAAATATATACATTGAAGATATTCGCTCCGGCTGGGACTCGAACCCAGGCCACTCGCTTGGAAGACCAGCGGTCTAGCCATTAGGCTATCGGAGTTCTGTCGAGCGGAGTCTTACTGCCTGACTGATACTGCCTGACTGACAGACTGACTTACTGACTGACAGATACTGACTGACTGACTCACTGACTGACCGAGACTGACTGACTAACTGCCTGACTAACTGAGGCTGGACTGACTGACTGACTGACTGACTAACTGACTGACTGAGACTGACTGACTGACTGCTTGACTCTCTGACTGGCTATTTCACTGACTGACTGAATGACTAAATGACTGACACTGACTGACTGACTGCTTGACTACCTGACTGACTGCTTGACTGACTAACTGACTGGTTAGGACTGACCGACTGACTGACTGACAGACTGACTGAATAAGGATGACTGACAGACTGACTCAATAAGGCTGACTGACTGACTGACTGACAGACTGACTGAATAAGGCTGACCGACTGACTGACTGCCTGACTGACTGACTGACTGAATGACTGACTGACTGACTGACCGAGACTGACTGACTGACTGACTGAGACTGGACTGGACTGACTGACTGACTGACTGACTGAGACTGACTGACTGCTTTAGTGACTAACTGACTGCACAGGACTGACCGACTGACTGACTGACTGACAGCCTGACTGACTGACTGACTGACTGACTGAGACTAAATGACTGACTGGCTGAAGGACTAACTGACTGACTGAGTGACTGACTGACTGAACTGACTGACTGAGACTGAATGACTGAGTGCTTGACTGATTGACTGTCAGACTGACTGACTGACTTCGCAAAAGGGAAAAATAAAAAAAAAAGAATTATAAAATTAGAAAAAAATATTTGCATTTAAGATTTCCTTTCCGGCCGGGACTCGAACCCAGTACCACGCGCTAGGAACCCAACGGTCTAGCCATTAGGCTATCGGAGCTCTGTTGATGGAAGTCTTAAATATAATAAAAACAAAAAATGCACCTTGGTAATTATTGATTCAAACACTTTGAAATTTACAGGTCGAATAATTAAACTGACTCAGAATTTTTCTCCCTACATAAATAATCAATATTCGCAAAAGAGAAAAATTAAAAAAAAAAAGAAGAAGAAATTTCAAATTAGAAACTAAAAGTATACATTGAAGATTTTCGTTCAGGCTGGGACTCGAACCCAGGGCCACTCGCTTGGAAGCCTAACTCTCTAGCCATTAGTCTATGGGAGCTCTGTCGGTGGGAGTTTTAAATATAATAAAAACAAAAAATGCACCTTGGTAATTGTTTATTTAAACACTTTGAAATCTTCGTGTCGAAAAATTAAACTGACTCAGAATTTTCTTCCCTACATAAATAATCAATAATTGCAAAGGAAAGAAATTGAAAAAAAAAAGAATTTTCAAATTAGAAAAGAAATATATACATTGAAGATATTCGCTCCGGCTGGGACTCGAACCCAGGCCACTCGCTTGGAAGACCAGCGGTCTAGCCATTAGGCTATTGGAGTTCTGTCGAGCGGAGTCTTACTGCCTGACTGATACTGCCTGACTGACAGACTGACTCACTGACTGACTGATACTGACTGGCTGACTCACTGACTGACCGAGACTGACTGACTAACTGCCTGACTGACTGAGACTGGACTGACTGACTGACTGACTGACTGACTGACTAACTGACTGACTGAGACTGACTGACTGACTGCTTGACTCTCTGACTGGCTATATCACTGACTGACTGAATGACTAAATGACTGACTGACACTGACTGACTGACTGCTTGACTACCTGACTGACTGCTTGACTGACTAACTGACTGGACAGGACTGACCGACTGACTGACTGACAGACTGACTGAATAAGGCTGACTGACTGACTGACTGACAGACTGACTGAATAAGGCTGACCGACTGACTGACTGCCTGACTGACTGACTGACTGAATGACTGACTGACTGACTGACCGAGACTGACTGACTGACTGACTGAGACTGGACTGGACTGACTGACTGACTGACTGAGACTGACTGACAGCTTTAGTGACTAACTGACTGCACAGGACTGACTGACTGACTGACTGCCTGACTGACTGAATGACTGACTGACTGAGACTAAATGACTGACTGCTTGACTGCCTGGCTGAAGGACTAACTGACTGACTGAGTGACTGACTGACTGGACTGACTGACTGAGACTGAGTGACTGAGTGCTTGACTGATTGACTGTCAGACTGACTGACTGACTTCGCAAAAGGGAAAAATAAAAAAAAAGAATTATAAAATTAGAAAAAAATATTTGCATTTAAGATTTCCTTTCCGGCCGGGACTCGAACCCAGTACCACGCGCTAGGAACCCAACGGTCTAGCCATTAGGCTATCGGAGCTCTGTCGATGGAAGTCTTAAATATAATAAAAACAAAAAATGCACCTTGGTAATTATTGATTCAAACACTTTGAAATTTACAGGTCGAATAATTAAACTGACTCAGAATTTTTCTCCCTACATAAATAATCAATATTCGCAAAAGAGAAAAATTAAAAAAAAAAGAAGAAGGAATTTCAAATTAGAAACTAAAAGTATACATTGAAGATTTTCGTTCAGGCTGGGACTCGAACCCAGGGCCACTCGCTTGGAAGCCTAACACTCTAGCCATTAGTCTATGGGAGCTCTGTCGGTGGGAGTTTTAAATATAATAAAAACAAAAAATGCACCTTGGTAATTGTTTATTTAAACACTTTGAAATCTTCGTGTCGAAAAATTAAACTGACTCAGAATTTTCTTCCCTACATAAATAATCAATAATTGCAAAGGAAAGAAATTGAAAAAAAAAAAAGAATTTTCAAATTATAAAAGAAATATATACATTGAAGATATTCGCTCCGGCTGGGACTCGAACCCAGGCCACTCGCTTGGAAGACCAGCGGTCTAGCCATTAGGCTATCGGAGTTCTGTCGAGCGGAGTCTTACTGCCTGACTGATACTGCCTGACTGACAGACTGACTCACTGACTGACTGATACTGACTGACTGACTCACTGACTGACCGAGACTGACTGACTAACTGCCTGACTAACTGAGACTGGACTGACTGACTGACTGACTGACTGACTGAATAACTGACTGACTGAGACTGACTGACTGACTGCTTGACTCTCTGACTGGCTATTTCACTGACTGACTGAATGACTAAATGACTGACTGACACTGACTGACTGACTGCTTGACTACCTGACTGACTGCTTGACTGACTAACTGTATGGACAGGACTGACCGACTGACTGACTGACAGACTGACTGAATAAGGATGACTGACAGACTGACTGAATAAGGCTGACTGACTGACTGACTGACAGACTGACTGAATAAGGCTGACCGACTGACTGACTGCCTGACTGACTGACTGACTGAATGACTGACTGACTGACTGACCGAGACTGACTGACTGACTGAGACTGGACTGGACTGACTGACTGACTGACTGACTGAGACTGACTGACTGCTTTAGTGACTAACTGACTGCACAGGACTGACCGACTGACTGACTGACTGACTGCCTGACTGACTGACTGACTGAATGACTGACTGACTGAGACTAAATGACTGACTGCTTGACTGACTGGCTGAAGGACTAACTGAGTGACTGACTGACTGGACTGACTGACTGAGACTGAATGACTGAGTGCTTGACTGATTGACTGTCAGACTGACTGACTGACTTCGAAAAAGGGAAAAATAAAAAAAAAAAGAATTATAAAATTAGAAAAAAATATTTGCATTTAAGATTTCCTTTCCGGCCGGGACTCGAACCCAGTACCACGCGCTAGGAGCCCAACGGTCTAGCCATTAGGCTATCGGAGCTCTGTCGATGGAAGTCTTAAATATAATAAAAACAAAAAATGCACCTTGGTAATTATTGATTCAAACACTTTGAAATTTACAGGTCGAATAATTAAACTGACTCAGAATTTTTCTCCCTACATAAATAATCAATATTCGCAAAAGAGAAAAATTAAAAAAAAAGAAGAAGGAATTTCAAATTAGAAACTAAAAGTATACATTGAAGATTTTCGTTCAGGCTGGGACTCGAACCCAGGGCCAATCGCTTGGAAGCCTAACACTCTAGCCATTAGTCTATGGGAGCTCTGTCGGTGGGAGTTTTAAATATAATAAAAACAAAAAATGCACCTTGGTAATTGTTTATTTAAACACTTTGAAATCTTCGTGTCGAAAAATTAAACTGACTCAGAATTTTCTTCCCTACATAAATAATCAATAATTGCAAAGGAAAGAAATTGAAAAAAAAAGAATTTTCAAATTAGAAAAGAAATATATACATTGAAGATATTCGCTCCGGCTGGGACTCGAACCCAGGCCACTCGCTTGGAAGACCAGCGGTCTAGCCATTAGGCTATCGGAGTTCTGTCGTGAGGAGTCTTACTGCCTGACTGATACTGCCTGACTGACAGACTGACTCACTGACTGACTGATACTGACTGACTGACTCACTGACTGACCGAGACTGACTGACTAACTGCCTGACTGACTGAGACTGGACTGACTGACTGACTGACTGACTGACTAACTGACTGACTGAGACTGACTGACTGACTGCTTGACGCTCTGACTGGCTATTTCACTGACTGACTGAATGACTAAATGACTGACTGACACTGACTGACTGACTGCTTGACTACCTGACTGACTGCTTGACTGACTAACTGACTGGACAGGACTGACCGACTGACTGACTGACAGACTGACTGAATAAGGATGACTGACAGACTGACTGAATAAGGCTGACTGACTGACTGACTGACAGACTGACTGAATAAGGCTGACCGACTGACTGACTGCCTGACTGACTGACTGACTGACTGACCGAGACTGACTGACTGACTGACTGAGACTGGACTGGACTGACTGACTGACTGACTGACTGAGACTGACTGACTGCTTTAGTGACTAACTGACTGCACAGGACTGACCGACTGACTGACTGACTGACTGCCTGACTGACTGACTGACTGAATGACTGACTGACTGAGACTAAATGACTGACTGCTTGACTGACTGGCTGAAGGACTAACTGACTGACTGAGTGACTGACTGACTGGACTGACTGACTGAGACTGAATGACTGAGTGCTTGACTGATTGACTGTCAGACTGACTGACTGACTTCGCAAAAGGGAAAAATAAAAAAAAAGAATTATAAAATTAGAAAAAAATATTTGCATTTAAGATTTCCTTTCCGGCCGGGACTCGAACCCAGTACCACGCGCTAGGAACCCAACGGTCTAGCCATTAGGCTATCGGAGCTCTGTCGATGGAAGTCTTAAATATAATAAAAACAAAAAATGCACCTTGGTAATTATTGATTCAAACACTTTGAAATTTACAGGTCGAATAATTAAACTGACTCAGAATTTTTCTCCCTACATAAATAATCAATATTCGCAAAAGAGAAAAATTAAAAAAAAAGAAGAAGGAATTTCAAATTAGAAACTAAAAGTATACATTGAAGATTTTCGTTCAGGCTGGGACTCGAACCCATGGCCACTCGCTTGGAAGCCTAACACTCTAGCCATTAGTCTATGGGAGCTCTGTCGGTGGGAGTTTTAAATATAATAAAAACAAAAAATGCACCTTGGTAATTGTTTATTTAAACACTTTGAAATCTTCGTGTCGAAAAATTAAACTGACTCAGAATTTTCTTCCCTACATAAATAATCAATAATTGCAAAGGAAAGAAATTGAAAAAAAAAAGAATTTTCAAATTAGAAAAGAAATATATACATTGAAGATATTCGCTCCGGCTGGGACTCGAACCCAGGCCACTCGCTTGGAAGACCAGCGGTCTAGCCATTAGGCTATCGGAGTTCTGTCGAGCGGAGTCTTACTGCCTGACTGATACTGCCTGACTGACAGACTGACTCACTGACTGACTGATACTGACTGACTGACTCACTGACTGACCGAGACTGACTGACTAACTGCCTGACTGACTGAGACTGGACTGACTGACTGACTGAGAGACTGACTGACTAACTGACTGACTGAGACTGACTGACTGACTGCTTGACTCTCTGACTGGCTATTTCACTGACTGACTGAATGACTAAATGACTGACTGACACTGACTGACTGACTGCTTGACTACCTGACTGACTGCTTGACTGACTAACTGACTGGACAGGACTGACCGACTGACTGACTGACAGACTGACTGAATAAGGCTGACTGACTGACTGACTGACAGACTGACTGAATAAGGCTGACCGACTGACTGAATAAGGCTGACCGACTGACTGACTGCCTGACTGACTGACTGACTGAATGACTGACTGACTGACTGACCGAGACTGACTGACTGACTGAGACTGGACTGGACTGACTGACTGACTGACTGACTGAGACTGACTGACTGCTTTAGTGACTAACTGACTGCACAGGACTGACCGACTGACTGACTGACTGACTGCCTGACTGACTGACTGACTGAATGACTGACTGACTGAGACTAAATGACTGACTGCTTGACTGACTGGCTGAAGGACTAACTGAGTGACTGACTGACTGGACTGACTGACTGAGACTGAATGACTGAGTGCTTGACTGATTGACTGTCAGACTGACTGACTGACTTCGAAAAAGGGAAAAATAAAAAAAAAAAGAATTATAAAATTAGAAAAAAATATTTGCATTTAAGATTTCCTTTCCGGCCGGGACTCGAACCCAGTACCACGCGCTAGGAGCCCAACGGTCTAGCCATTAGTCTATGGGAGCTCTGTCGGTGGGAGTTTTAAATATAATAAAAACAAAAAATGCACCTTGGTAATTGTTTATTTAAACACTTTGAAATCTTCGTGTCGAAAAATTAAACTGACTCAGAATTTTCTTCCCTACATAAATAATCAATAATTGCAAAGGAAAGAAATTGAAAAAAAAAGAATTTTCAAATTAGAAAAGAAATATATACATTGAAGATATTCGCTCCGGCTGGGACTCGAACCCAGGCCACTCGCTTGGAAGACCAGCGGTCTAGCCATTAGGCTATCGGAGTTCTGTCGTGCGGAGTCTTACTGCCTGACTGATACTGCCTGACTGACAGACTGACTCACTGACTGACTGATACTGACTGACTGACTCACTGACTGACCGAGACTGACTGACTAACTGCCTGACTGACTGAGACTGGACTGACTGACTGACTGACTGACTGACTAACTGACTGACTGAGACTGACTGACTGACTGCTTGACGCTCTGACTGGCTATTTCACTGACTGACTGAATGACTAAATGACTGACTGACACTGACTGACTGACTGCTTGACTACCTGACTGACTGCTTGACTGACTAACTGACTGGACAGGACTGACCGACTGACTGACTGACAGACTGACTGAATAAGGATGACTGACAGACTGACTGAATAAGGCTGACTGACTGACTGACTGACAGACTGACTGAATAAGGCTGACCGACTGACTGACTGCCTGACTGACTGACTGACTGACTGACTGACCGAGACTGACTGACTGACTGACTGAGACTGGACTGGACTGACTGACTGACTGACTGACTGAGACTGACTGACTGCTTTAGTGACTAACTGACTGCACAGGACTGACCGACTGACTGACTGACTGACTGCCTGACTGACTGACTGACTGAATGACTGACTGACTGAGACTAAATGACTGACTGCTTGACTGACTGGCTGAAGGACTAACTGACTGACTGAGTGACTGACTGACTGGACTGACTGACTGAGACTGAATGACTGAGTGCTTGACTGATTGACTGTCAGACTGACTGACTGACTTCGCAAAAGGGAAAAATAAAAAAAAAGAATTATAAAATTAGAAAAAAATATTTGCATTTAAGATTTCCTTTCCGGCCGGGACTCGAACCCAGTACCACGCGCTAGGAACCCAACGGTCTAGCCATTAGGCTATCGGAGCTCTGTCGATGGAAGTCTTAAATATAATAAAAACAAAAAATGCACCTTGGTAATTATTGATTCAAACACTTTGAAATTTACAGGTCGAATAATTAAACTGACTCAGAATTTTTCTCCCTACATAAATAATCAATATTCGCAAAAGAGAAAAATTAAAAAAAAAAGAAGAAGGAATTTCAAATTAGAAACTAAAAGTATACATTGAAGATTTTCGTTCAGGCTGGGACTCGAACCCAGGGCCAATCGCTTGGAAGCCTAACACTCTAGCCATTAGTCTATGGGAGCTCTGTCGGTGGGAGTTTTAAATATAATAAAAACAAAAAATGCACCTTGGTAATTGTTTATTTAAACACTTTGAAATCTTCGTGTCGAAAAATTAAACTGACTCAGAATTTTCTTCCCTACATAAATAATCAATAATTGCAAAGGAAAGAAATTGAAAAAAAAAAGAATTTTCAAATTAGAAAAGAAATATATACATTGAAGATATTCGCTCCGGCTGGGACTCGAACCCAGGCCACTCGCTTGGAAGACCAGCGGTCTAGCCATTAGGCTATCGGAGTTCTGTCGAGCGGAGTCTTACTGCCTGACTGATACTGCCTGACTGACAGACTGACTCACTGACTGACTGATACTGACTGACTGACTCACTGACTGACCGAGACTGACTGACTAACTGCCTGACTGACTGAGACTGGACTGACTGACTGACTGAGTGACTGACTGACTAACTGACTGACTGAGACTGACTGACTGACTGCTTGACTCTCTGACTGGCTATTTCACTGACTGACTGAATGACTAAATGACTGACTGACACTGACTGACTGACTGCTTGACTACCTGACTGACTGCTTGACTGACTAACTGACTGGACAGGACTGACCGACTGACTGACTGACTGACTGAATAAGGCTGACTGACTGACTGACTGACAGACTGACTGAATAAGGCTGACCGATTGACTGAATAAGGCTGACCGACTGACTGACTGCCTGACTGACTGACTGACTGAATGACTGACTGACTGACTGACCGAGACTGACTGACTGACTGAGACTGGACTGGACTGACTGACTGACTGACTGACTGAGACTGACTGACTGCTTTAGTGACTAACTGACTGCACAGGACTGACCGACTGACTGACTGACTGACTGCCTGACTGACTGACTGACTGAATGACTGACTGACTGAGACTAAATGACTGACTGCTTGACTGACTGGCTGAAGGACTAACTGAGTGACTGACTGACTGGACTGACTGACTGAGACTGAATGACTGAGTGCTTGACTGATTGACTGTCAGACTGACTGACTGACTTCGAAAAAGGGAAAAATAAAAAAAAAATAATTATAAAATTAGAAAAAAATATTTGCATTTAAGATTTCCTTTCCGGCCGGGACTCGAACCCAGTACCACGCGCTAGGAGCCCAACGGTCTAGCCATTAGGCTATCGGAGCTCTGTCGATGGAAGTCTTAAATATAATAAAAACAAAAAATGCACCTTGGTAATTATTGATTCAAACACTTTGAAATTTACAGGTCGAATAATTAAACTGACTCAGAATTTTTCTCCCTACATAAATAATCAATATTCGCAAAAGAGAAAAATTAAAAAAAAAAGAAGAAGAAATTTCAAATTAGAAACTAAAAGTATACATTGAAGATTTTCGTTCAGGCTGGGACTCGAACCCAGGGCCACTCGCTTGGAAGCCTAACACTCTAGCCATTAGTCTATGGGAGCTCTGTCGGTGGGAGTTTTAAATATAATAAAAACAAAAAATGCACCTTGGTAATTGTTTATTTAAACACTTTGAAATCTTCGTGTCGAAAAATTAAACTGACTCAGAATTTTCTTCCCTACATAAATAATCAATAATTGCAAAGGAAAGAAATTGAAAAAAAAAGAATTTTCAAATTAGAAAAGAAATATATACATTGAAGATATTCGCTCCGGCTGGGACTCGAACCCAGGCCACTCGCTTGGAAGACCAGCGGTCTAGCCATTAGGCTATCGGAGTTCTGTCGTGCGGAGTCTTACTGCCTGACTGATACTGCCTGACTGACAGACTGACTCACTGACTGACTGATACTGACTGACTCACTGACTGACCGAGACTGACTGACTAACTGCCTGACTGACTGAGACTGGACTGACTGACTGACTGACTGACTGACTAACTGACTGACTGAGACTGACTGACTGACTGCTTGACGCTCTGACTGGCTATTTCACTGACTGACTGAATGACTAAATGACTGACTGACACTGACTGACTGACTGCTTGACTACCTGACTGACTGCTTGACTGACTAACTGACTGGACAGGACTGACCGACTGACTGACTGACAGACTGACTGAATAAGGATGACTGACAGACTGACTGAATAAGGCTGACTGACTGACTGACTGACAGACTGACTGAATAAGGCTGACCGACTGACTGACTGCCTGACTGACTGACTGACTGACTGACTGACCGAGACTGACTGACTGACTGACTGAGACTGGACTGGACTGACTGACTGACTGACTGACTGAGACTGACTGACTGCTTTAGTGACTAACTGACTGCACAGGACTGACCGACTGACTGACTGACTGACTGCCTGACTGACTGACTGACTGAATGACTGACTGACTGAGACTAAATGACTGACTGCTTGACTGACTGGCTGAAGGACTAACTGACTGACTGAGTGACTGACTGACTGGACTGACTGACTGAGACTGAATGACTGAGTGCTTGACTGATTGACTGTCAGACTGACTGACTGACTTCGCAAAAGGGAAAAATAAAAAAAAAGAATTATAAAATTAGAAAAAAATATTTGCATTTAAGATTTCCTTTCCGGCCGGGACTCGAACCCAGTACCACGCGCTAGGAACCCAACGGTCTAGCCATTAGGCTATCGGAGCTCTGTCGATGGAAGTCTTAAATATAATAAAAACAAAAAATGCACCTTGGTAATTATTGATTCAAACACTTTGAAATTTACAGGTCGAATAATTAAACTGACTCAGAATTTTTCTCCCTACATAAATAATCAATATTCGCAAAAGAGAAAAATTAAAAAAAAAAGAAGAAGGAATTTCAAATTAGAAACTAAAAGTATACATTGAAGATTTTCGTTCAGGCTGGGACTCGAACCCAGGGCCAATCGCTTGGAAGCCTAACACTCTAGCCATTAGTCTATGGGAGCTCTGTCGGTGGGAGTTTTAAATATAATAAAAACAAAAAATGCACCTTGGTAATTGTTTATTTAAACACTTTGAAATCTTCGTGTCGAAAAATTAAACTGACTCAGAATTTTCTTCCCTACATAAATAATCAATAATTGCAAAGGAAAGAAATTGAAAAAAAAAAGAATTTTCAAATTAGAAAAGAAATATATACATTGAAGATATTCGCTCCGGCTGGGACTCGAACCCAGGCCACTCGCTTGGAAGACCAGCGGTCTAGCCATTAGGCTATCGGAGTTCTGTCGAGCGGAGTCTTACTGCCTGACTGATACTGCCTGACTGACAGACTGACTCACTGACTGACTGATACTGACTGACTGACTCACTGACTGACCGAGACTGACTGACTAACTGCCTGACTGACTGAGACTGGACTGACTGACTGACTGAGTGACTGACTGACTAACTGACTGACTGAGACTGACTGACTGACTGCTTGAGTCTCTGACTGGCTATTTCACTGACTGACTGAATGACTAAATGACTGACTGACACTGACTGACTGACTGCTTGACTACCTGACTGACTGCTTGACTGACTAACTGACTGGACAGGACTGACCGACTGACTGACTGACAGACTGACTGAATAAGGATGACTGACAGACTGACTGAATAAGGCTGACTGACTGACTGACTGACAGACTGACTGAATAAGGCTGACCGACTGACTGACTGCCTGACTGACTGACTGACTGACTGACTGACCGAGACTGACTGACTGACTGACTGAGACTGGACTGGACTGACTGACTGACTGACTGACTGAGACTGACTGACTGCTTTAGTGACTAACTGACTGCACAGGACTGACCGACTGACTGACTGACTGACTTCCTGACTGACTGACTGACTGAATGACTGACTGACTGAGACTAAATGACTGACTGCTTGACTGACTGGCTGAAGGACTAACTGACTGACTGAGTGACTGACTGACTGGACTGACTGACTGAGACTGAATGACTGAGTGCTTGACTGATTGACTGTCAGACTGACTGACTGACTTCGCAAAAGGGAAAAATAAAAAAAAAGAATTATAAAATTAGAAAAAAATATTTGCATTTAAGATTTCCTTTCCGGCCGGGACTCGAACCCAGTACCACGCGCTAGGAACCCAACGGTCTAGCCATTAGGCTATCGGAGCTCTGTCGATGGAAGTCTTAAATATAATAAAAACAAAAAATGCACCTTGGTAATTATTGATTCAAACACTTTGAAATTTACAGGTCGAATAATTAAACTGACTCAGAATTTTTCTCCCTACATAAATAATCAATATTCGCAAAAGAGAAAAATTAAAAAAAAAAGAAGAAGGAATTTCAAATTAGAAACTAAAAGTATACATTGAAGATTTTCGTTCAGGCTGGGACTCGAACCCAGGGCCAATCGCTTGGAAGCCTAACACTCTAGCCATTAGTCTATGGGAGCTCTGTCGGTGGGAGTTTTAAATATAATAAAAACAAAAAATGCACCTTGGTAATTGTTTATTTAAACACTTTGAAATCTTCGTGTCGAAAAATTAAACTGACTCAGAATTTTCTTCCCTACATAAATAATCAATAATTGCAAAGGAAAGAAATTGAAAAAAAAAAGAATTTTCAAATTAGAAAAGAAATATATACATTGAAGATATTCGCCCCGGCTGGGACTCGAACCCAGGCCACTCGCTTGGAAGACCAGCGGTCTAGCCATTAGGCTATCGGAGTTCTGTCGAGCGGAGTCTTACTGCCTGACTGATACTGCCTGACTGACAGACTGACTCACTGACTGACTGATACTGACTGACTGACTCACTGACTGACCGAGACTGACTGACTAACTGCCTGACTGACTGAGACTGGACTGACTGACTGACTGAGTGACTGACTGACTAACTGACTGACTGAGACTGACTGACTGACTGCTTGACTCTCTGACTGGCTATTTCACTGACTGACTGAATGACTAAATGACTGACTGACACTGACTGACTGACTGCTTGACTACCTGACTGACTGCTTGACTGACTAACTGACTGGACAGGACTGACCGACTGACTGACTGACAGACTGACTGAATAAGGCTGACTGACTGACTGACTGACAGACTGACTGAATAAGGCTGACCGACTGACTGAATAAGGCTGACCGACTGACTGACTGCCTGACTGACTGACTGACTGAATGACTGACTGACTGACTGACCGAGACTGACTGACTGACTGAGACTGGACTGGACTGACTGACTGACTGACTGACTGAGACTGACTGACTGCTTTAGTGACTAACTGACTGCACAGGACTGACCGACTGACTGACTGACTGACTGCCTGACTGACTGACTGACTGAATGACTGACTGACTGAGACTAAATGACTGACTGCTTGACTGACTGGCTGAAGGACTAACTGAGTGACTGACTGACTGGACTGACTGACTGAGACTGAATGACTGAGTGCTTGACTGATTGACTGTCAGACTGACTGACTGACTTCGAAAAAGGGAAAAATAAAAAAAAAAATAATTATAAAATTAGAAAAAAATATTTGCATTTAAGATTTCCTTTCCGGCCGGGACTCGAACCCAGTACCACGCGCTAGGAGCCCAACGGTCTAGCCATTAGGCTATCGGAGCTCTGTCGATGGAAGTCTTAAATATAATAAAAACAAAAAATGCACCTTGGTAATTATTGATTCAAACACTTTGAAATTTACAGGTCGAATAATTAAACTGACTCAGAATTTTTCTCCCTACATAAATAATCAATATTCGCAAAAGAGAAAAATTAAAAAAAAAAGAAGAAGAAATTTCAAATTAGAAACTAAAAGTATACATTGAAGATTTTCGTTCAGGCTGGGACTCGAACCCAGGGCCACTCGCTTGGAAGCCTAACACTCTAGCCATTAGTCTATGGGAGCTCTGTCGGTGGGAGTTTTAAATATAATAAAAACAAAAAATGCACCTTGGTAATTGTTTATTTAAACACTTTGAAATCTTCGTGTCGAAAAATTAAACTGACTCAGAATTTTCTTCCCTACATAAATAATCAATAATTGCAAAGGAAAGAAATTGAAAAAAAAAGAATTTTCAAATTAGAAAAGAAATATATACATTGAAGATATTCGCTCCGGCTGGGACTCGAACCCAGGCCACTCGCTTGGAAGACCAGCGGTCTAGCCATTAGGCTATCGGAGTTCTGTCGTGCGGAGTCTTACTGCCTGACTGATACTGCCTGACTGACAGACTGACTCACTGACTGACTGATACTGACTGACTGACTCACTGACTGACCGAGACTGACTGACTAACTGCCTGACTGACTGAGACTGGACTGACTGACTGACTGACTGACTGACTAACTGACTGACTGAGACTGACTGACTGACTGCTTGACGCTCTGACTGGCTATTTCACTGACTGACTGAATGACTAAATGACTGACTGACACTGACTGACTGTTTGCTTGACTACCTGACTGACTGCTTGACTGACTAACTGACTGGACAGGACTGACCGACTGACTGAGTGACAGACTGACTGAATAAGGATGACTGACAGACTGACTGAATAAGGCTGACTGACTGACTGACTGACAGACTGACTGAATAAGGCTGACCGACTGACTGACTGCCTGACTGACTGACTGACTGACTGACTGACCGAGACTGACTGACTGACTGACTGAGACTGGACTGGACTGACTGACTGACTGACTGACTGAGACTGACTGACTGCTTTAGTGACTAACTGACTGCACAGGACTGACCGACTGACTGACTGACTGACTGCCTGACTGACTGACTGACTGAATGACTGACTGACTGAGACTAAATGACTGACTGCTTGACTGACTGGCTGAAGGACTAACTGACTGACTGAGTGACTGACTGACTGGACTGACTGACTGAGACTGAATGACTGAGTGCTTGACTGATTGACTGTCAGACTGACTGACTGACTTCGCAAAAGGGAAAAATAAAAAAAAAGAATTATAAAATTAGAAAAAAATATTTGCATTTAAGATTTCCTTTCCGGCCGGGACTCGAACCCAGTACCACGCGCTAGGAACCCAACGGTCTAGCCATTAGGCTATCGGAGCTCTGTCGATGGAAGTCTTAAATATAATAAAAACAAAAAATGCACCTTGGTAATTATTGATTCAAACACTTTGAAATTTACAGGTCGAATAATTAAACTGACTCAGAATTTTTCTCCCTACATAAATAATCAATATTCGCAAAAGAGAAAAATTAAAAAAAAAAGAAGAAGGAATTTCAAATTAGAAACTAAAAGTATACATTGAAGATTTTCGTTCAGGCTGGGACTCGAACCCAGGGCCAATCGCTTGGAAGCCTAACACTCTAGCCATTAGTCTATGGGAGCTCTGTCGGTGGGAGTTTTAAATATAATAAAAACAAAAAATGCACCTTGGTAATTGTTTATTTAAACACTTTGAAATCTTCGTGTCGAAAAATTAAACTGACTCAGAATTTTCTTCCCTACATAAATAATCAATAATTGCAAAGGAAAGAAATTGAAAAAAAAAAGAATTTTCAAATTAGAAAAGAAATATATACATTGAAGATATTCGCTCCGGCTGGGACTCGAACCCAGGCCACTCGCTTGGAAGACCAGCGGTCTAGCCATTAGGCTATCGGAGTTCTGTCGAGCGGAGTCTTACTGCCTGACTGATACTGCCTGACTGACAGACTGACTCACTGACTGACTGATACTGACTGACTGACTCACTGACTGACCGAGACTGACTGACTAACTGCCTGACTGACTGAGACTGGACTGACTGACTGACTGAGTGACTGACTGACTAACTGACTGACTGAGACTGACTGACTGACTGCTTGAGTCTCTGACTGGCTATTTCACTGACTGACTGAATGACTAAATGACTGACTGACACTGACTGACTGACTGCTTGACTACCTGACTGACTGCTTGACTGACTAACTGACTGGACAGGACTGACCGACTGACTGACTGACAGACTGACTGAATAAGGCTGACTGACTGACTGACTGACAGACTGACTGAATAAGGCTGACCGACTGACTGAATAAGGCTGACCGACTGACTGACTGCCTGACTGACTGACTGACTGAATGACTGACTGACTGACTGACCGAGACTGACTGACTGACTGACTGAGACTGGACTGGACTGACTGACTGACTGACTGACTGACTGAGACTGACTGCTTTAGTGACTAACTGACTGCACAGGACTGACCGACTGACTGACTGACTGACTGCCTGACTGACTGACTGACTGAATGACTGACTGACTGAGACTAAATGACTGACTGCTTGACTGACTGGCTGAAGGACTAACTGAGTGACTGACTGACTGGACTGACTGACTGAGACTGAATGACTGAGTGCTTGACTGATTGACTGTCAGACTGACTGACTGACTTCGAAAAAGGGAAAAATAAAAAAAAAAGAATTATAAAATTAGAAAAAAATATTTGCATTTAAGATTTCCTTTCCGGCCGGGACTCGAACCCAGTACCACGCGCTAGCAGCCCAACGGTCTAGCCATTAGGCTATCGGAGCTCTGTCGATGGAAGTCTTAAATATAATAAAAACAAAAAATGCACCTTGGTAATTATTGATTCAAACACTTTGAAATTTACAGGTCGAATAATTAAACTGACTCAGAATTTTTCTCCCTACATAAATAATCAATATTCGCAAAAGAGAAAAATTAAAAAAAAAAGAAGAAGAAATTTCAAATTAGAAACTAAAAGTATACATTGAAGATTTTCGTTCAGGCTGGGACTCGAACCCAGGGCCACTCGCTTGGAAGCCTAACACTCTAGCCATTAGTCTATGGGAGCTCTGTCGGTGGGAGTTTTAAATATAATAAAAACAAAAAATGCATCTTGGTAATTGTTTATTTAAACACTTTGAAATCTTCGTGTCGAAAAATTAAACTGACTCAGAATTTTCTTCCCTACATAAATAATCAATAATTGCAAAGGAAAGAAATTGAAAAAAAAAGAATTTTCAAATTAGAAAAGAAATATATACATTGAAGATATTCGCTCCGGCTGGGACTCGAACCCAGGCCACTCGCTTGGAAGACCAGCGGTCTAGCCATTAGGCTATCGGAGTTCTGTCGTGCGGAGTCTTACTGCCTGACTGATACTGCCTGACTGACAGACTGACTCACTGACTGACTGATACTGACTGACTGACTCACTGACTGACCGAGACTGACTGACTAACTGCCTGACTGACTGAGACTGGACTGACTGACTGACTGACTGACTGACTGACTGACTAACTGACTGACTGAGACTGACTGACTGACTGCTTGACGCTCTGACTGGCTATTTCACTGACTGACTGAATGACTAAATGACTGACTGACACTGACTGACTGACTGCTTGACTACCTGACTGACTGCTTGACTGACTAACTGACTGGACAGGACTGACCGACTGACTGACTGACAGACTGACTGAATAAGGATGACTGACAGACTGACTGAATAAGGCTGACTGACTGACTGACTGACTGAATAAGGCTGACCGACTGACTGACTGCCTGACTGACTGACTGACTGAATGACTGACTGACTGACTGACCGAGACTGACTGACTGACTGACTGAGACTGGACTGGACTGACTGACTGACTGACTGACTGAGACTGACTGACTGCTTTAGTGACTAACTGACTGCACAGGACTGACCGACTGACTGACTGACTGACTGCCTGACTGACTGACTGACTGAATGACTGACTGACTGAGACTAAATGACTGACTGCTTGACTGACTGGCTGAAGGACTAACTGACTGACTGAGTGACTGACTGACTGGACTGACTGACTGAGACTGAATGACTGAGTGCTTGACTGATTGACTGTCAGACTGACTGACTGACTTCGCAAAAGGGAAAAATAAAAAAAAAGAATTATGAAATTAGAAAAAAATATTTGCATTTAAGATTTCCTTTCCGGCCGGGACTCGAACCCAGTACCACGCGCTAGGAACCCAACGGTCTAGCCATTAGGCTATCGGAGCTCTGTCGATGGAAGTCTTAAATATAATAAAAACAAAAAATGCACCTTGGTAATTATTGATTCAAACACTTTGAAATTTACAGGTCGAATAATTAAACTGACTCAGAATTTTTCTCCCTACATAAATAATCAATATTCGCAAAAGAGAAAAATTAAAAAAAAAAGAAGAAGGAATTTCAAATTAGAAACTAAAAGTATACATTGAAGATTTTCGTTCAGGCTGGGACTCGAACCCAGGGCCACTCGCTTGGAAGCCTAACACTCTAGCCATTAGTCTATGGGAGCTCTGTCGGTGGGAGTTTTAAATATAATAAAAACAAAAAATGCACCTTGGTAATTGTTTATTTAAACACTTTGAAATCTTCGTGTCGAAAAATTAAACTGACTCAGAATTTTCTTCCCTACATAAATAATCAATAATTGCAAAGGAAAGAAATTGAAAAAAAAAGAATTTTCAAATTAGAAAAGAAATATATACATTGAAGATATTCGCTCCGGCTGGGACTCGAACCCAGGCCACTCGCTTGGAAGACCAGCGGTCTAGCCATTAGGCTATCGGAGTTCTGTCGTGCGGAGTCTTACTGCCTGACTGATACTGCCTGACTGACAGACTGACCCACTGACTGACTGATACTGACTGACTGACTCACTGACTGACCGAGACTGACTGACTAACTGCCTGACTGACTGAGACTGGACTGACTGACTGACTGACTGACTGACTGACTAACTGACTGACTGAGACTGACTGACTGACTGCTTGACGCTCTGACTGGCTATTTCACTGACTTACTGAATGACTAAATGACTGACTGACACTGACTGACTGACTGCTTGACTACCTGACTGACTGCTTGACTGACTAACTGACTGGACAGGACTGACCGACTGACTGACTGACAGACTGACTGAATAAGGATGACTGACAGACTGACTGAATAAGGCTGACTGACTGACTGACTGACAGACTGACTGAATAAGGCTGACCGACTGACTGACTGCCTGACTGACTGACTGACTGAATGACTGACTGACTGACTGACCGAGACTGACTGACTGACTGACTGAGACTGGACTGGACTGACTGACTGACTGACTGACTGAGACTGACTGACTGCTTTAGTGACTAACTGACTGCACAGGACTGACCGACTGACTGACTGACTGACTGCCTGACTGACTGACTGACTGAATGACTGACTGACTGAGACTAAATGACTGACTGCTTGACTGACTGGCTGAAGGACTAACTGACTGACTGAGTGACTGACTGACTGGACTGACTGACTGAGACTGAATGACTGAGTGCTTGACTGATTGACTGTCAGACTGACTGACTGACTTCGCAAAAGGGAAAAATAAAAAAAAAGAATTATAAAATTAGAAAAAAATATTTGCATTTAAGATTTCCTTTCCGGCCGGGACTCGAACCCAGTACCACGCGCTAGGAACCCAACGGTCTAGCCATTAGGCTATCGGAGCTCTGTCGATGGAAGTCTTAAATATAATAAAAACAAAAAATGCACCTTGGTAATTATTGATTCAAACACTTTGAAATTTATAGGTCGAATAATTAAACTGACTCAGAATTTTTCTCCCTACATAAATAATCAATATTCGCAAAAGAGAAAAATTTAAAAAAAAAAGAAGAAGGAATTTCAAATTAGAAACTAAAAGTATACATTGAAGATTTTCGATCAGGCTGGGACTCGAACCCATGGCCACTCGCTTGGAAGCCTAACACTCTAGCCATTAGTCTATGGGAGCTCTGTCGGTGGGAGTTTTAAATATAATAAAAACAAAAAATGCACCTTGGTAATTGTTTATTTAAACACTTTGAAATCTTCGTGTCGAAAAATTAAACTGACTCAGAATTTTCTTCCCTACATAAATAATCAATAATTGCAAAGGAAAGAAATTGAAAAAAAAAAGAATTTTCAAATTAGAAAAGAAATATATACATTGAAGATATTCGCTCCGGCTGGGACTCGAACCCAGGCCACTCGCTTGGAAGACCAGCGGTCTAGCCATTAGGCTATCGGAGTTCTGTCGAGCGGAGTCTTACTGCCTGACTGATACTGCCTGACTGACAGACTGACTGATACTGACTGACTGACTCACTGACTGACCGAGACTGACTGACTGACTGACTGACTGACTGACTGACTAACTGACTGACTGACTGACTGCTTGACTCTCTGACTGGCTATTTCACTGACTTACTGAATGACTAAATGACTGACTGACACTGACTGACTGACTGCTTGACTACCTGACTGACTGCTTGACTGACTAACTGACTGGACAGGACTGACCGACTGACTGACTGACAGACTGACTGAATAAGGCTGACTGACTGACTGACTGACAGACTGACTGAATAAGGCTGACCGACTGACTGAATAAGGCTGACCGACTGACTGACTGCCTGACTGACTGACTGACTGAATGACTGACTGACTGACTGACCGAGACTGACTGACTGACTGACTGAGACTGGACTGGACTGACTGACTGACTGACTGACTGAGACTGACTGACTGCTTTAGTGACTAACTGACTGCACAGGACTGACCGACTGACTGACTGACTGACTGCCTGACTGACTGACTGACTGAATGACTGACTGACTGAGACTAAATGACTGACTGCTTGACTGACTGGCTGAAGGACTAACTGACTGACTGAGTGACTGACTGACTGGACTGACTGACTGAGACTGAATGACTGAGTGCTTGACTGATTGACTGTCAGACTGACTGACTGACTTCGCAAAAGGGAAAAATAAAAAAAAAGAATTATAAAATTAGAAAAAAATATTTGCATTTAAGATTTCCTTTCCGGCCGGGACTCGAACCCAGTACCACGCGCTAGGAACCCAACGGTCTAGCCATTAGGCTATCGGAGCTCTGTCGAGCGGAGTCTTACTGCCTGACTGATACTGCCTGACTGACAGACTGGCTCACTGACTGACTGATACTGACTGACTGACTCACTGACTGACCGAGACTGACTGACTAACTGCCTGACTGACTGAGACTGGACTGACTGACTGACTGACTGACTGACTGACTAACTGACTGACTGAGACTGACTGACTGACTGCTTGACTCTCTGACTGGCTATTTCACTGACTGAGTGAATGACTAAATGACTGACTGACACTGACTGACTGACTGCTTGACTACCTGACTGACTGCTTGACTGACTAACTGACTGGACAGGACTGACCGACTGACTGACTGACAGACTGACTGAATAAGGATGACTGACAGACTGACTGAATAAGGCTGACTGACTGACTGACTGACAGACTGACTGAATAAGGCTGACCGACTGACTGACTGCCTGACTGACTGACTGACTGAATGACTGACTGACTGACTGACCGAGACTGACTGACTGACTGACTGAGACTGGACTGGACTGACTGACTGACTGACTGACTGACTGCTTTAGTGACTAACTGACTGCACAGGACTGACCGACTGACTGACTGACTGACTGCCTGACTGACTGACTGACTGAATGACTGACTGACTGAGACTAAATGACTGACTGCTTGACTGACTGGCTGAAGGACTAACTGACTGACTGAGTGACTGACTGACTGGACTGACTGACTGAGACTGAATGACTGAGTGCTTGACTGATTGACTGTCAGACTGACTGACTGACTTCGAAAAAGGGAAAAATAAAAAAAAAGAATTATAAAATTAGAAAAAAATATTTGCATTTAAGATTTTCTTTCCGGCTGGGACTCGAACCCAGTACCACGCGCTAGGAACCCAACGGTCTAGCCATTAGGCTATCGGAGCTCTGTCGATGGAAGTCTTAAATATAATAAAAACAAAAAATGCACCTTGGTAATTATTGATTCAAACACTTTGAAATTTACAGGTCGAATAATTAAACTGACTCAGAATTTTTCTCCCTACATAAATAATCAATATTCGCAAAAGAGAAAAATTAAAAAAAAAAGAAGAAGGAATTTCAAATTAGAAACTAAAAGTATACATTGAAGATTTTCGTTCAGGCTGGGACTCGAACCCAGGGCCACTCGCTTGGAAGCCTAACACTCTAGCCATTAGTCTATGGGAGCTCTGTCGGTGGGAGTTTTAAATATAATAAAAACAAAAAATGCACCTTGGTAATTGTTTATTTAAACACTTTGAAATCTTCGTGTCGAAAAATTAAACTGACTCAGAATTTTCTTCCCTACATAAATAATCAATAATTGCAAAGGAAAGAAATTGAAAAAAAAAGAATTTTCAAATTAGAAAAGAAATATATACATTGAAGATATTCGCTCCGGCTGGGACTCGAACCCAGGCCACTCGCTTGGAAGACCAGCGGTCTAGCCATTAGGCTATCGGAGTTCTGTCGAGCGGAGTCTTACTGCCTGACTGATACTGCCTGACTGACAGACTGACTCACTGACTGACTGATACTGACTGACTGACTCACTGACTGACCGAGACTGACTGACTAACTGCCTGACTGACTGAGACTGGACTGACTGACTGACTGACTGACTGACTGACTAACTGACTGACTGAGACTGACTGACTGACTGCTTGACTCTCTGACTGGCTATTTCACTGACTGACTGAATGACTAAATGACTGACTGACACTGACTGACTGACTGCTTGACTACCTGACTGACTGCTTGACTGACTAACTGACTGGACAGGACTGACCGACTGACTGACTGACAGACTGACTGAATAAGGATGACTGACAGACTGACTGAATAAGGCTGACTGACTGACTGACAGACTGACTGAATAAGGCTGACCGACTGACTGACTGCCTGACTGACTGACTGACTGAATGACTGACTGACTGACAGACCGAGACTGACTGACTGACTGACTGAGACTGGACTGGACTGACTGACTGACTGACTGACTGAGACTGACTGACTGCTTTAGTGACTAACTGACTGCACAGGACTGACCGACTGACTGACTGACTGACTGCCTGACTGACTGACTGACTGAATGACTGACTGACTGAGACTAAATGACTGACTGCTTGACTGACTGGCTGAAGGACTAACTGACTGACTGAGTGACTGACTGACTGGACTGACTGACTGAGACTGAATGACTGAGTGCTTGACTGATTGACTGTCAGACTGACAGACTGACTTCGAAAAAGGGAAAAATAAAAAAAAGAATTATAAAATTAGAAAAAAATATTTGCATTTAAGATTTCCTTTCCGGCCGGGACTCGAACCCAGTACCACGCGCTAGGAACCCAACGGTCTAGCCATTAGGCTATCGGAGCTCTGTCGATGGAAGACTTAAATATAATAAAAACAAAAAATGCACCTTGGTAATTATTGATTCAAACACTTTGAAATTTACAGGTCGAATAATTAAACTGACTCAGAATTTTTCTCCCTACATAAATAATCAATATTCGCAAAAGAGAAAAATTAAAAAAAAAAAAATAGAAGGAATTTCAAATTAGAAACTAAAAGTATACATTGAAGATTTTCGTTCAGGCTGGGACTCGAACCCAGGGCCACTCGCTTGGAAGCCTAACACTCTAGCCATTAGTCTATGGGAGCTCTGTCGGTGGGAGTTTTAAATATAATAAAAACAAAAAATGCACCTTGGTAATTGTTTATTTAAACACTTTGAAATCTTCGTGTCGAAAAATTAAACTGACTCAGAATTTTCTTCCCTACATAAATAATCAATAATTGCAAAGGAAAGAAATTGAAAAAAAAAAAGAATTTTCAAATTATAAAAGAAATATATACATTGAAGATATTCGCTCCGGCTGGGACTCGAACCCAGGCCACTCGCTTGGAAGACCAGCGGTCTAGCCACTAGGCTGTCGGAGTTCTGTCGAGCGGAGTCTTACTGCCTGACTGATACTGCCTGACTGACAGACTGACTCACTGACTGACTGATACTGACTGACTGACTCACTGACTGACCGAGACTGACTGACTAACTGCCTGACTGACTGAGACTGGACTGACTGACTGACTGACTGACTGACTGACTAACTGACTGACTGAGACTGACTGACTGACTGCTTGACTCTCTGACTGGCTATTTCACTGACTGACTGAATGACTAAATGACTGACTGACACTGACTGACTGACTGCTTGACTACCTGACTGACTGCTTGACTGACTAACTGACTGGACAGGACTGACCGACTGACTGACTGACAGACTGACTGAATAAGGATGACTGACAGACTGACTGAATAAGGCTGACTGACTGACTGACTGACAGACTGACTGAATAAGGCTGACCGACTGACTGACTGCCTGACTGACTGACTGACTGAATGACTGACTGACTGACTGACCGAGACTGACTGACTGACTGACTGAGACTGGACTGGACTGACTGACTGACTGACTGACTGAGACTGACTGACTGCTTTAGTGACTAACTGACTGCACAGGACTGACCGACTGACTGACTGACTGACTGCCTGACTGACTGACTGACTGAATGACTGACTGACTGAGACTAAATGACTGACTGCTTGACTGACTGGCTGAAGGACTAACTGACTGACTGAGTGACTGACTGACTGGACTGACTGACTGAGACTGAATGACTGAGTGCTTGACTGATTGACTGTCAGACTGACTGACTGACTTCGCAAAAGGGAAAAATAAAAAAAAAAGAATTATAAAATTAGAAAAAAATATTTGCATTTAAGATTTCCTTTCCGGCCGGGACTCGAACCCAGTATCACGCGCTAGGAGCCCAACGGTCTAGCCATTAGGCTATCGGAGCTCTGTCGATGGAAGTCTTAAATATAATAAAAACAAAAAATGCACCTTGGTAATTATTGATTCAAACACTTTGAAATTTACAGGTCGAATAATTAAACTGACTCAGAATTTTTCTCCCTACATAAATAATCAATATTCGCAAAAGAGAAAAATTAAAAAAAAAAGAAGAAGGAATTTCAAATTAGAAACTAAAAGTATACATTGAAGATTTTCGTTCAGGCTGGGACTCGAACCCAGGGCCACTCGCTTGGAAGCCTAACACTCTAGCCATTAGTCTATGGGAGCTCTGTCGGCGGGAGTTTTAAATATAATAAAAACAAAAAATGCACCTTGGTAATTGTTTATTTAAACACTTTGAAATCTTCGTGTCGAAAAATTAAACTGACTCAGAATTTTCTTCCCTACATAAATAATCAATAATTGCAAAGGAAAGAAATTGAAAAAAAAAAGAATTTTCAAATTAGAAAAGAAATATATACATTGAAGATATTCGCTCCGGCTGGGACTCGAACCCAGGCCACTCGCTTGGAAGACCAGCGGTCTAGCCATTAGGCTATCGGAGTTCTGTCGAGCGGAGTCTTACTGCCTGACTGATACTGCCTGACTGACAGACTGACTCACTGACTGACTGATACTGACTGACTGACTCACTGACTGACCGAGACTGACTGACTAACTGCCTGACTGACTGAGACTGGACTGACTGACTGACTGACTGACTGACTGACTAACTGACTGACTGAGACTGACTGACTGACTGCTTGACTCTCTGACTGGCTATTTCACTGACTGACTGAATGACTAAATGACTGACTGACACTGACTGACTGAATGACTAAATGACTGACTGACACTGACTGACTGACTGCTTGACTACCTGACTGACTGCTTGACTGACTAACTGACTGGACAGGACTGACCGACTGACTGACTGACAGACTGACTGAATAAGGATGACTGACAGACTGACTGAATAAGGCTGACTGACTGACTGACTGACAGACTGACTGAATAAGGCTGACCGACTGACTGACTGCCTGACTGACTGACTGACTGAATGACTGACTGACTGACTGACCGAGACTGACTGACTGACTGACTGAGACTGGACTGGACTGACTGACTGACTGACTGACTGAGACTGACTGACTGCTTTAGTGACTAACTGACTGCACAGGACTGACCGACTGACTGACTGACTGACTGCCTGACTGACTGACTGACTGAATGACTGACTGACTGAGACTAAATGACTGACTGCTTGACTGACTGGCTGAAGGACTAACTGACTGACTGAGTGACTGACTGACTGGACTGACTGACTGAGACTGAATGACTGAGTGCTTGACTGATTGACTGTCAGACTGACTGACTGACTTCGCAAAAGGGAAAAATAAAAAAAAAAGAATTATAAAATTAGAAAAAAATATTTGCATTTAAGATTTCCTTTCCGGCCGGGACTCGAACCCAGTACCACGCGCTAGGAGCCCAACGGTCTAGCCATTAGGCTATCGGAGCTCTGTCGATGGAAGTCTTAAATATAATAAAAACAAAAAATGCACCTTGGTAATTATTGATTCAAACACTTTGAAATTTACAGGTCGAATAATTAAACTGACTCAGAATTTTTCTCCCTACATAAATAATCAATATTCGCAAAAGAGAAAAATTAAAAAAAAAGAAGAAGGAATTTCAAATTAGAAACTAAAAGTATACATTGAAGATTTTCGTTCAGGCTGGGACTCGAACCCAGGGCCACTCGCTTGGAAGCCTAACACTCTAGCCATTAGTCTATGGGAGCTCTGTCGGTGGGAGTTTTAAATATAATAAAAACAAAAAATGCACCTTGGTAATTGTTTATTTAAACACTTTGAAATCTTCGTGTCGAAAAATTAAACTGACTCAGAATTTTCTTCCCTACATAAATAATCAATAATTGCAAAGGAAAGAAATTGAAAAAAAAAAAGAATTTTCAAATTATAAAAGAAATATATACATTGAAGATATTCGCTCCGGTTGGGACTCGAACCCAGGCCACTCGCTTGGAAGACCAGCGGTCTAGCCATTAGGCTATCGGAGTTCTGACGAGCGGAGTCTTACTGCCTGACTGATACTGCCTGACTGACAGACTGACTCACTGACTGACTGATACTGACTGACTGACCGAGACTGACTGACTAACTGCCTGACTGACTGAGACTGGACTGACTGACTGACTGACTGACTGACTGACTAACTGACTGACTGAGACTGACTGACTGACTGCTTGACTCTCTGACTGGCTATTTCACTGACTGACTGAATGACTAAATGACTGACTGACACTGACTGACTGACTGCTTGACTACCTGACTGACTGCTTGACTGACTAACTGACTGGACAGGACTGACCGACTGACTGACTGAATAAGGATGACTGACAGACTGACTGAATAAGGCTGACTGACTGACTGACTGACAGACTGACTGAATAAGGCTGACCGACTGACTGACTGCCTGACTGACTGACTGACTGAATGACTGACTGACTGACTGACCGAGACTGACTGACTGACTGACTGAGACTGGACTGGACTGACTGACTGACTGACTGACTGAGACTGACTGACTGCTTTAGTGACTAACTGACTGCACAGGACTGACCGACTGACTGACTGACTGACTGCCTGACTGACTGACTGACTGACTGAATGACTGACTGACTGAGACTAAATGACTGACTGCTTGACTGACTGGCTGAAGGACTAACTGAGTGACTGACTGACTGGACTGACTGACTGAGACTGAATGACTGAGTGCTTGACTGATTGACTGTCAGACTGACTGACTGACTTCGCAAAAGGGAAAAATAAAAAAAAAAGAATTATAAAATTAGAAAAAAATATTTGCATTTAAGATTTCCTTTCCGGCCGGGACTCGAACCCAGTACCACGCGCTAGGAGCCCAACGGTCTAGCCATTAGGCTATCGGAGCTCTGTCGATGGAAGTCTTAAATATAATAAAAACAAAAAATGCACCTTGGTAATTATTGATTCAAACACTTTGAAATTTACAGGTCGAATAATTAAACTGACTCAGAATTTTTCTCCCTACATAAATAATCAATATTCGCAAAAGAGAAAAATTAAAAAAAAAAGAAGAAGAAATTTCAAATTAGAAACTAAAAGTATACATTGAAGATTTTCGTTCAGGCTGGGACTCGAACCCAGGGCCACTCGCTTGGAAGCCTAACACTCTAGCCATTAGTCTATGGGAGCTCTGTCGGTGGGAGTTTTAAATATAATAAAAACAAAAAATGCACCTTGGTAATTGTTTATTTAAACACTTTGAAATCTTCGTGTCGAAAAATTAAACTGACTCAGAATTTTCTTCCCTACATAAATAATCAATAATTGCAAAGGAAAGAAATTGAAAAAAAAAAGAATTTTCAAATTAGAAAAGAAATATATACATTGAAGATATTCGCTCCGGCTGGGACTCGAACCCAGGCCACTCGCTTGGAAGACCAGCGGTCTAGCCATTAGGCTATCGGAGTTCTGTCGTGCGGAGTCTTACTGCCTGACTGATACTGCCTGACTGACAGACTGACTCACTGACTGACTGATACTGACTGACTGACTCACTGACTGACCGAGACTGACTGACTAACTGCCTGACTGACTGACTGACTGACTAACTGACTGACTGAGACTGACTGACTCACTGACTGACCGAGACTGACTGACTAACTGCCTGACTGACTGAGACTGGACTGACTGACTGACTGACTGACTGACTGACTAACTGACTGACTGAGACTGACTGACTGACTGCTTGACGCTCTGACTGGCTATTTCACTGACTGACTGAATGACTAAATGACTGACTGACACTGACTGACTGACTGCTTGACTACCTGACTGACTGCTTGACTGACTAACTGACTGGACAGGACTGACCGACTGACTGACTGACAGACTGACTGAATAAGGATGACTGACAGACTGACTGAATAAGGCTGACTGACTGACTGACTGACAGACTGACTGAATAAGGCTGACCGACTGACTGACTGCCTGACTGACTGACTGACTGAATGACTGACTGACTGACTGACCGAGACTGACTGACTGACTGACTGAGACTGGACTGGACTGACTGACTGACTGACTGACTGAGACTGACTGACTGCTTTAGTGACTAACTGACTGCACAGGACTGACCGACTGACTGACTGACTGACTGCCTGACTGACTGACTGACTGACTGAATGACTGACTGACTGAGACTAAATGACTGACTGCTTGACTGACTGGCTGAAGGACTAACTGACTGACTGAGTGACTGACTGACTGGACTGACTGACTGAGACTGAATGACTGAGTGCTTGACTGATTGACTGTCAGACTGACTGACTGACTTCGCAAAAGGGAAAAATAAAAAAAAAGAATTATAAAATTAGAAAAAAATATTTGCATTTAAGATTTCCTTTCCGGCCGGGACTCGAACCCAGTACCACGCGCTAGGAACCCAACGGTCTAGCCATTAGGCTATCGGAGCTCTGTCGATGGAAGTCTTAAATATAATAAAAACAAAAAATGCACCTTGGTAATTATTGATTCAAACACTTTGAAATTTACAGGTCGAATAATTAAACTGACTCAGAATTTTTCTCCCTACATAAATAATCAATATTCGCAAAAGAGAAAAATTAAAAAAAAAGAAGAAGGAATTTCAAATTAGAAACTAAAAGTATACATTGAAGATTTTCGTTCAGGCTGGGACTCGAACCCAGGGCCACTCGCTTGGAAGCCTAACACTCTAGCCATTAGTCTATGGGAGCTCTGTCGGTGGGAGTTTTAAATATAATAAAAACAAAAAATGCACCTTGGTAATTGTTTATTTAAACACTTTGAAATCTTCGTGTCGAAAAATTAAACTGACTCAGAATTTTCCTCCCTACATAAATAATCAATAATTGCAAAGGAAAGCAATTGAAAAAAAAAGAATTTTCAAATTAGAAAAGAAATATATACATTGAAGCTATTCGCTCCGGCTGGGACTCGAACCCAGGCCACTCGCTTGGAAGACCAGCGGTCTAGCCATTAGGCTATCGGAGTTCTGTCGAGCGGAGTCTTACTGCCTGACTGATACTGCCTGACTGACAGACTGACTCACTGACTGACTGATACTGACTGACTGACTCACTGACTGACCGAGACTGACTGACTAACTCCCTGACTGACTGAGACTGGACTGACTGACTGACTGACTGACTGACTAACTGACTGACTGAGACTGACTGACTGACTGCTTGACTCTCTGACTGGCTATTTCACTGACTGACTGAATGACTAAATGACTGACTGACACTGACTGACTGACTGCTTGACTACCTGACTGACTGCTTGACTGACTAACTGACTGGACAGGACTGACCGACTGACTGACTGACAGACTGACTGAATAAGGATGACTGACAGACTGACTGAATAAGGCTGACTGACTGACTGACTGACAGACTGACTGAATAAGGCTGACCGACTGACTGACTGCCTGACTGACTGACTGACTGAATGACTGACTGACTGACTGACCGAGACTGACTGACTGACTGACTGAGACTGGACTGACTGACTGACTGACTGAGACTGACTGACTGCTTTAGTGACTAACTGACTGCACAGGACTGACCGACTGACTGACTGACTGACTGCCTGACTGACTGACTGACTGAATGACTGACTGACTGAGACTAAATAACTGACTGCTTGACTGACTGGCTGAAGGACTAACTGACTGACTGAGTGACTGACTGACTGGACTGACTGACTGAGTGACTGACTGACTGGACTGACTGACTGAGACTGAATGACTGAGTGCTTGACTGATTGACTGTCAGACTGACTGACTGACTTCGCAAAAGGGAAAAATAAAAAAAAAGAATTATAAAATTAGAAAAAAATATTTGCATTTAAGATTTCCTTTCCGGCCGGGACTCGAACCCAGTACCACGCGCTAGGAGCCCAACGGTCTAGCCATTAGGCTATCGGAGCTCTGTCGATGGAAGTCTTAAATATAATAAAATCAAAAAATGCACCTTGGTAATTATTGATTCAAACACTTTGAAATTTACAGGTCGAATAATTAAACTGACTCAGAATTTTTCTCCCTACATAAATAATCAACATTCGCAAAATAGAAAAATTAAAAAAAAAAGAAGAAGAAATTTCAAATTAGAAACTAAAAGTATACATTGAAGATTTTCGTTCAGGCTGGGACTCGAACCCAGGGCCACTCGCTTGGAAGCCTAACACTCTAGCCATTAGTCTATGGGAGCTCTGTCGGTGGGAGTTTTAAATATAATAAAAACAAAAAATGCACCTTGGTAATTGTTTATTTAAACACTTTGAAATCTTCGTGTCGAAAAATTAAACTGACTCAGAATTTTCTTCCCTACATAAATAATCAATAATTGCAAAGGAAAGAAATTGAAAAAAAAAAGAATTTTCAAATTAGAAAAGAAATATATACATTGAAGATATTCGCTCCGGCTGGGGCTCGAACCCAGGCCACTCGCTTGGAAGACCAGCGGTCTAGCCATTAGGCTATCGGAGTTCTGTCGAGCGGAGTCTTACTGCCTGACTGATACTGCCTGACTGACAGACTGACTCACTGACTGACTGATACTGACTGACTGACTCACTGACTGACCGAGACTGACTGACTAACTGCCTGACTGACTGAGACTGGACTGACTGACTGACTGACTGACTGACTGACTAACTGACTGACTGAGACTGACTGACTGACTGAGACTGACTGACTGCTTTAGTGACTAACTGACTGCACAGGACTGACCGACTGACTGACTGACTGACTGCCTGACTGACTGACTGACTGAATGACTGACTGACTGAGACTAAATGACTGACTGCTTGACTGACTGGCTGAAGGACTAACTGACTGACTGAGTGACTGACTGACTGGACTGACTGAATGAGACTGAATGACTGAGTGCTTGACTGATTGACTGTCAGACTGACTGACTGACTTCGCAAAAGGGAAAAATAAAAAAAAAGAATTATAAAATTAGAAAAAAATATTTGCATTTAAGATTTCCTTTCCGGCCGATACTCGAACCCAGTACCACGCGCTAGGAACCCAACGGTCTAGCTATTAGGCTATCGGAGCTCTGCCGATGGAAGTCTTAAATATAATAAAAACAAAAAATGCACCTTGGTAATTATTGATTCAAACACTTTGAAATTTACAGGTCGAATAATTAAACTGACTCAGAATTTTTCTCCCTACATAAATAATCAATATTCGCAAAAGAGAAAAATTAAAAAAAAAGAAGAAATTTCAAATTAGAAACTAAAAGTATACATTGAAGATTTTCGTTCAGGCTGGGACTCGAACCCAGGGCCAGTCGCTTGGAAGCCTAACACTCTAGCCATTAGTCTATGGGAGCTCTGTCGGTGGGAGTTTTAAATATAATAAAAACAAAAAATGCACCTTGGTAATTGTTTATTTAAACACTTTGAAATCTTCGTGTCGAAAAATTAAACTGACTCAGTATTTTCTTCCCTACATAAATTATCAATAATTGCAAAGGAAAGAAATTGAAAAAAAAAGAATTTTCAAATTAGAAAAGAAATATATACATTGAAGATATTCGCTCCGGCTGGGACTCGAACCCAGGCCACTCGCTTGGAAGACCAGCGGTCTAGCCATTAGGCTATCGGAGTTCTGTCGAGCGGAGTCTTACTGCCTGACTGATACTGCCTGACTGACAGACTGACTCACTGACTGACTGATACTGACTGACTGACTCACTGACTGACCGAGACTGACTGACTAACTGCCTGACGGACTGAGACTGGACAACTGACTGACTGACTGACTGACTGACTAACTGACTGACTGAGACTGACTGACTGACTGCTTGACGCTCTGACTGGCTATTTCACTGACTGACTGAATGACTAAATGACTGACTGACACTGACTGACTGACTGCTTGACTACCTGACTGACTGCTTGACTGACTAACTGACTGGACAGGACTGACCGACTGACTGACTGACAGACTGACTGAATAAGGATGACTGACAGACTGACTGAATAAGGCTGACTGACTGACTGACTGACAGACTGACTGAATAAGGCTGACCGACTGACTGACTGCCTGACTGACTGACTGACTGAATGACTGACAGACTGACTGACCGAGACTGACTGACTGACTGACTGAGACTGGACTGGACTGACTGACTGACTGACTGACTGAGACTGACTGACTGCTTTAGTGACTAACTGACTGCACAGGACTGACCGACTGACTGACTGACTGACTGCCTGACTGACTGAATGACTGACTGACTGAGACTAAATGACTGACTGCTTGACTGACTGGCTGAAGGACTAACTGACTGACTGAGTGACTGACTGACTGGACTGACTGACTGAGACTGAATGACTGAGTGCTTGACTGATTGACTGTCAGACTGACTGACTGACTTCGCAAAAGGGAAAAATAAAAAAAAAAGAATTATAAAATTAGAAAAAAATATTTGCATTTAAGATTTCCTTTCCGGCCGGGACTCGAACCCAGTACCACGCGCTAGGAGCCCAACGGTCTAGCCATTAGGCTATCGGAGCTCTGTCGATGGAAGTCTTAAATATAATAAAATCAAAAAATGCACCTTGGTAATTATTGATTCAAACACTTTGAAATTTACAGGTCGAATAATTAAACTGACTCAGAATTTTTCTCCCTACATAAATAATCAATATTCGCAAAAGAGAAAAATTAAAAAAAAAGAAGAAGAAATTTCAAATTAGAAACTAAAAGTATACATTGAAGATTTTCGTTCAGGCTGGGACTCGAACCCAGGGCCACTCGCTTGGAAGCCTAACACTCTAGCCATTAGTCTATGGGAGCTCTGTCGGTGGGAGTTTTAAATATAATAAAAACAAAAAATGCACCTTGTTAATTGTTTATTTAAACACTTTGAAATCTTCGTGTCGAAAAATTAAACTGACTCAGAATTTTCTTCCCTACATAAATAATCAATAATTGCAAAGGAAAGAAATTGAAAAAAAAAAGAATTTTCAAATTAGAAAAGAAATATATACATTGAAGATATTCGCTCCGGCTGGGGCTCGAACCCAGGCCACTCGCTTGGAAGACCAGCGGTCTAGCCATTAGGCTATCGGAGTTCTGTCGAGCGGAGTCTTACTGCCTGACTGATACTGCCTGACTGACAGACTGACTCACTGACTGACTGATACTGACTGACTGACTCACTGACTGACCGAGACTGACTGACTAACTGCCTGACTGACTGAGACTGGACTGACTGACTGACTGACTGACTGACTGACTAACTGACTGACTGAGACTGACTGACTGACTGAGACTGACTGACTGCTTTAGTGACTAACTGACTGCACAGGACTGACCGACTGACTGACTGACTGACTGCCTGACTGACTGACTGACTGAATGACTGACTGACTGAGACTAAATGACTGACTGCTTGACTGACTGGCTGAAGGACTAACTGACTGACTGAGTGACTGACTGACTGGACTGACTGACTGAGACTGAATGACTGAGTGCTTGACTGTTTGACTGTCGGACAGACTGACTGACTTCGCAAAAGGGAAAAATAAAAAAAAAAGAATTATAAAATTAGAAAAAAATATTTGCATTTAAGATTTCCTTTCCGGCCGGGACTCGAACCCAGTACCACGCGCTAGGAGCCCAACGGTCTAGCCATTAGGCTATCGGAGCTCTGTCGATGGAAGTCTTAAATATAATAAAAACAAAAAATGCACCTTGGTAATTATTGATTCAAACACTTTGAAATTTACAGGTCGAATAATTAAACTGACTCAGAATTTTTCTCCCTACATAAATAATCAATATTCGCAAAAGAGAAAATTAAAAAAAAAGAAGAAGAAATTTCAAATTAGAAACTAAAAGTATACATTGAAGATTTTCGTTCAGGCTGGGACTCGAACCCAGGGCCACTCGCTTGGAAGCCTAACACTCTAGCCATTAGTCTATGGGAGCTCTGTCGGTGGGAGTTTTAAATATAATAAAAACAAAAAATGCACCTTGGTAATTGTTTATTTAAACACTTTGAAATCTTCGTGTCGAAAAATTAAACTGACTCAGAATTTTCTTCCCTACATAAATAATCAATAATTGCAAAGGAAAGAAATTGAAAAAAAAAGAATTTTCAAATTAGAAAAGAAATATATACATTGAAGATATTCGCTCCGGCTGGGACTCGAACCCAGGCCACTCGCTTGGAAGACCAGCGGTCTAGCCATTAGGCTATCGGAGTTCTGTCGTGCGGAGTCTTACTGCCTGACTGATACTGCCTGACTGACAGACTGACTCACTGACTGACTGATACTGACTGACTGACTCACTGACTGACCGAGACTGACTGACTAACTGCCTGACTGACTGAGACTGGACTGACTGACTGACTGACTGACTGACTGACTAACTGACTGACTGAGACTGACTGACTGACTGCTTGACGCTCTGACTGGCTATTTCACTGACTGACTGAATGACTAAATGACTGACTGACACTGACTGACTGACTGCTTGACTACCTGACTGACTGCTTGACTGACTAACTGACTGGACAGGACTGACCGACTGACTGACTGACAGACTGACTGAATAAGGATGACTGACAGACTGACTGAATAAGGCTGACTGACTGACTGACTGACAGACTGACTGAATAAGGCTGACCGACTGACTGACTGCCTGACTGACTGACTGACTGAATGACTGACTGACTGACTGACCGAGACTGACTGACTGACTGACTGAGACTGGACTGGACTGACTGACTGACTGACTGACTGAGACTGACTGACTGCTTTAGTGACTAACTGACTGCACAGGACTGACCGACTGACTGACTGACTGACTGCCTGACTGACTGACTGACTGAATGACTGACTGACTGAGACTAAATGACTGACTGCTTGACTGACTGGCTGAAGGACTAACTGACTGACTGAGTGACTGACTGACTGGACTGACTGACTGAGACTGAATGACTGAGTGCTTGACTGATTGACTGTCAGACTGACTGACTGACTTCGCAAAAGGGAAAAATAAAAAAAAAAGAATTATAAAATTAGAAAAAAATATTTGCATTTAAGATTTCCTTTCCGGCCGGGACTCGAACCCAGTACCACGCGCTAGGAGCCCAACGGTCTAGCCGTTAGGCTATCGGAGCTCTGTCGATGGAAGTCTTAAATATAATAAAATCAAAAAATGCACCTTGGTAATTATTGATTCAAACACTTTGAAATTTACAGGTCGAATAATTAAACTGACTCAGAATTTTTCTCCCTACATAAATAATCAATATTCGCAAAAGAGAAAAATTAAAAAAAAAAGAAGAAGAAATTTCAAATTAGAAACTAAAAGTATACATTGAAGATTTTCGTTCAGGCTGGGACTCGAACCCAGGGCCACTCGCTTGGAAGCCTAACACTCTAGCCATTAGTCTATGGGAGCTCTGTCGGTGGGAGTTTTAAATATAATAAAAACAAAAAATGCACCTTGGTAATTGTTTATTTAAACACTTTGAAATCTTCGTGTCGAAAAATTAAACTGACTCAGAATTTTCTTCCCTACATAAATAATCAATAATTGCAAAGGAAAGAAATTGAAAAAAAAAAGAATTTTCAAATTAGAAAAGAAATATATACATTGAAGATATTCGCTCCGGCTGGGACTCGAACCCAGGCCACTCGCTTGGAAGACCAGCGGTCTAGCCATTAGGCTATCGGAGTTCTGTCGAGCGGAGTCTTACTGCCTGACTGATACTGCCTGACTGACAGACTGACTCACTGACTGACTGATACTGACTGACTGACTCACTGACTGACCGAGACTGACTGACTAACTGCCTGACTGACTGAGACTGGACTGACTGACTGACTGACTGACTAACTGACTGACTGAGACTGACTGACTGACTGCTTGACTCTCTGACTGGCTATTTCACTGACTGACTGAATGACTAAATGACTGACTGACACTGACTGACTGACTGCTTGACTACCTGACTGACTGCTTGACTGACTAACTGACTGGACAGGACTGACCGACTGACTGACTGACAGACTGACTGAATAAGGATGACTGACAGACTGACTGAATAAGGCAGACTGACTGACTGACTGACTGACAGACTGACTGAATAAGGCTGACCGACTGACTGACTGCCTGACTGACTGACTGACTGAATGACTGACTGACTGACTGACCGAGACTGACTGACTGACTGACTGTGACTGGACTGGACTGACTGACTGACTGACTGACTGAGACTGACTGACTGCTTTAGTGACTAACTGACTGCACAGGACTGACCGACTGACTGACTGACTCACTGCCTGACTGACTGACTGACTGACTGACTGACTGACTGACTGACTGAATGACTGACTGACTGAGACTAAATGACTGACTGCTTGACTGACTGGCTGAAGGACTAACTGACTGACTGAGTGACTGACTGACTGGACTGACTGACTGAGACTGAATGACTGAGTGCTTGACTGATTGACTGTCAGACTGACTGACTGACTTCGCAAAAGGGAAAAATAAAAAAAAAGAATTATAAAATTAGAAAAAAATATTTGCATTTAAGATTTCCTTTCCGGCCGGGACTCGAACCCAGTACCACGCGCTAGGAGCCCAACGGTCTAGCCATTAGGCTATCGGAGCTCTGTCGATGGAAGTCTTAAATATAATAAAATCAAAAAATGCACCTTGGTAATTATTGATTCAAACACTTTGAAATTTACAGGTCGAATAATTAAACTGACTCAGAATTTTTCTCCCTACATAAATAATCAATATTCGCAAAAGAGAAAAATTAAAAAAAAAAAGAAGAAGAAATTTCAAATTAGAAACTAAAAGTATACATTGAAGATTTTCGTTCAGGCTGGGACTCGAACCCAGGGCCACTCGCTTGGAAGCCTAACACTCTAGCCATTAGTCTATGGGAGCTCTGTCGGTGGGAGTTTTAAATATAATAAAAACAAAAAATGCACCTTGGTAATTGTTTATTTAAACACTTTGAAATCTTAGTGTCGAAAAATTAAACTGACTCAGAATTTTCTTCCCTACATAAATAATCAATAATTGCAAAGGAAAGAAATTGAAAAAAAAAGAATTTTCAAATTAGAAAAGAAATATATACATTGAAGATATTCGCTTCGGCTGGGACTCGAACCCAGGCCACTCGCTTGGAAGACCAGCGGTCTAGCCATTAGGCTATCGGAGTTCTGTCGAGCGGAGTCTTACTGCCTGACTGATACTGCCTGACTGACAGACTGACTCACTGACTGACTGATACTGACTGACTGACTCACTGACTGACCGAGACTGACTGACTAACTGCCTGACTGACTGAGACTGGACTGACTGACTGACTGACTGACTGACTGACTAACTGACTGACTGAGACTGACTGACTGACTGCTTGACTCTCTGACTGGCTATTTCACTGACTGACTGAATGACTAAATGACTGACTGACACTGACTGACTGACTGCTTGACTACCTGACTGACTGCTTGACTGACTAACTGACTGGACAGGACTGACCGACTGACTGACTGACAGACTGACTGAATAAGGATGACTGACAGACTGACTGAATAAGGCTGACTGACTGACTGACTGACAGACTGACTGAATAAGGCTGACCGACTGACTGACTGCCTGACTGACTGACTGACTGACCGAGACTGACTGACTGACTGACTGAGACTGGACTGGACTGACTGACTGACTGAGACTGGACTGGACTGGACTGACTGACTGACTGACTGACTGAGACTGACTGACTGCTTTAGTGACTAACTGACTGCACAGGACTGACCGACTGACTGACTGACTGACTGCCTGACTGACTGACTGACTGAATGACTGACTGACTGAGACTAAATGACTGACTGCTTGACTGACTGGCTGAAGGACTAACTGACTGACTGAGTGACTGACTGACTGGACTGACTGACTGAGACTGAATGACTGAGTGCTTGACTGATTGACTGTCAGACTGACTGACTGACTTCGCAAAAGGGAAAAATAAAAAAAAAAGAATTATAAAATTAGAAAAAAATATTTGCATTTAAGATTTCCTTTCCGGCCGGGACTCGAACCCAGTACCACGCGCTAGGAGCCCAACGGTCTAGCCGTTAGGCTATCGGAGCTCTGTCGATGGAAGTCTTAAATATAATAAATTCAAAAAATGCACCTTGGTAATTATTGATTCAAACACTTTGAAATTTACAGGTCGAATAATTAAACTGACTCAGAATTTTTCTCCCTACATAAATAATCAATATTCGCAAAAGAGAAAAATTAAAAAAAAAGAAGAAGAAATTTCAAATTAGAAACTAAAAGTATACATTGAAGATTTTCGTTCAGGCTGGGACTCGAACCCAGGGCCACTCGCTTGGAAGCCTAACACTCTAGCCATTAGTCTATGGGAGCTCTGTCGGTGGGAGTTTTAAATATAATAAAAACAAAAAATGCACCTTGGTAATTGTTTATTTAAACACTTTGAAATCTTCGTGTCGAAAAATTAAACTGACTCAGAATTTTCTTCCCTACATAAATAATCAATAATTGCAAAGGAAAGAAATTGAAAAAAAAAAGAATTTTCAAATTAGAAAAGAAATATATACATTGAAGATATTCGCTCCGGCTGGGACTCGAACCCAGGCCACTCGCTTGGAAGACCAGCGGTCTAGCCATTAGGCTATCGGAGTTCTGTCGAGCGGAGTCTTACTGCCTGACTGATACTGCCTGACTGACAGACTGACTCACTGACTGACTGATACTGACTGACTGACTCACTGACTGACCGAGACTGACTGACTAACTGCCTGACTGACTGAGACTGGACTGACTGACTGACTGACTGACTAACTGACTGACTGAGACTGACTGACTGACTGAGACTGACTGACTGCTTTAGTGACTAACTGACTGCACAGGACTGACCGACTGACTGACTGACTGACTGCCTGACTGACTGACTGACTGAATGACTGACTGACTGAGACTAAATGACTGACTGCTTGACTGACTGGCTGAAGGACTAACTGACTGACTGAGTGACTGACTGACTGGACTGACTGACTGAGACTGAATGACTGAGTGCTTGACTGATTGACTGTCAGACAGACTGACTGACTTCGCAAAAGGGAAAAATAAAAAAAAAAGAATTATAAAATTAGAAAAAAATATTTGCATTTAAGATTTCCTTTCCGGCCGGGACTCGAACCCAGTACCACGCGCTAGGAGCCCAACGGTCTAGCCATTAGGCTATCGGAGCTCTGTCGATGGAAGTCTTAAATATAATAAAAACAAAAAATGCACCTTGGTAATTATTGATTCAAACACTTTGAAATTTACAGGTCGAATAATTAAACTGACTCAGAATTTTTCTCCCTACATAAATAATCAATATTCGCAAAAGAGAAAAATTAAAAAAAAAAGAAGAAGAAATTTCAAATTAGAAACTAAAAGTATACATTGAAGATTTTCGTTCAGGCTGGGACTCGAACCCAGGGCCACTCGCTTGGAAGCCTAACACTCTAGCCATTAGTCTATGGGAGCTCTGTCGGTGGGAGTTTTAAATATAATAAAAACAAAAAATGCACCTTGGTAATTGTTTATTTAAACACTTTGAAATCTTCGTGTCGAAAAATTAAACTGACTCAGAATTTTCTTCCCTACATAAATAATCAATAATTGCAAAGGAAAGAAATTGAAAAAAAAATAATTTTCAAATTAGAAAAGAAATATATACATTGAAGATATTCGCTCCGGCTGGGACTCGAACCCAGGCCACTCGCTTGGAAGACCAGCGGTCTAGCCATTAGGCTATCGGAGTTCTGTCGAGCGGAGTCTTACTGCCTGACTGATACTGCCTGACTGACAGACTGACTCACTGACTGACTGATACTGACTGACTGACTCACTGACTGACCGAGACTGACTGACTAACTGCCTGACTGACTGAGACTGGACTGACTGACTGACTGACTGACTGACTAACTGACTGACTGAGACTGACTGACTGACTGCTTGACGCTCTGACTGGCTATTTCACTGACTGACTGAATGACTAAATGACTGACTGACACTGACTGACTGACTGCTTGACTACCTGACTGACTGCTTGACTGACTAACTGACTGGACAGGACTGACCGACTGACTGACTGACAGACTGACTGAATAAGGATGACTGACAGACTGACTGAATAAGGCTGACTGACTGACTGACTGACAGACTGACTGAATAAGGCTGACCGACTGACTGACTGCCTGACTGACTGACTGACTGAATGACTGACTGACTGACTGACCGAGACTGACTGACTGACTGAGACTGGACTGGACTGACTGACTGACTGACTGACTGAGACTGACTGACTGCTTTAGTGACTAACTGACTGCACAGGACTGACCGACTGACTGACTGACTGACTGCCTGACTGACTGACTGACTGAATGACTGACTGACTGAGACTAAATGACTGACTGCTTGACTGACTGGCTGAAGGACTAACTGACTGACTGAGTGACTGACTGACTGGACTGACTGACTGAGACTGAATGACTGAGTGCTTGACTGATTGACTGTCAGACTGACTGACTGACTTCGCAAAAGGGAAAAATAAAAAAAAAAGAATTATAAAATTAGAAAAAAAAATTTGCATTTAAGATTTCCTTTCCGGCCGGGACTCGAACCCAGTACCACGCGCTAGGAGCCCAACGGTCTAGCCATTAGGCTATCGGAGCTCTGTCGATGGAAGTCTTAAATATAATAAAAACAAAAAATGCACCTTGGTAATTATTGATTCAAACACTTTGAAATTTACAGGTCGAATAATTAAACTGACTCAGAATTTTTCTCCCTACATAAATAATCAATATTCGCAAAAGAGAAAATTAAAAAAAAAGAAGAAGAAATTTCAAATTAGAAACTAAAAGTATACATTGAAGATTTTCGTTCAGGCTGGGACTCGAACCCAGGGCCACTCGCTTGGAAGCCTAACACTCTAGCCATTAGTCTATGGGAGCTCTGTCGGTGGGAGTTTTAAATATAATAAAAACAAAAAATGCACCTTGGTAATTGTTTATTTAAACACTTTGAAATCTTCGTGTCGAAAAATTAAACTGACTCAGAATTTTCTTCCCTACATAAATAATCAATAATTGCAAAGGAAAGAAATTGAAAAAAAAAAGAATTTTCAAATTAGAAAAGAAATATATACATTGAAGATATTCGCTCCGGCTGGGACTCGAACCCAGGCCACTCGCTTGGAAGACCAGCGGTCTAGCCATTAGGCTATCGGAGTTCTGTCGTGCGGAGTCTTACTGCCTGACTGATACTGCCTGACTGACAGACTGACTCACTGACTGACTGATACTGACTGACTGACTCACTGACTGACCGAGACTGACTGACTAACTGCCTGACTGACTGAGACTGGACTGACTGACTGACTGACTGACTGACTGACTAACTGACTGACTGAGACTGACTGACTGACTGCTTGACGCTCTGACTGGCTATTTCACTGACTGACTGAATGACTAAATGACTGACTGACACTGACTGACTGACTGCTTGACTACCTGACTGACTGCTTGACTGACTAACTGACTGGACAGGACTGACCGACTGACTGACTGACAGACTGACTGAATAAGGATGACTGACAGACTGACTGAATAAGGCTGACTGACTGACTGACTGACAGACTGACTGAATAAGGCTGACCGACTGACTGACTGCCTGACTGACTGACTGACTGAATGACTGACTGACTGACTGACCGAGACTGACTGACTGACTGACTGAGACTGGACTGGACTGACTGACTGACTGACTGACTGAGACTGACTGACTGCTTTAGTGACTAACTGACTGCACAGGACTGACCGACTGACTGACTGACTGACTGCCTGACTGACTGAATGACTGACTGACTGAGACTAAATGACTGACTGCTTGACTGACTGGCTGAAGGACTAACTGACTGACTGAGTGACTGACTGACTGGACTGACTGACTGAGACTGAATGACTGAGTGCTTGACTGATTGACTGTCAGACTGACTGACTGACTTCGCAAAAGGGAAAAATAAAAAAAAAAGAATTATAAAATTAGAAAGAAATATTTGCATTTAAGATTTCCTTTCCGGCCGGGACTCGAACCCAGTACCACGCGCTAGGAGCCCAACGGTCTAGCCATTAGGTTATCGGAGCTCTGTCGATGGAAGTCTTAAATATAATAAAATCAAAAAATGCACCTTGGTAATTATTGATTCAAACACTTTGAAATTTACAGGTCGAATAATTAAACTGACTCAGAATTTTTCTCCCTACATAAATAATCAATATTCGCAAAAGAGAAAAATTAAAAAAAAAAGAAGAAGAAATTTCAAATTAGAAACTAAAAGTATACATTGAAGATTTCCGTTCAGGCTGGGACTCGAACCCAGGGCCACTCGCTTGGAAGCCTAACACTCTAGCCATTAGTCTATGGGAGCTCTGTCGGTGGGAGTTTTAAATATAATAAAAACAAAAAATGCACCTTGGTAATTGTTTATTTAAACACTTTGAAATCTTCGTGTCGAAAAATTAAACTGACTCAGAATTTTCTTCCCTACATAAATAATCAATAATTGCAAAGGAAAGAAATTGAAAAAAAAAGAATTTTCAAATTAGAAAAGAAATATATACATTGAAGATATTCGCTCCGGCTGGGACTCGAACCCAGGCCACTCGCTTGGAAGACCAGCGGTCTAGCCATTAGGCTATCGGAGTTCTGTCGAGCGGAGTCTTACTGCCTGACTGATACTGCCTGACTGACAGACTGACTCACTGACTGACTGATACTGACTGACTGACTCACTGACTGACCGAGACTGACTGACTAACTGCCTGACTGACTGAGACTGGACTGACTGACTGACTGACTGACTGACTGACTAACTGACTGACTGACTGACTGAGACTGACTGACTGACTGAGACTGACTGACTGCTTTAGTGACTAACTGACTGCACAGGACTGACCGACTGACTGACTGACTGACTGCCTGACTGACTGACTGACTGAATGACTGACTGACTGAGACTAAATGACTGACTGCTTGACTGACTGGCTGAAGGACTAACTGACTGACTGAGTGACTGACTGACTGGACTGACTGACTGAGACTGAGTGCTTGACTGATTGACTGTCAGACTGACTGACTGACTTCGCAAAAGGGAAAAATAAAAAAAAAAAGAATTATAAAATTAGAAAAAAATATTTGCATTTAAGATTTCCTTTCCGGCCGATACTCGAACCCAGTACCACGCGCTAGGAACCCAACGGTCTAGCTATTAGGCTATCGGAGCTCTGTCGATGGAAGTCTTAAATATAATAAAAACAAAAAATGCACCTTGGTAATTATTGATTCAAACACTTTCAAATTTACAGGTCGAATAATTAAACTGACTCAGAATTTTTCTCCCTACATAAATAATCAATATTCGCAAAAGAGAAAAATTAAAAAAAAAAGAAGAAGAAATTTCAAATTAGAAACTAAAAGTATACATTGAAGATTTTCGTTCAGGCTGGGACTCGAACCCAGGGCCACTCGCTTGGAAGCCTAACACTCTAGCCATTAGTCTATGGGAGCTCTGTCGGTGGGAGTTTTAAATATAATAAAAACAAAAAATGCACCTTGGTATTTGTTTATTTAAACACTTTGAAATCTTCGTGTCGAAAAATTAAACTGACTCAGTATTTTCTTCCCTACATAAATAATCAATAATTGCAAAGGAAAGAAATTGAAAAAAAAAAGAATTTTCAAATTAGAAAAGAAATATATACATTGAAGATATTCGCTCCGGCTGGGACTCGAACCCAGGCCACTCGCTTGGAAGACCAGCGGTCTAGCCATTAGGCTATCGGAGTTCTGTCGAGCGGAGTCTTACTGCCTGACTGATACTGCCTGACTGACAGACTGACTCACTGACTGACTGATACTGACTGACTGACTCACTGACTGACCGAGACTGACTGACTGACCGAGACTGACTGACTGACTGACTAACTGACTGACTGAGACTGACTGACTGACTGCTTGACTCTCTGACTGACTGCTTGACTGACTAACTGACTGGACAGGACTGACCGACTGACTGACTGACAGACTGACTGAATAAGGATGACTGACAGACTGACTGAATAAGGCTGACTGACTGACTGACTGACAGACTGACTGAATAAGGCTGACCGACTGACTGACTGCCTGACTGACTGACTGACTGAATGACTGACTGACTGACTGACCGAGACTGACTGACTGACTGACTGAGACTGGACTGGACTGACTGACTGACTGACTGACTGAGACTGACTGATTGCTTTAGTGACTAACTGACTGCACAGGACTGACCGACTGACTGACTGACTGACTGCCTGACTGACTGACTGCCTGACTGACTGAGACTAAATGACTGACTGCTTGACTGACTGGCTGAAGGACTAACTGACTGACTGAGTGACTGACTGACTGGACTGACTGACTGAGACTGAATGACTGAGTGCTTGACTGATTGACTGTCAGACTGACTGACTGACTTCGCAAAAGGGAAAAATAAAAAAAAAAGAATTATAAAATTAGAAAAGAATATTTGCATTTAAGATTTCCTTTCCGGCTGGGATTTGAACCCAGGGCGACACTCATGGAAGCCCAACGCTATCGCCAATATACTATCGGATCTCTGTTGATCGGTGTCTTAATTATAATAAAAACAAAAAATGCACCTTAGTAATTATTGATCTAAAATCTTTGAAATCTAAAGGTCGAATGATTAAACTGACTCAGAATTTTCTTCCGTACATAAATAATCCATATTTGCAAAAGAAAGAAATTGAAAAAAAAAGAATCTTCATATTAGAAGAGAAACTTATACATGGAAGATTTTCGTTCCGGCCGGGACTCGAACCCAGTACCCCGCGCTTGGAACCCAACGGTCTAGCCATTAGGCTATCGGAGCTCTGTCGATGGAAGTCTTAAATATAATAAAAACAAAAAATGCACCTTGGTAATTATTGATTCAAACACTTTGAAATTTACAGGTCGAATAATTAAACTGACTCAGAATTTTTCTCCCTACATAAATAATCAATATTCGCAAAAGAGAAAAATTTAAAAAAAAATTAGAAGAAATTTCAAATTAGAAACTAAAAGTATACATTGAAGATTTTCGTTCAGGCTGGGACTCGAACCCAGGGCCACTCGCTTGGAAGCCTAACACTCTAGCCATTAGTCTATGGGAGCTCTGTCGGTGGGAGTTTTAAATATAATAAAAACAAAAAATGCACCTTGGTAATTGTTTATTTAAACACTTTGAAATCTTCGTGTCGAAAAATTAAACTGACTCAGAATTTTCTTCCCTACATAAATAATCAATAATTGCAAAGGAAAGAAATTGAAAAAAAAAAGAATTTTCAAATTAGAAAAGAAATATATACATTGAAGATATTCGCTCCGGCTGGGACTCGAACCCAGGCCACTCGCTTGGAAGACCAGCGGTCTAGCCATTAGGCTATCGGAGTTCTGTCGAGCGGAGTCTTACTGCCTGACTGATACTGCCTGACTGACAGACTGACTCACTGACTGACTGATACTGACTGACTGACTCACTGACTGACCGAGACTGACTGACTAACTGCCTGACTGACTGAGACTGGACTGACTGACTGACTGACTGACTGACTGACTAACTGACTGACTGAGACTGACTGACTGACTGAGACTGACTGACTGCTTTAGTGACTAACTGACTGCACAGGACTGACCGACTGACTGACTGACTGACTGCCTGACTGACTGAATGACTGACTGACTGATACTAAATGACTGACTGCTTGACTGACTGGCTGAAGGACTAACTGACTGACTGAGTGACTGACTGACTGGACTGACTGACTGAGACTGAGTGACTGAGTGCTTGACTGATTGACTGTCAGACTGACTGACTGACTTCGCAAAAGGGAAAAATAAAAAAAAGAATTATAAAATTAGAAAAAAATATTTGCATTTAAGATTTCCTTTCCGGCCGGGACTCGAACCCAGTACCACGCGCTAGGAGCCCAACGGTCTAGCCATTAGGCTATCGGAGCTCTGTCGATGGAAGTCTTAAATATAATAAAATCAAAAAATGCACCTTGGTAATTATTGATTCAAACACTTTGAAATTTACAGGTCGAATAATTAAACTGACTCAGAATTTTTCTCCCTACATAAATAATCAATATTCGCAAAAGAGAAAAATTTAAAAAAAAATTAGAAGAAATTTCAAATTAGAAACTAAAAGTATACATTGAAGATTTTCGTTCAGGCTGGGACTCGAACCCAGGGCCACTCGCTTGGAAGCCTAACACTCTAGCCATTAGTCTATGGGAGCTCTGTCGGTGGGAGTTTTAAATATAATAAAAACAAAAAATGCACCTTGGTAATTGTTTATTTAAACACTTTGAAATCTTCGTGTCGAAAAATTAAACTGACTCAGAATTTTCTTCCCTACATAAATAATCAATAATTGCAAAGGAAAGAAATTGAAAAAAAAAAGAATTTTCAAATTAGAAAAGAAATATATACATTGAAGATATTCGCTCCGGCTGGGACTCGAACCCAGGCCACTCGCTTGGAAGACCAGCGGTCTAGCCATTAGGCTATCGGAGTTCTGTCGAGCGGAGTCTTACTGCCTGACTGATACTGCCTGACTGACAGACTGACTCACTGACTGACTGATACTGACTGACTGACTCACTGACTGACCGAGACTGACTGACTAACTGCCTGACTGACTGAGACTGGACTGACTGACTGACTGACTGACTGACTGACTAACTGACTGACTGAGACTGACTGACTGACTGAGACTGACTGACTGCTTTAGTGACTAACTGACTGCACAGGACTGACCGACTGACTGACTGACTGACTGCCTGACTGACTGAATGACTGACTGACTGATACTAAATGACTGACTGCTTGACTGACTGGCTGAAGGACTAACTGACTGACTGAGTGACTGACTGACTGGACTGACTGACTGAGACTGAATGACTGAGTGCTTGACTGATTGACTGTCAGACTGACTGACTGACTTCGCAAAAGGGAAAAATAAAAAAAAAATTATAAAATTAGAAAAAAATATTTGCATTTAAGATTTCCTTTCCGGCCGATACTCGAACCCAGTACCACGCGCTAGGAACCCAACGGTCTAGCTATTAGGCTATCGGAGCTCTGTCGATGGAAGTCTTAAATATAATAAAAACAAAAAATGCACCTTGGTAATTGTTTATTTAAACACTTTGAAATCTTCGTGTCGAAAAATTAAACTGACTCAGTATTTTCTTCCCTACATAAATAATCAATAATTGCAAAGGAAAGAAATTGAAAAAAAAAGAATTTTCAAATTAGAAAAGAAATATATACATTGAAGATATTCGCTCCGGCTGGGACTCGAACCCAGGCCACTCGCTTGGAAGACCAGCGGTCTAGCCATTAGGCTATCGGAGTTCTGTCGAGCGGAGTCTTACTGCCTGACTGATACTGCCTGACTGACAGACTGACTCACTGACTGACTGATACTGACTGACTGACTCACTGACTGACCGAGACTGACTGACTGACTGACTAACTGACTGACTGAGACTGACTGACTGACTGCTTGACTCTCTGACTGGCTATTTCACTGACTGACTGAATGACTAAATGACTGACTGACACTGACTGACTGACTGCTTGACTACCTGACTGACTGCTTGACTGACTAACTGACTGGACAGGACTGACCGACTGACTGACTGACAGACTGACTGAATAAGGATGACTGACAGACTGACTGAATAAGGCTGACTGACTGACTGACTGAATAAGGCTGACTGACTGACTGACTGACAGACTGACTGACTGACTGAATGACTGACTGACTGACTGACCGAGACTGACTGACTGACTGACTGAGACTGGACTGGACTGACTAACTGACTGACTGACTGACTGAGACTGACTGACTGCTTTAGTGACTAACTGACTGCACAGGACTGACCGACTGACTGACTGACTGACTGCCTGACTGACTGACTGACTGAATGACTGACTGACTGAGACTAAATGACTGACTGCTTGACTGACTGGCTGAAGGACTAACTGACTGAGTGACTGGACTGACTGACTGAGACTGAATGACTGAGTGCTTGACTGATTGACTGTCAGACTGACTGACTGACTTCGCAAAAGGGAAAAATAAATAAAAAAAGAATTATAAAATTAGAAAAAAATATTTCATTTAAGATTTCCTTTCCGGCCGGGACTCGAACCCAGTACCACGCGCTAGGAACCCAACGGTCTAGCTATTAGGCTATCGGAGCTCTGTCGATGGAAGTCTTAAATATAATAAAAACAAAAAATGCACCTTGGTAATTATTGATTCAAACACTTTGAAATTTACAGGTCGAATAATTAAACTGACTCAGAATTTTTCTCCCTACATAAATAATCAATATTCGCAAAAGAGAAAAATTAAAAAAAAAAGAAGAAGAAATTTCAAATTAGAAACTAAAAGTATACATTGAAGATTTTCGTTCAGGCTGGGACTCGAACCCAGGGCCACTCGCTTGGAAGCCTAACACTCTAGCCATTAGTGTATGGGAGCTCTGTCGGTGGGAGTTTTAAATATAATAAAAACAAAAAATGCACCTTGGTAATTGTTTATTTAAACACTTTGAAATCTTCGTGTCGAAAAATTAAACTGACTCAGAATTTTCTTCCCTACATAAATAATCAATAATTGCAAAGGAAAGAAATTGAAAAAAAAAAAGAATTTTCAAATTAGAAAAGAAATATATACATTGAAGATATTCGCTCCGGCTGGGACTCGAACCCAGGCCACTCGCTTGGAAGACCAGCGGTCTAGCCATTAGGCTATCGGAGTTCTGTCGAGCGGAGTCTTACTGCCTGACTGACAGACTGACTCACTGACTGACTGACTGACTCACTGACTGACCGAGACTGACTGACTGACTGACTGACTGACTAACTGACTGACTGAGACTGACTGACTGACTGCTTGACTCTCTGACTGGCTATTTCACTGACTGACTGAATGACTAAATGACTGACTGACACTGACTGACTGACTGCTTGACTACCTGACTGACTGCTTGACTGACTAACTGACTGGACAGGACTGACCGACTGACTGACTGACAGACTGACTGAATAAGGATGACTGACAGACTGACTGAATAAGGCTGACTGACTGACTGACTGACAGACTGACTGAATAAGGCTGACCGACTGACTGACTGCCTGACTGACTGACTGACTGAATGACTGACTGACTGACCGAGACTGACTGACTGACTGACTGAGACTGGACTGGACTGACTGACTGACTGAGACTGACTGACTGCTTTAGTGACTAACTGACTGCACAGGACTGACCGACTGACTGACTGACTGACTGCCTGACTGACTGACTGACTGAATGACTGACTGACTGAGACTAAATGACTGACTGCTTGACTGACTGGCTGAAGGACTAACTGACTGACTGAGTGACTGACTGACTGGACTGACTGACTGAGACTGAATGACTGAGTGCTTGACTGATTGACTGTCAGACTGACTGACTGACTTCGCAAAAGGGAAAAATAAAAAAAAAAGAATTATAAAATTAGAAAAAAATATTTGCATTTAAGATTTCCTTTCCGGCCGGGACTCGAACCCAGTACCACGCGCTAGGAACCCAACGGTCTATCCATTAGGCTACCGGAGCTCTGTCGATGGAAGTCTTAAATATAATAAAAACAAAAAATGCACCTTGGTAATTATTGATTCAAACACTTTGAAATTTACAGGTCGAATAATTAAACTGACTCAGAATTTTTCTCCCTACATAAATACTCAATATTCGCAAAAGAGAAAAATTAAAAAAAAAAGAAGAAGAAATTTCAAATTAGAAACTAAAAGTATACATTGAAGATTTTCGTTCAGGCTGGGACTCGAACACAGGGCCACTCGCTTGGAAGCCTAACACTCTAGCCCTTAGTCTATGGGAGCTCTGTCGGTGGGAGTTTTAAATATAATAAAAACAAAAAATGCACCTTGGTAATTGTTTATTTAAACACTTTGAAATCTTCGTGTCGAAAAATTAAACTGACTCAGAATTTTCTTCCCTACATAAATAATCAATAATTGCAAAGGAAAGAAATTGAAAAAAAAAAGAATTTTCAAATTAGAAAAGAAATATATACATTGAAGATATTCGCTCCGGCTGGGACTCGAACCCAGGCCACTCGCTTGGAAGACCAGCGGTCTAGTCATTAGGCTATCGGAGTTCTGTCGAGCGGAGTCTTACTGCCTGACTGATACTGCCTGACTGACAGACTGACTCACTGACTGACTGATACTGACTGACTGACTCACTGACTGACCGAGACTGACTGACTAACTGCCTGACTGACTGAGACTGGACTGACTGACTGACTGACTGACTGACTGACTAACTGAATGACTGAGACTGACTGACTGACTGCTTGACTCTCTGACTGACTGCTTGACTGACCAACTGACTGGACAGGACTGACCGACTGACTGACTGACAGACTGACTGAATAAGGCTGACTGACTGACTGACTGACAGACTGACTGAATAAGGCTGACCGACTGACTGACTGCCTGACTGACTGACTGACTGAATGACTGACTGACTGACTGACCGAGACTGACTGACTGACTAACTGAGACTGGACTGGACTGACTGACTGACTGACTGACTGAGACTGACTGACTGCTTTAGTGACTAACTGACTGCACAGGACTGACCGACTGACTGACTGACTGACTGCCTGACTGACTGACTGACTGAATGACTGACTGACTGAGACTAAATGACTGACTGCTTGACTGACTGGCTGAAGGACTAACTGACTGACTGAGTGACTGACTGACTGGACTGACTGACTGAGACTGAATGACTGAGTGCTTGACTGATTGACTGTCAGACTGACTGACTGACTTCGCAAAAGGGAAAAATAAAAAAAAAAGAATTATAAAATTAGAAAAAAATATTTGCATTTAAGATTTCCTTTCCGGCCGGGACTCGAACCCAGTACTACGCGCTAGGAACCCAACGGTCTAGCCATTAGGCTATCGGAGCTCTGTCGATGGAAGTCTTAAATATAATAAAAACAAAAAATGCACCTTGGTAATTATTGATTCAAACACTTTGAAATTTACAGGTCGAATAATTAAACTGACTCAGAATTTTTCTCCCTACATAAATAATCAATATTCGCAAAAGAGAAAAATTAAAAAAAAAAGAAGAAGAAATTTCAAATTAGAAACTAAAAGTATACATTGAAGATTTTCGTTCAGGCTGGGACTCGAACCCAGGGCCACTCGCTTGGAAGCCTAACACTCTAGCCATTAGTCTATGGGAGCTCTGTCGGTGGGAGTTTTAAATATAATAAAAACAAAAAATGCACCTTGGTAATTGTTTATTTAAACACTTTGAAATCTTCGTGTCGAAAAATTAAACTGACTCAGAATTTTCTTCCCTACATAAATAATCAATAATTGCAAAGGAAAGAAATTGAAAAAAAAAAGAATTTTCAAATTAGAAAAGAAATATATACATTGAAGATATTCGCTCCGGCTGGGACTCGAACCCAGGCCACTCGCTTGGAAGACCAGCGGTCTAGCCATTACTCTATCGGAGTTCTGTCGAGCGGAGTCTTACTGCCTGACTGATACTGCCTGACTGACAGACTGACTCACTGACTGACTGATACTGACTGACTGACTCACTGACTGACCGAGACTGACTGACTAACTGCCTGACTGACTGAGATTGGACTGACTGACTGACCGACTGACTGACTGACAGACTGACTGAATAAGGCTGACTGACTGACTGACTGACAGACTGACTGAATAAGGCTGACCGACTGACTGACTGCCTGACTGACTGACTGAATGACTGACTGACTGACTGACCGAGACTGACTGACTGACTGACTGAGACTGGACTGGACTGACTGACTGACTGACTGACTGAGACTGACTGACTGCTTTAGTGACTAACTGACTGCACAGGACTGACCGACTGACTGACTGACTGACTGCCTGACTGACTGACTGACTGAATGACTGACTGACTGAGACTAAATGACTGACTGCTTGACTGACTGGCTGAAGGACTAACTGACTGACTGAGTGACTGACTGACTGGACTGACTGACTGAGACTGAATGACTGAGTGCTTGACTGATTGACTGTCAGACTGACTGACTGACTTCGCAAAAGGGAAAAATAAAAAAAAAGAATTATAAAATTAGAAAAAAATATTTGCATTTAAGATTTCCTTTCCGGCTGGGATTTGAACCCAGGGCGACACTCATGGAAGCCCAACGCTCTCGCCAATATACTATCGGATCTCTGTTGATCGGTGTCTTAATTATAATAAAAACAAAAAATGCACCTTAGTAATTATTGATTTAAAATCTTTGAAATCTAAAGGTCGAATGATTAAACTGACTCAGAATTTTCTTCCGTACATAAATAATCCATATTTGCAAAAGAAAGAAATTGAAAAAAAAAAAGAATCTTCAAATTAGAAGAGAAATATATACATGGAAGATTTTCGTATCGGCCGGGACTCGAACCCAGTACCACGCGCTTGGAACCCAACGGTCTAGCCATTAGGCTATCGGAGCTCTGTCGATGGAAGTCTTAAATATAATAAAAACAAAAAATGCACCTTGGTAATTATTGATTCAAACACTTTGAAATTTACAGGTCGAATAATTAAACTGACTCAGAATTTTTCTCCCTACATAAATAATCAATATTCGCAAAAGAGAAAAATTAAAAAAAAAGAAGAAGAAATTTCAAATTAGAAACTAAAAGTATACATTGAAGATTTTCGTTCAGGCTGGGACTCGAACCAAGGGCCACTCGCTTGGAAGCCTAACACTCTAGCCATTAGTCTATGGGAGCTCTGTCGGTGGGAGTTTTAAATATAATAAAAACAAAAAATGCACCTTGGTAATTGTTTATTTAAACACTTTGAAATCTTCGTGTCGAAAAATTAAACTGACTCAGAATTTTCTTCCCTACATAAATAATCAATAATTGCAAAGGAAAGAAATTGAAAAAAAAAAGAATTTTCAAATTAGAAAAGAAATATATACATTGAAGATATTCGCTCCGGCTGGGACTCGAACCCAGGCCACTCGCTTGGAAGACCAGCGGTCTAGCCATTAGGCTATCGGAGTTCTGGCGAGCGGAGTCTTACTGCCTGACTGATACTGCCTGACTGACAGACTGACTCACTGACTGACTGATACTGACTGACTGACTCACTGACTGACCGAGACTGACTGACTAACTGCCTGACTGACTGAGACTGGACTGACTGACTGACTGACTGACTGACTGACTAACTGACTGACTGAGACTGACTGACTGACTGCTTGACTCTCTGACTGGCTATTTCACTGACTGACTGAATGACTAAATGACTGACTGACACTGACTGACTGAATGACTAAATGACTGACTGACACTGACTGACTGACTGCTTGACTACCTGACTGACTGCTTGACTGACTAACTGACTGGACAGGACTGACCGACTGACTGACTGACAGACTGACTGAATAAGGATGACTGACAGACTGACTGAATAAGGCTGACTGACTGACTGACTGACAGACTGACTGAATAAGGCTGACCGACTGACTGACTGCCTGACTGACTGACTGACTGAATGACTGACTGACTGACCGAGACTGACTGACTGACTGACTGAGACTGGACTGGACTGACTGACTGACTGACTGACTGAGACTGACTGACTGCTTTAGTGACTAACTGACTGCACAGGACTGACCGACTGACTGACTGACTGACTGCCTGACTGACTGAATGACTGAATGACTGACTGACTGAGACTAAATGACTGACTGCTTGACTGACTGGCTGAAGGACTAACTGACTGACTGAGTGACTGACTGACTGGACTGACTGACTGAGACTGAATGACTGAGTGCTTGACTGATTGACTGTCAGACTGACTGACTGACTTCGCAAAAGGGAAAAATAAAAAAGAATTATAAAATTAGAAAAAAATATTTGCATTTAAGATTTCCTTTCCGGCCGGGACTCGAACCCAGTACCACGCGCTAGGAACCCAACGGTCTAGCCATTAGGCTATCGGAGTCTGTCGATGGAAGTCTTAAATATAATAAAAACAAAAAATGCACCTTGGTAATTATTGATTCAAACACTTTGAAATTTACAGGTCGAATAATTAAACTGACTCAGAATTTTTCTCCCTACATAAATAATCAATATTCGCAAAAGAGAAAAATTAAAAAAAAAGAAGAAGAAATTTCAAATTAGAAACTAAAAGTATACATTGAAGATTTTCGTTCAGGCTGGGACTCGAACCCAGGGCCACTCGCTTGGAAGCCTAACACTCTAGCCATTAGTCTATGGGAGCTCTGTCGGTGGGAGTTTTAAATATAATAAAAACAAAGAATGCACCTTGGTAATTGTTTATTTAAACACTTTGAAATCTTCGTGTCGAAAAATTAAACTGACTCAGAATTTTCTTCCCTACATAAATAATCAATAATTGCAAAGGAAAGAAATTGAAAAAAAAAAAAGAATTTTCAAATTAGAAAAGAAATATATACATTGAAGATATTCGCTCCGGCTGGGACTCGAACCCAGGCCACTCGCTTGGAAGACCAGCGGTCTAGCCATTAGGCTATCGGAGTTCTGTCGAGCGGAGTCTTACTGCCTGACTGATACTGCCTGACTGACAGACTGACTCACTGACTGACTGATACTGACTGACTGACTCACTGACTGACCGAGACTGACTGACTAACTGCCTGACTGACTGAGACTGGACTGACTGACTGACTGACTGACTAACTGACTGACTGAGACTGACTGCTTGACTCTCTGACTGGCTATTTCACTGACTGACTGAATGACTAAATGACTGACTGACACTGACTGACTGACTGCTTGACTACCTGACTGACTGCTTGACTGACTAACTGACTGGACAGGACTGACCGACTGACTGACTGACAGACTGACGGAATAAGGATGACTGACTGACTGACTGACAGACTGACTGAATAAGGCTGACCGACTGACTGACTGCCTGACTGACTGACTGACTGAATGACTGACTGACTGACTGACCGAGACTGACTGACTGACTGACTGAGACTGGACTGGACTGACTGACTGAGACTGACTGACTGCTTTAGTGACTAACTGACTGCACAGGACTGACCGACTGACTGACTGACTGACTGCCTGCCTGACTGACTGACTGAATGAATGACTGACTGAGACTAAATGACTGACTGCTTGACTGACTGGCTGAAGGACTAACTGACTGACTGAGTGACTGACTGACTGGACTGACTGACTGAGACTGAATGACTGAGTGCTTGACTGATTGACTGTCAGACTGACTGACTGACTTCGCAAAAGGGAAAAATAAAAAAAAAAGAATTATAAAATTAGAAAAAAATATTTGCATTTAAGATTTCCTTTCCGGCCGGGACTCGAACCCAGTACCACGCGCTAGGAACCCAACGGTCTAGCCATTAGGCTATCGGAGCTCTGTCGATGGAAGTCTTAAATATAATAAAAACAAAAAATGCACCTTGGTAATTATTGATTCAAACACTTTGAAATTTACAGGTCGAATAATTAAACTGACTCAGAATTTTTCTCCCTACATAAATAATCAATATTCGCAAAAGAGAAAAATTAAAAAAAAAAGAAGAAGAAATTTCAAATTAGAAACTAAAAGTATACATTGAAGATTTTCGTTCAGGCTGGGACTCGAACCCAGGGCCACTCGCTTGGAAGCCTAACACTCTAGCCATTAGTCTATGGGAGCTCTGTCGGTGGGAGTTTTAAATATAATAAAAACAAAAATTGCACCTTGGTAATTGTTTATTTAAACACTTTGAAATCTTCGTGTCGAAAAATTAAACTGACTCAGAATTTTTCTCCCTACATAAATAATCAATAATTGCAAAGGAAAGAAATTGAAAAAAAAAAAGAATTTTCAAATTAGAAAAGAAATATATACATTGAAGATATTCGCTCCGGCTGAGACTCGAACCCAGGCCACTCGCTTGGAAGACCAGCGGTCTAGCCATTAGGCTATCGGAGTTCTGTCGAGCGGAGTCTTACTGCCTGACTGATACTGCCTGACTGACAGACTGACTCACTGACTGACTGATACTGACTGACTGACTCACTGACTGACCGAGACTGACTGACTAACTGCCTGACTGACTGAGACTGGACTGACTGACTGACTGACTGACTGACTGACTAACTGACTGACTGAGACTGACTGACTGACTGCTTGACTCTCTGACTGGCTATTTCACTGACTGACTGAATGACTAAATGACTGACTGACACTGACTGACTGACTGCTTGACTACCTGACTGACTGCTTGACTGACTAACTGACTGCACAGGACTGACCGACTGACTGACTGACAGACTGACTGAATAAGGATGACTGACAGACTGACTGAATAAGGCTGACTGACTGACTGACTGACAGACTGACTGAATAAGGCTGACCGACTGACTGACTGCCTGACTGACTGACTGACTGAATGACTGACTGACTGACTGACCGAGACTGACTGACTGACTGACTGAGACTGGACTGGACTGACTGACTGACTGACTGACTGAGACTGACTGACTGCTTTAGTGACTAACTGACTGCACAGGACTGACCGACTGACTGACTGACTGACTGCCTGACTGACTGACTGACTGAATGACTGACTGACTGAGACTAAATGACTGACTGCTTGACTGACTGGCTGAAGGACTAACTGACTGACTGAGTGACTGACTGACTGGACTGACTGACTGAGACTGAATGACTGAGTGCTTGACTGATTGACTGTCAGACTGACTGACTGACTTCGCAAAAGGGAAAAATAAAAAAAAAAGAATTATAAAATTAGAAAAAAATATTTGCATTTAAGATTTCCTTTCCGGCCGGGACTCGAACCCAGTACGACGCGCTAGGAGCCCAACGGTCTAGCCATTAGGCTATCGGAGCTCTGTCGATGGAAGTCTTAAATATAATAAAATCAAAAAATGCACCTTGGTAATTATTGATTCAAACACTTTGAAATTTACAGGTCGAATAATTAAACTGACTCAGAATTTTTCTCCCTACATAAATAATCAATATTCGCAAAAGAGAAAAATTTAAAAAAAAATTAGAAGAAATTTCAAATTAGAAACTAAAAGTATACATTGAAGATTTTCGTTCAGGCTGGGACTCGAACCCAGGGCCACTCGCTTGGAAGCCTAACACTCTAGCCATTAGTCTATGGGAGCTCTGTCGGTGGGAGTTTTAAATATAATAAAAACAAAAAATGCACCTTGGTAATTGTTTATTTAAACACTTTGAAATCTTCGTGTCGAAAAATTAAACTGACTCAGAATTTTCTTCCCTACATAAATAATCAATAATTGCAAAGGAAAGAAATTGAAAAAAAAAAGAATTTTCAAATTAGAAAAGAAATATATACATTGAAGATATTCGCTCCGGCTGGGACTCGAACCCAGGCCACTCGCTTGGAAGACCAGCGGTCTAGCCATTAGGCTATCGGAGTTCTGTCGAGCGGAGTCTTACTGCCTGACTGATACTGCCTGACTGACAGACTGACTCACTGACTGACTGATACTGACTGACTGACTCACTGACTGACCGAGACTGACTGACTAACTGCCTGACTGACTGAGACTGGACTGACTGACTGACTGACTGACTGACTGACTAACTGACTGACTGAGACTGACTGACTGACTGAGACTGACTGACTGCTTTAGTGACTAACTGACTGCACAGGACTGACCGACTGACTGACTGACTGACTGCCTGACTGACTGAATGACTGACTGACTGATACTAATTGACTGACTGCTTGACTGACTGGCTGAAGGACTAACTGACTGACTGAGTGACTGACTGACTGGACTGACTGACTGAGACTGAATGACTGAGTGCTTGACTGATTGACTGTCAGACTGACTGACTGACTTCGCAAAAGGGAAAAATAAAAAAAAAAGAATTATAAAATTAGAAAAAAATATTTGCATTTAAGATTTCCTTTCCGGCCGATACTCGAACCCAGTACCACGCGCTAGGAACCCAACGGTCTAGCTATTAGGCTATCGGAGCTCTGTCGATGGAAGTCTTAAATATAATAAAAACAAAAAATGCACCTTGGTAATTGTTTATTTAAACACTTTGAAATCTTCGTGTCGAAAAATTAAACTGACTCAGTATTTTCTTCCCTACATAAATAATCAATAATTGCAAAGGAAAGAAATTGAAAAAAAAAGAATTTTCAAATTAGAAAAGAAATATATACATTGAAGATATTCGCTCCGGCTGGGACTCGAACCCAGGCCACTCGCTTGGAAGACCAGCGGTCTAGCCATTAGGCTATCGGAGTTCTGTCGAGCGGAGTCTTACTGCCTGACTGATACTGCCTGACTGACAGACTGACTCACTGACTGACTGATACTGACTGACTGACTCACTGACTGACCGAGACTGACTGACTGACTGACTAACTGACTGACTGAGACTGACTGACTGACTGCTTGACTCTCTGACTGGCTATTTCACTGACTGACTGAATGACTAAATGACTGACTGACACTGACTGACTGACTGCTTGACTACCTGACTGACTGCTTGACTGACTAACTGACTGGACAGGACTGACCGACTGACTGACTGACAGACTGACTGAATAAGGATGACTGACAGACTGACTGAATAAGGCTGACTGACTGACTGACTGACAGACTGACTGAATAAGGCTGACCGACTGACTGACTGCCTGACTGACTGACTGACTGAATGACTGACTGACTGACTGACCGAGACTGACTGACTGACTGACTGAGACTGGACTGGACTGACTAACTGACTGACTGACTGACTGAGACTGACTGACTGCTTTAGTGACTAACTGACTGCACAGGACTGACCGACTGACTGACTGACTGACTGCCTGACTGACTGACTGACTGAATGACTGACTGACTGAGACTAAATGACTGACTGCTTGACTGACTGGCTGAAGGACTAACTGACTGACTGAGTGACTGACTGACTGGACTGACTGACTGAGACTGAATGACTGAGTGCTTGACTGATTGACTGTCAGACTGACTGACTGACTTCGCAAAAGGGAAAAATAAAAAAAAAAGAATTATAAAATTAGAAAAAAATATTTGCATTTAAGATTTCCTTTCCGGCCGGGACTCGAACCCAGTACCACGCGCTAGGAACCCAACGGTCTATCCATTAGGCTATCGGAGCTCTGTCGATGGAAGTCTTAAATATAATAAAAACAAAAAATGCACCTTGGTAATTATTGATTCAAACACTTTGAAATTTACAGGTCGAATAATTAAACTGACTCAGAATTTTTCTCCCTACATAAATACTCAATATTCGCAAAAGAGAAAAATTAAAAAAAAAGAAGAAGAAATTTCAAATTAGAAACTAAAAGTATACATTGAAGATTTTCGTTCAGGCTGGGACTCGAACCCAGGGCCACTCGCTTGGAAGCCGAACACTCTAGCCCTTAGTCTATGGGAGCTCTGTCGGTGGGAGTTTTAAATATAGTAAAAACAAAAAATGCACCTTGGTAATTGTTTATTTAAACACTTTGAAATCTTCGTGTCGAAAAATTAAACTGACTCAGAATTTTCTTCCCTACATAAATAATCAATAATTGCAAAGGAAAGAAATTGAAAAAAAAAAGAATTTTCAAATTAGAAAAGAAATATATACATTGAAGATATTCGCTCCGGCTGGGACTCGAACCCAGGCCACTCGCTTGGAAGACCAGCGGTCTAGCCATTAGGCTATCGGAGTTCTGTCGAGCGGAGTCTTACTGCCTGACTGATACTGCCTGACTGACAGACTGACTCACTGACTGACTGATACTGACTGACTGACTCACTGACTGACCGAGACTGACTGACTAACTGCCTGACTGACTGAGACTGGACTGACTGACTGACTGACTGACTGACTGACTAACTGACTGACTGAGACTGACTGACTGACTGCTTGACTCTCTGACTGACTGCTTGACTGACTAACTGACTGGACAGGACTGACCGACTGACTGACTGACAGACTGACTGAATAAGGCTGACTGACTGACTGACTGACAGACTGACTGAATAAGGCTGACCGACTGACTGACTGCCTGACTGAATGACTGACTGACTGACTGACCGAGACTGACTGACTGACTAACTGAGACTGGACTGGACTGACTGACTGACTGACTGACTGAGACTGACTGACTGCTTTAGTGACTAACTGACTGCACAGGACTGACCGACTGACTGACTGACTGACTGCCTGATTGACTGACTGACTGAATGACTGACTGACTGAGACTAAATGACTGACTGCTTGACTGACTGGCTGAAGGACTAACTGACTGACTGAGTGACTGACTGACTGGACTGACTGACTGAGACTGAATGACTGAGTGCTTGACTGATTGACTGTCAGACTGACTGACTGACTTCGCAAAAGGGAAAAATAAAAAAAAAAGAATTATAAAATTAGAAAAAAATATTTGCATTTAAGATTTCCTTTCCGGCCGGGACTCGAACCCAGTACTACGCGCTAGGAACCCAACGGTCTAGCCATTAGGCTATCGGAGCTCTGTCGATGGAAGTCTTAAATATAATAAAAACAAAAAATGCACCTTGGTAATTATTGATTCAAACACTTTGAAATTTACAGGTCGAATAATTAAACTGACTCAGAATTTTTCTCCCTACATAAATAATCAATATTCGCAAAAGAGAAAAATTAAAAAAAAAAGAAGAAGAAATTTCAAATTAGAAACTAAAAGTATACATTGAAGATTTTCGTTCAGGCTGGGACTCGAACCCAGGGCCACTCGCTTGGAAGCCTAACACTCTAGCCATTAGTCTATGGGAGCTCTGTCGGTGGGAGTTTTAAATATAATAAAAACAAAAAATGCACCTTGGTAATTGTTTATTTAAACACTTTGAAATCTTCGTGTCGAAAAATTAAACTGACTCAGAATTTTCTTCCCTACATAAATAATCAATAATTGCAAAGGAAAGAAATTGAAAAAAAAAAGAATTTTCAAATTAGAAAAGAAATATATACATTGAAGATATTCGCTCCGGCTGGGACTCGAACCCAGGCCACTCGCTTGGAAGACCAGCGGTCTAGCCATTACTCTATCGGAGTTCTGTCGAGCGGAGTCTTACTGCCTGACTGATACTGCCTGACTGACAGACTGACTCACTGACTGACTGATACTGACTGACTGACTCACTGACTGACCGAGACTGACTGACTAACTGCCTGACTGACTGAGATTGGACTGACTGACTGACCGACTGACTGACTGACAGACTGACTGAATAAGGCTGACTGACTGACTGACTGACAGACTGACTGAATAAGGCTGACCGACTGACTGACTGCCTGACTGACTGACTGAATGACTGACTGACTGACTGACCGAGACTGACTGACTGACTGACTGAGACTGGACTGGACTGACTGACTGACTGACTGACTGAGACTGACTGACTGCTTTAGTGACTAACTGACTGCACAGGACTGACCGACTGACTGACTGACTGACTGCCTGACTGACTGCCTGACTGACTGACTGACTGACTGAGACTAAATGACTGACTGCTTGACTGACTGGCTGAAGGACTAACTGACTGACTGAGTGACTGACTGACTGGACTGACTGACTGAGACTGAATGACTGAGTGCTTGACTGATTGACTGTCAGACTGACTGACTGACTTCGCAAAAGGGAAAAATAAAAAAAAAGAATTATAAAATTAGAAAAAAATATTTGCATTTAAGATTTCCTTTCCGGCTGGGATTTGAACCCAGGGCGACACTCATGGAAGCCCAACGCTCTCGCCAATATACTATCGGATCTCTGTTGATCGGTGTCTTAATTATAATAAAAACAAAAAATGCACCTTAGTAATTATTGATTTAAAATCTTTGAAATCTAAAGGTCGAATGATTAAACTGACTCAGAATTTTCTTCCGTACATAAATAATCCATATTTGCAAAAGAAAGAAATTAAAAAAAAAGAATCTTCAAATTAGAAGAGAAATATATACATGGAAGATTTTCGTTCCGGCCGGGACTCGAACCCAGTACCACGCGCTTGGAACCCAACGGTCTAGCCATTAGGCTATCGGAGCTCTGTCGATGGAAGTCTTAAATATAATAAAAACAAAAAATGCACCTTGGTAATTATTGATTCAAACACTTTGAAATTTACAGGTCGAATAATTAAACTGACTCAGAATTTTTCTCCCTACATAAATAATCAATATTCGCAAAAGAGAAAAATTAAAAAAAAAGAAGAAGAAATTTCAAATTAGAAACTAAAAGTATACATTGAAGATTTTCGTTCAGGCTGGGACTCGAACCCAGGGCCACTCGCTTGGAAGCCTAACACTCTAGCCCTTAGTCTATGGGAGCTCTGTCGGTGGGAGTTTTAAATATAATAAAAACAAAAAATGCACCTTGGTAATTGTTTATTTAAACACTTTGAAATCTTCGTGTCGAAAAATTAAACTGACTCAGAATTTTCTTCCCTACATAAATAATCAATAATTGCAAAGGAAAGAAATTGAAAAAAAAAAGAATTTTCAAATTAGAAAAGAAATATATACATTGAAGATATTCGCTCCGGCTGGGACTCGAACCCAGGCCACTCGCTTGGAAGACCAGCGGTCTAGCCATTAGGCTATCGGAGTTCTGTCGAGCGGAGTCTTACTGCCTGACTGATACTGCCTGACTGACAGACTGACTCACTGACTGACTGATACTGACTGACTGACTCACTGACTGACCGAGACTGACTGACTAACTGCCTGACTGACTGAGACTGGACTGACTGACTGACTGACTGACTGACTGACTAACTGACTGACTGAGACTGACTGACTGACTGCTTGACTCTCTGACTGACTGCTTGACTGACTAACTGACTGGACAGGACTGACCGACTGACTGACTGACAGACTGACTGAATAAGGCTGACTGACTGACTGACTGACAGACTGACTGAATAAGGCTGACCGACTGACTGACTGCCTGACTGACTGACTGACTGAATGACTGACTGACTGACTGACCGAGACTGACTGACTGACTAACTGAGACTGGACTGGACTGACTGACTGACTGACTGAGACTGACTGACTGCTTTAGTGACTAACTGACTGCACAGGACTGACCGACTGACTGACTGACTGACTGCCTGACTGACTGACTGACTGAATGACTGACTGACTGAGACTAAATGACTGACTGCTTGACTGACTGGCTGAAGGACTAACTGACTGACTGAGTGACTGACTGACTGGACTGACTGACTGAGACTGAATGACTGAGTGCTTGACTGATTGACTGTCAGACTGACTGACTGACTTCGCAAAAGGGAAAAATAAAAAAAAAAGAATTATAAAATTAGAAAAAAATATTTGCATTTAAGATTTCCTTTCCGGCCGGGACTCGAACCCAGTACCACGCGCTAGGAACCCAACGGTCTATCCATTAGGCTATCGGAGCTCTGTCGATGGAAGTCTTAAATATAATAAAAACAAAAAATGCACCTTGGTAATTATTGATTCAAACACTTTGAAATTTACAGGTCGAATAATTAAACTGACTCAGAATTTTTCTCCCTACATAAATACTCAATATTCGCAAAAGAGAAAAATTAAAAAAAAAAGAAGAAGAAATTTCAAATTAGAAACTAAAAGTATACATTGAAGATTTTCGTTCAGGCTGGGACTCGAACCCAGGGCCACTCGCTTGGAAGCCTAACACTCTAGCCCTTAGTCTATGGGAGCTCTGTCGGTGGGAGTTTTAAATATAATAAAAACAAAAAATGCACCTTGGTAATTGTTTATTTAAACACTTTGAAATCTTCGTGTCGAAAAATTAAACTGACTCAGAATTTTCTTCCCTACATAAATAATCAATAATTGCAAAGGAAAGAAATTGAAAAAAAAAAGAATTTTCAAATTAGAAAAGAAATATATACATTGAAGATATTCGCTCCGGCTGGGACTCGAACCCAGGCCACTCGCTTGGAAGACCAGCGGTCTAGCCATTAGGCTATCGGAGTTCTGTCGAGCGGAGTCTTACTGCCTGACTGATACTGCCTGACTGACAGACTGACTCACTGACTGACTGATACTGACTGACTGACTCACTGACTGACCGAGACTGACTGACTAACTGCCTGACTGACTGAGACTGGACTGACTGACTGACTGACTGACTGACTGACTAACTGACTGACTGAGACTGACTGACTGACTGCTTGACTCTCTGACTGACTGCTTGACTGACTAACTGACTGGACAGGACTGACCGACTGACTGACTGACAGACTGACTGAATAAGGCTGACTGACTGACTGACTGACAGACTGACTGAATAAGGCTGACCGACTGACTGACTGCCTGACTGACTGACTGACTGAATGAACTGACTGACTGACTGACCGAGACTGACTGACTGACTAACTGAGACTGGACTGGACTGACTGACTGACTGACTGACTGAGACTGACTGACTGCTTTAGTGACTAACTGACTGCACAGGACTGACCGACTGACTGACTGACTGACTGCCTGACTGACTGACTGACTGAATGACTGACTGACTGAGACTAAATGACTGACTGCTTGACTGACTGGCTGAAGGACTAACTGACTGACTGAGTGACTGACTGACTGGACTGGCTGACTGAGACTGAATGACTGAGTGCTTGACTGATTGACTGTCAGACTGACTGACTGACTTCGCAAAAGGGAAAAATAAAAAAAAAAAGAATTATAAAATTAGAAAAAAATATTTGCATTTAAGATTTCCTTTCCGGCCGGGACTCGAACCCAGTACTACGCGCTAGGAACCCAACGGTCTAGCCATTAGGCTATCGGAGCTCTGTCGATGGAAGTCTTAAATATAATAAAAACAAAAAATGCACCTTGGTAATTATTGATTCAAACACTTTGAAATTTACAGGTCGAATAATTAAACTGACTCAGAATTTTTCTCCCTACATAAATAATCAATATTCGCAAAAGAGAAAAATTAAAAAAAAAAGAAGAAGAAATTTCAAATTAGAAACTAAAAGTATACATTGAAGATTTTCGTTCAGGCTGGGACTCGAACCCAGGGCCACTCGCTTGGAAGCCTAACACTCTAGCCATTAGTCTATGGGAGCTCTGTCGGTGGGAGTTTTAAATATAATAAAAACAAAAAATGCACCTTGGTAATTGTTTATTTAAACACTTTGAAATCTTCGTGTCGAAAAATTAAACTGACTCAGAATTTTCTTCCCTACATAAATAATCAATAATTGCAAAGGAAAGAAATTGAAAAAAAAAAGAATTTTCAAATTAGAAAAGAAATATATACATTGAAGATATTCGCTCCGGCTGGGACTCGAACCCAGGCCACTCGCTTGGAAGACCAGCGGTCTAGCCATTACTCTATCGGAGTTCTGTCGAGCGGAGTCTTACTGCCTGACTGATACTGCCTGACTGACAGACTGACTCACTGACTGACTGATACTGACTGACTGACTCACTGACTGACCGAGACTGACTGACTAACTGCCTGACTGACTGAGATTGGACTGACTGACTGACCGACTGACTGACTGACAGACTGACTGAATAAGGCTGACTGACTGACTGACTGACAGACTGACTGAATAAGGCTGACCGACTGACTGACTGCCTGACTGACTGACTGAATGACTGACTGACTGACTGACCGAGACTGACTGACTGACTGACTGAGACTGGACTGGACTGACTGACTGACTGACTGACTGAGACTGACTGACTGCTTTAGTGACTAACTGACTGCACAGGACTGACCGACTGACTGACTGACTGACTGCCTGACTGACTGACTGACTGAATGACTGACTGACTGAGACTAAATGACTGACTGCTTGACTGACTGGCTGAAGGACTAACTGACTGACTGAGTGACTGACTGACTGGACTGACTGACTGAGACTGAATGACTGAGTGCTTGACTGATTGACTGTCAGACTGACTGACTGACTTCGCAAAAGGGAAAAATAAAAAAAAAGAATTATAAAATTAGAAAAAAATATTTGCATTTAAGATTTCCTTTCCGGCTGGGATTTGAACCCAGGGCGACACTCATGGAAGCCCAACGCTCTCGCCAATATACTATCGGATCTCTGTTGATCGGTGTCTTAATTATAATAAAAACAAAAAATGCACCTTAGTAATTATTGATTTAAAATCTTTGAAATCTAAAGGTCGAATGATTAAACTGACTCAGAATTTTCTTCCGTACATAAATAATCCATATTTGCAAAAGAAAGAAATTGAAAAAAAAAAAGAATCTTCAAATTAGAAGAGAAATATATACATGGAAGATTTTCGTTCCGGCCGGGACTCGAACCCAGTACCACGCGCTTGGAACTCAACGGTCTAGCCATTAGGCTATCGGAGCTCTGTCGATGGAAGTCTTAAATATAATAAAAACAAAAAATGCACCTTGGTAATTATTGATTCAAACACTTTGAAATTTACAGGTCGAATAATTAAACTGACTCAGAATTTTTCTCCCTACATAAATAATCAATATTCGCAAAAGAGAAAAATTAAAAAAAAAGAAGAAGAAATTTCAAATTAGAAACTAAAAGTATACATTGAAGATTTTCGTTCAGGCTGGGACTCGAACCCAGGGCCACTCGCTTGGAAGCCTAACACTCTAGCCCTTAGTCTATGGGAGCTCTGTCGGTGGGAGTTTTAAATATAATAAAAACAAAAAATGCACCTTGGTAATTGTTTATTTAAACACTTTGAAATCTTCGTGTCGAAAAATTAAACTGACTCAGAATTTTCTTCCCTACATAAATAATCAATAATTGCAAAGGAAAGAAATTGAAAAAAAAAAGAATTTTCAAATTAGAAAAGAAATATATACATTGAAGATATTCGCTCCGGCTGGGACTCGAACCCAGGCCACTCGCTTGGAAGACCAGCGGTCTAGCCATTAGGCTATCGGAGTTCTGTCGAGCGGAGTCTTACTGCCTGACTGATACTGCCTGACTGACAGACTGACTCACTGACTGACTGATACTGACTGACTGACTCACTGACTGACCGAGACTGACTGACTAACTGCCTGACTGACTGAGACTGGACTGACTGACTGACTGACTGACTGACTGACTAACTGACTGACTGAGACTGACTGACTGACTGCTTGACTCTCTGACTGACTGCTTGACTGACTAACTGACTGGACAGGACTGACCGACTGACTGACTGACAGACTGACTGAATAAGGCTGACTGACTGACTGACTGACAGACTGACTGAATAAGGCTGACCGACTGACTGACTGCCTGACTGACTGACTGACTGAATGACTGACTGACTGACTGACCGAGACTGACTGACTGACTAACTGAGACTGGACTGGACTGACTGACTGACTGACTGACTGAGACTGACTGACTGCTTTAGTGACTAACTGACTGCACAGGACTGACCGACTGACTGACTGACTGACTGCCTGACTGACTGACTGACTGAATGACTGACTGACTGAGACTAAATGACTGACTGCTTGACTGACTGGCTGAAGGACTAACTGACTGACTGAGTGACTGACTGACTGGACTGACTGACTGAGACTGAATGACTGAGTGCTTGACTGATTGACTGTCAGACTGACTGACTGACTTCGCAAAAGGGAAAAATAAAAAAAAAAGAATTATAAAATTAGAAAAAAATATTTGCATTTAAGATTTCCTTTCCGGCCGGGACTCGAACCCAGTACTACGCGCTAGGAACCCAACGGTCTAGCCATTAGGCTATCGGAGCTCTGTCGATGGAAGTCTTAAATATAATAAAAACAAAAAATGCACCTTGGTAATTATTGATTCAAACACTTTGAAATTTACAGGTCGAATAATTAAACTGACTCAGAATTTTTCTCCCTACATAAATAATCAATATTCGCAAAAGAGAAAAATTAAAAAAAAAAGAAGAAGAAATTTCAAATTAGAAACTAAAAGTATACATTGAAGATTTTCGTTCAGGCTGGGACTCGAACCCAGGGCCACTCGCTTGGAAGCCTAACACTCTAGCCATTAGTCTATGGGAGCTCTGTCGGTGGGAGTTTTAAATATAATAAAAACAAAAAATGCACCTTGGTAATTGTTTATTTAAACACTTTGAAATCTTCGTGTCGAAAAATTAAACTGACTCAGAATTTTCTTCCCTACATAAATAATCAATAATTGCAAAGGAAAGAAATTGAAAAAAAAAAGAATTTTCAAATTAGAAAAGAAATATATACATTGAAGATATTCGCTCCGGCTGGGACTCGAACCCAGGCCACTCGCTTGGAAGACCAGCGGTCTAGCCATTACTCTATCGGAGTTCTGTCGAGCGGAGTCTTACTGCCTGACTGATACTGCCTGACTGACAGACTGACTCACTGACTGACTGATACTGACTGACTGACTCACTGACTGACCGAGACTGACTGACTAACTGCCTGACTGACTGAGATTGGACTGACTGACTGACCGACTGACTGACTGACAGACTGACTGAATAAGGCTGACTGACTGACTGACTGACAGACTGACTGAATAAGGCTGACCGACTGACTGACTGCCTGACTGACTGACTGAATGACTGACTGACTGACTGACCGAGACTGACTGACTGACTGACTGACTGAGACTGACTGACTGCTTTAGTGACTAACTGACTGCACAGGACTGACCGACTGACTGACTGACTGACTGCCTGACTGACTGACTGACTGAATGACTGACTGACTGAGACTAAATGACTGACTGCTTGACTGACTGGCTGAAGGACTAACTGACTGACTGAGTGACTGACTGACTGGACTGACTGACTGAGACTGAATGACTGAGTGCTTGACTGATTGACTGTCAGACTGACTGACTGACTTCGCAAAAGGGAAAAATAAAAAAAAAGAATTATAAAATTAGAAAAAAATATTTGCATTTAAGATTTCCTTTCCGGCTGGGATTTGAACCCAGGGCGACACTCATGGAAGCCCAACGCTCTCGCCAATATACTATCGGATCTCTGTTGATCGGTGTCTTAATTATAATAAAAACAAAAAATGCACCTTAGTAATTATTGATTTAAAATCTTTGAAATCTAAAGGTCGAATGATTAAACTGACTCAGAATTTTCTTCCGTACATAAATAATCCATATTTGCAAAAGAAAGAAATTGAAAAAAAAAAATCTTCAAATTAGAAGAGAAATATATACATGGAAGATTTTCGTTCCGGCCGGGACTCGAACCCAGTACCACGCGCTTGGAACCCAACGGTCTAGCCATTAGGCTATCGGAGCTCTGTCGATGGAAGTCTTAAATATAATAAAAACAAAAAATGCACCTTGGTAATTATTGATTCAAACACTTTGAAATTTACAGGTCGAATAATTAAACTGACTCAGAATTTTTCTCCCTACATAAATAATCAATATTCGCAAAAGAGAAAAATTAAAAAAAAAGAAGAAGAAATTTCAAATTAGAAACTAAAAGTATACATTGAAGATTTTCGTTCAGGCTGGGACTCGAACCCAGGGCCACTCGCTTGGAAGCCTAACACTCTAGCCATTAGTCTATGGGAGCTCTGTCGGTGGGAGTTTTAAATATAATAAAAACAAAGAATGCACCTTGGTAATTGTTTATTTAAACACTTTGAAATCTTCGTGTCGAAAAATTAAACTGACTCAGAATTTTCTTCCCTACATAAATAATCAATAATTGCAAAGGAAAGAAATTGAAAAAAAAAAAGAATTTTCAAATTAGAAAAGAAATATATACATTGAAGATATTCGCTCCGGCTGGGACTCGAACCCAGGCCACTCGCTTGGAAGACCAGCGGTCTAGCCATTAGGCTATCGGAGTTCTGTCGAGCGGAGTCTTACTGCCTGACTGATACTGCCTGACTGACAGACTGACTCACTGACTGACTGATACTGACTGACTGACTCACTGACTGACCGAGACTGACTGACTAACTGCCTGACTGACTGAGACTGGACTGACTGACTGACTGACTGACTAACTGACTGACTGAGACTGACTGACTGACTGCTTGACTCTCTGACTGGCTATTTCACTGACTGACTGAATGACTAAATGACTGACTGACACTGACTGACTGACTGCTTGACTACCTGACTGACTGCTTGACTGACTAACTGACTGGACAGGACTGACCGACTGACTGACTGACAGACTGACGGAATAAGGATGACTGACTGACTGACTGACAGACTGACTGAATAAGGCTGACCGACTGACTGACTGCCTGACTGACTGACTGACTGAATGACTGACTGACTGACTGACCGAGACTGACTGACTGACTGACTGAGACTGGACTGGACTGACTGACTGAGACTGACTGACTGCTTTAGTGACTAACTGACTGCACAGGACTGACCGACTGACTGACTGACTGACTGCCTGACTGACTGACTGACTGAATGAATGACTGACTGAGACTAAATGACTGACTGCTTGACTGACTGGCTGAAGGACTAACTGACTGACTGAGTGACTGACTGACTGGACTGACTGACTGAGACTGAATGACTGAGTGCTTGACTGATTGACTGTCAGACTGACTGACTGACTTCGCAAAAGGGAAAAATAAAAAAAAAAGAATTATAAAATTAGAAAAAAATATTTGCATTTAAGATTTCCTTTCCGGCCGGGACTCGAACCCAGTACCACGCGCTAGGAACCCAACGGTCTAGCCATTAGGCTATCGGAGCTCTGTCGATGGAAGTCTTAAATATAATAAAAACAAAAAATGCACCTTGGTAATTATTGATTCAAACACTTTGAAATTTACAGGTCGAATAATTAAACTGACTCAGAATTTTTCTCCCTACATAAATAATCAATATTCGCAAAAGAGAAAAATTAAAAAAAAAAGAAGAAGAAATTTCAAATTAGAAACTAAAAGTATACATTGAAGATTTTCGTTCAGGCTGGGACTCGAACCCAGGGCCACTCGCTTGGAAGCCTAACACTCTAGCCATTAGTCTATGGGAGCTCTGTCGGTGGGAGTTTTAAATATAATAAAAACAAAAAATGCACCTTGGTAATTGTTTATTTAAACACTTTGAAATCTTCGTGTCGAAAAATTAAACTGACTCAGAATTTTCTTCCCTACATAAATAATCAATAATTGCAAAGGAAAGAAATTGAAAAAAAAAAGAATTTTCAAATCAGAAAAGAAATATATACATTGAAGATATTCGCTCCGGCTGGGACTCGAACCCAGGCCACTCGCTTGGAAGACCAGCGGTCTAGCCATTAGGCTATCGGAGTTCTGTCGAGCGGAGTCTTACTGCCTGACTGATACTGCCTGACTGACAGACTGACTCACTGACTGACTGATACTGACTGACTGACTCACTGACTGACCGAGACTGACTGACTAACTGCCCGACTGACTGAGACTGGACTGACTGACTGACTGACTGACTGACTGACTAACTGACTGACTGAGACTGACTGACTGACTGCTTGACTCTCTGACTGGCTATTTCACTGACTGACTGAATGACTAAATGACTGACTGACACTGACTGACTGACTGCTTGACTACCTGACTGACTGCTTGACTGACTAACTGACTGGACAGGACTGACCGACTGACTGACTGACAGACTGACTGAATAAGGCTGACTGACTGACTGACTGACAGACTGACTGAATAAGGCTGACCGACTGACTGACTGCCTGACTGACTGACTGACTGAATGACTGACTGACTGACTGACCGAGACTGACTGACTGACTGACTGAGACTGGACTGGACTGACTGACTGACTGACTGACTGAGACTGACTGACTGCTTTAGTGACTAACTGACTGCACAGGACTGACCGACTGACTGACTGACTGACTGCCTGACTGACTGACTGACTGAATGACTGACTGACTGAGACTAAATGACTGACTGCTTGACTGACTGGCTGAAGGACTAAATGACTGACTGAGTGACTGACTGACTGGACTGACTGACTGAGACTGAATGACTGAGTGCTTGACTGATTGACTGTCAGACTGACTGACTGACTTCGCAAAAGGGAAAAATAAAAAAAAAAGAATTATAAAATTAGAAAAAAATATTTGCATTTAAGATTTCCTTTCCGGCTGGGATTTGAACCCAGGGCGACACTCATGGAAGCCCAACGCTCTCGCCAATATACTATCGGATCTCTGTTGATCGGTGTCTTAATTATAATAAAAACAAAAAATGCACCTTAGTAAGTATTGATTTAAAATCTTTGAAATCTAAAGGTCGAATGATTAAACTGACTCAGAATTTTCTTCCGTACATAAATAATCCATATTTGCAAAGAAAGAAATTGAAAAAAAAAAGAATCTTCAAATTAGAAGAGAAATATATACATGGAAGGTTTTCGTTCCGGCCGGGACTCGAACCCAGTACCACGCGCTTGGAACCCAACGGTCTAGCCATTAGGCTATCGGAGCTCTGTCGATGGAAGTCTTAAATATAATAAAAACAAAAAATGCACCTTGGTAATTATTGATTCAAACACTTTGAAATTTACAGGTCGAATAATTAAACTGACTCAGAATTTTTCTCCCTACATAAATAATCAATATTCGCAAAAGAGAAAAATTGAAAAAAAAGAAGAAGAAATTTCAAATTAGAAACTAAAAGTATACATTGAAGATTTTCGTTCAGGCTGGGACTCGAACCCAGGGCCACTCGCTTGGAAGCCTAACACTCTAGCCATTAGTCTATGGGAGCTCTGTCGGTGGGAGTTTTAAATATAATAAAAACAATAAATGCACCTTGGTAATTGTTTATTTAAACACTTTGAAATCTTCATATCGAAAAATTAAACTGACTCAGAATTTTCTTCCCTACATAAATAATCAATAATTGCAAAGGAAAGAAATTGAAAAAAAAAAAGAATTTTCAAATTAGAAAAGACATATATACATTGAAGATATTCGCTCCGGCTGGGACTCGAACCCAGGCCACTCGCTTGGAAGACCAGCGGTCTAGCCATTAGGCTATCGGAGTTCTGGCGAGCGGAGTCTTACTGCCTGACTGATACTGCCTGACTGACAGACTGACTCACTGACTGACTGATACTGACTGACTGACTCACTGACTGACCGAGACTGACTGACTAACTGCCTGACTGACTGAGACTGGACTGACTGACTGACTGACTGACTGACTGACTGACTGACTGACTGAGACTGACTGACTGACTGCTTGACTCTCTGACTGGCTATTTCACTGACTGACTGAATGACTAAATGACTGACTGACACTGACTGACTGACTGCTTGACTACCTGACTGACTTCTTGACTGACTAACTGACTGGACAGGACTGACCGACTGACTGACTGACAGACTGACTGAATAAGGATGACTGACAGACTGACTGAATAAGGCTGACTGACTGACTGACTGACAGAATAAGGCTGACCGACTGACTGACTGCCTGACTGACTGACTGACTGAATGACTGACTGACTGACTGACTGACCGAGACTGACTGACTGAGACTGGACTGGACTGACTGACTGAGACTGACTGACTGCTTTAGTGACTAACTGACTGCACAGGACTGACCGACTGACTGACTGACTGACTGCCTGACTGACTGACTGACTGAATGACTGACTGACTGAGACTAAATGACTGACTGCTTGACTGACTGGCTGAAGGACTAACTGACTGACTGAGTGACTGACTGACTGACTGAGACTGAATGACTGAGTGCTTGACTGATTGACTGTCAGACTGACTGACTGACTTCGCAAAAGGGAAAAATAAAAAAAAAAGAATTATAAAATTAGAAAAAAATATTTGCATTTAAGATTTCCTTTCCGGCCGGGACTCGAACCCAGTACCACGCGCTAGGAACCCAACGGTCTAGCCATTAGGCTATCGGAGCTCTGTCGATGGAAGTCTTAAATATAATAAAAACAAAAAATGCACCTTGGTAATTATTGATTCAAACACTTTGAAATTTACAGGTCGAATAATTAAACTGACTCAGAATTTTTCTCCCTACATAAATAATCAATATTCGCAAAAGAGAAAAATTAAAAAAAAAGAAGAAGGAATTTCAAATTAGAAACTAAAAGTATACATTGAAGATTTTCGTTCAGGCTGGGACTCGAACCCAGGGCCACTCGCTTGGAAGCCTAACACTCTAGCCATTAGTCTATGGGAGCTCTGTCGGTGGGAGTTTTAAATATAATAAAAACAAAAAATGCACCTTGGTAATTGTTTATTTAAACACTTTGAAATCTTCGTGTCGAAAAATTAAACTGACTCAGAATTTTCTTCCCTACATAAATAATCAATAATTGCAAAGCAAAGAAATTGAAAAAAAAAAAAGAATTTTCAAATTAGAAAAGAAATATATACATTGAAGATATTCGCTCCGGCTGGGACTCGAACCCAGGCCACTCGCTTGGAAGACCAGCGGTCTAGCCATTAGGCTATCGGAGTTCTGTCGAGCGGAGTCTTACTGCCTGACTGATACTGCCTGACTGACAGACTGACTCACTGACTGACTGATACTGACTGACTGACTCACTGACTGACCGAGACTGACTGACTAACTGCCTGACTGACTGAGACTGGACTGACTGACTGACTGACTGACTGACTGACTAACTGACTGACTGAGACTGACTGACTGACTGCTTGACTCTCTGACTGGCTATTTCACTGACTGACTGAATGACTAAATGACTGACTGACACTGACTGACTGACTGCTTGACTACCTGACTGACTGCTTGACTGACTAACTGACTGGACAGGACTGACCGACTGACTGACTGACAGACTGACTGAATAAGGCTGACTGACTGACTGACTGACAGACTGACTGAATAAGGCTGACCGACTGACTGACTGCCTGACTGACTGACTGACTGAATGACTGACTGACTGACTGACCGAGACTGACTGACTGACTGACTGAGACTGGACTGGACTGACTGACTGACTGACTGACTGAGACTGACTGACTGCTTTAGTGACTAACTGACTGCACAGGACTGACCGACTGACTGACTGACTGACTGCCTGACTGACTGACTGACTGAATGACTGACTGACTGAGACTAAATGACTGACTGCTTGACTGACTGGCTGAAGGACTAACTGACTGACTGAGTGACTGACTGACTGGACTGACTGACTGAGACTGAATGACTGAGTGCTTGACTGATTGACTGTCAGACTGACTGACTGACTTCGCAAAAGGGAAAAATAAAAAAAAAAGAATTATAAAATTAGAAAAAAATATTTGCATTTAAGATTTCCTTTCCGGCTGGGATTTGAACCGAGGGCGACACTCATGGAAGCCCAACGCTCTCGCCAATATACTATCGGATCTCTGTTGATCGGTGTCTTAATTATAATAAAAACAAAAAATGCACCTTAGTAATTATTGATTTAAAATCTTTGAAATCTAAAGGTCGAATGATTAAACTGACTCAGAATTTTCTTCCGTACATAAATAATCCATATTTGCAAAGAAAGAAATTGAAAAAAAAAAAGAATCTTCAAATTAGAAGAGAAATATATACATGGAAGGTTTTCGTTCCGGCCGGGACTCGAAACAAGTACCACGCGCTTGGAACCCAACTGTCTAGCCATTAGGCTATCGGAGCTCTGTCGATGGAAGTCTTAAATATAATAAAAACAAAAAATGCACCTTGGTAATTATTGATTCAAACACTTTGAAATTTACAGGTCGAATAATTAAACTGACTCAGAATTTTTCTCCCTACATAAATAATCAATATTCGCAAAAGAGAAAAATTAAAAAAAAAAGAAGAAGAAATTTCAAATTAGAAACTAAAAGTATACATTGAAGATTTTCGTTCAGGCTGGGACTCGAACCCAGGGCCACTCGCTTGGAAGCCTAACACTCTAGCCATTAGTCTATGGGAGCTCTGTCGGTGGGAGTTTTAAATATAATAAAAACAAAAAATGCACCTTGGTAATTGTTTATTTAAACACTTTGAAATCTTCGTGTCGAAAAATTAAACTGACTCAGAATTTTCTTCCCTACATAAATAATCAATAATTGCAAAGGAAAGAAATTGAAAAAAAAAAGAATTTTCAAATCAGAAAAGAAATATATACATTGAAGATATTCGCTCCGGCTGGGACTCGAACCCAGGCCACTCGCTTGGAAGACCAGCGGTCTAGCCATTAGGCTATCGGAGTTCTGTCGAGCGGAGTCTTACTGCCTGACTGATACTGCCTGACTGACAGACTGACTCACTGACTGACTGATACTGACTGACTGACTCACTGACTGACCGAGACTGACTGACTAACTGCCCGACTGACTGAGACTGGACTGACTGACTGACTGACTGACTGACTGACTAACTGACTGACTGAGACTGACTGACTGACTGCTTGACTCTCTGACTGGCTATTTCACTGACTGACTGAATGACTAAATGACTGACTGACACTGACTGACTGACTGCTTGACTACCTGACTGACTGCTTGACTGACTAACTGACTGGACAGGACTGACCGACTGACTGACTGACAGACTGACTGAATAAGGCTGACTGACTGACTGACTGACAGACTGACTGAATAAGGCTGACCGACTGACTGACTGCCTGACTGACTGACTGACTGAATGACTGACTGACTGACTGACCGAGACTGACTGACTGACTGACTGAGACTGGACTGGACTGACTGACTGACTGACTGACTGAGACTGACTGACTGCTTTAGTGACTAACTGACTGCACAGGACTGACCGACTGACTGACTGACTGACTGCCTGACTGACTGACTGACTGAATGACTGACTGACTGAGACTAAATGACTGACTGCTTGACTGACTGGCTGAAGGACTAACTGACTGACTGAGTGACTGACTGACTGGACTGACTGACTGAGACTGAATGACTGAGTGCTTGACTGATTGACTGTCAGACTGACTGACTGACTTCGCAAAAGGGAAAAATAAAAAAAAAAGAATTATAAAATTAGAAAAAAATATTTGCATTTAAGATTTCCTTTCCGGCTGGGATTTGAACCCAGGGCGACACTCATGGAAGCCCAACGCTCTCGCCAATATACTATCGGATCTCTGTTGATCGGTGTCTTAATTATAATAAAAACAAAAAATGCACCTTAGTAAGTATTGATTTAAAATCTTTGAAATCTAAAGGTCGAATGATTAAACTGACTCAGAATTTTCTTCCGTACATAAATAATCCATATTTGCAAAGAAAGAAATTGAAAAAAAAAAGAATCTTCAAATTAGAAGAGAAATATATACATGGAAGGTTTTCGTTCCGGCCGGGACTCGAACCCAGTACCACGCGCTTGGAACCCAACGGTCTAGCCATTAGGCTATCGGAGCTCTGTCGATGGAAGTCTTAAATATAATAAAAACAAAAAATGCACCTTGGTAATTATTGATTCAAACACTTTGAAATTTACAGGTCGAATAATTAAACTGACTCAGAATTTTTCTCCCTACATAAATAATCAATATTCGCAAAAGAGAAAAATTGAAAAAAAAGAAGAAGAAATTTCAAATTAGAAACTAAAAGTATACATTGAAGATTTTCGTTCAGGCTGGGACTCGAACCCAGGGCCACTCGCTTGGAAGCCTAACACTCTAGCCATTAGTCTATGGGAGCTCTGTCGGTGGGAGTTTTAAATATAATAAAAACAATAAATGCACCTTGGTAATTGTTTATTTAAACACTTTGAAATCTTCATATCGAAAAATTAAACTGACTCAGAATTTTCTTCCCTACATAAATAATCAATAATTGCAAAGGAAAGAAATTGAAAAAAAAAAAAGAATTTTCAAATTAGAAAAGACATATATACATTGAAGATATTCGCTCCGGCTGGGACTCGAACCCAGGCCACTCGCTTGGAAGACCAGCGGTCTAGCCATTAGGCTATCGGAGTTCTGGCGAGCGGAGTCTTACTGCCTGACTGATACTGCCTGACTGACAGACTGACTCACTGACTGACTGATACTGACTGACTGACTCACTGACTGACCGAGACTGACTGACTAACTGCCTGACTGACTGAGACTGGACTGACTGACTGACTGACTGACTGACTGACTGACTGACTGACTGAGACTGACTGACTGACTGCTTGACTCTCTGACTGGCTATTTCACTGACTGACTGAATGACTAAATGACTGACTGACACTGACTGACTGACTGCTTGACTACCTGACTGACTTCTTGACTGACTAACTGACTGGACAGGACTGACCGACTGACTGACTGACAGACTGACTGAATAAGGATGACTGACAGACTGACTGAATAAGGCTGACTGACTGACTGACTGACAGAATAAGGCTGACCGACTGACTGACTGCCTGACTGACTGACTGACTGACTGAATGACTGACTGACTGACTGACCGAGACTGACTGACTGAGACTGGACTGGACTGACTGACTGACTGAGACTGACTGACTGCTTTAGTGACTAACTGACTGCACAGGACTGACCGACTGACTGACTGACTGACTGCCTGACTGACTGACTGACTGAATGACTGACTGACTGAGACTAAATGACTGACTGCTTGACTGACTGGCTGAAGGACTAACTGACTGACTGAGTGACTGACTGACTGGACTGACTGACTGAGACTGAATGACTGAGTGCTTGACTGATTGACTGTCAGACTGACTGACTGACTTCGCAAAAGGGAAAAATAAAAAAAAAAGAATTATAAAATTAGAAAAAAATATTTGCATTTAAGATTTCCTTTCCGGCCGGGACTCGAACCCAGTACCACGCGCTAGGAACCCAACGGTCTAGCCATTAGGCTATCGGAGCTCTGTCGATGGAAGTCTTAAATATAATAAAAACAAAAAATGCACCTTGGTAATTATTGATTCAAACACTTTGAAATTTACAGGTCGAATAATTAAACTGACTCAGAATTTTTCTCCCTACATAAATAATCAATATTCGCAAAAGAGAAAAATTAAAAAAAAAGAAGAAGGAATTTCAAATTAGAAACTAAAAGTATACATTGAAGATTTTCGTTCAGGCTGGGACTCGAACCCAGGGCCACTCGCTTGGAAGCCTAACACTCTAGCCATTAGTCTATGGGAGCTCTGTCGGTGGGAGTTTTAAATATAATAAAAACAAAAAATGCACCTTGGTAATTGTTTATTTAAACACTTTGAAATCTTCGTGTCGAAAAATTAAACTGACTCAGAATTTTCTTCCCTACATAAATAATCAATAATTGCAAAGCAAAGAAATTGAAAAAAAAAAAGAATTTTCAAATTAGAAAAGAAATATATACATTGAAGATATTCGCTCCGGCTGGGACTCGAACCCAGGCCACTCGCTTGGAAGACCAGCGGTCTAGCCATTAGGCTATCGGAGTTCTGTCGAGCGGAGTCTTACTGCCTGACTGATACTGCCTGACTGACAGACTGACTCACTGACTGACTGATACTGACTGACTGACTCACTGACTGACCGAGACTGACTGACTAACTGCCTGACTGACTGAGACTGGACTGACTGACTGACTGACTGACTAACTGACTGACTGAGACTGACTGACTGACTGCTTGACTCTCTGACTGGCTATTTCACTGACTGACTGAATGACTAAATGACTGACTGACACTGACTGACTGACTGCTTGACTACCTGACTGACTGCTTGACTGACTAACTGACTGGACAGGACTGACCGACTGACTGACTGACAGACTGACTGAATAAGGATGACTGACTGACTGACTGACAGGCTGACTGAATAAGGCTGACCGACTGACTGACTGCCTGACTGACTGACTGACTGAATGACTGACTGACTGACTGACCGAGACTGACTGACTGAGACTGGACTGGACTGACTGACTGAGACTGACTGACTGCTTTAGTGACTAACTGACTGCACAGGACTGACCGACTGACTGACTGCCTGACTGACTGAATGAATGACTGACTGAGACTAAATGACTGACTGCTTGACTGACTGGCTGAAGGACTAACTGACTGACTGAGTGACTGACTGACTGGACTGACTGACTGAGACTGAATGACTGAGTGCTTGACTGATTGACTGTCAGACTGACTGACTGACTTCGCAAAAGGGAAAAATAAAAAAAAAAGAATTATAAAATTAGAAAAAAAATATTTGCATTTAAGATTTCCTTTCCGGCCGGGACTCGAACCCAGTACCATGCGCTAGGAACCCAACGGTCTAGCCATTAGGCTATCGGAGCTCTGTCGATGGAAGTCTTAAATATAATAAAAACAAAAAATGCACCTTGGTAATTATTGATTTAAACACTTTGAAATTTACAGGTCGAATAATTAAACTGACTCAGAATTTTTCTCCCTACATAAATAATCAATATTCGCAAAAGAGAAAAATTAAAAAAAAAAGAAGAAGAAATTTCAAATTAGAAACTAAAAGTATACATTGAAGATTTTCGTTCAGGCTGGGACTCGAACCCAGGGCCACTCGCTTGGAAGCCTAACACTCTAGCCATTAGTCTATGGGAGCTCTGTCGGTGGGAGTTTTAAATATATTAAAAACAAAAAATGCACCTTGGTAATTGTTTATTTAAACACTTTGAAATCTTCGTGTCGAAAAATTAAACTGACTCAGAATTTTCTTCCCTACATAAATAATCAATAATTGCAAAGGAAAGAAATTGAAAAAAAAAAGAATTTTCAAATTAGAAAAGAAATATATACATTGAAGATATTCGCTCCGGCTGGGACTCGAACCCAGGCCAGTCGCTTGGAAGACCAGCGGTCTAGCCATTAGGCTATCGGAGTTCTGTCGAGCGGAGTCTTACTGCCTGGCTGATACTGCCTGACTGACAGACTGACTCACTGACTGACTGATACTGACTGACTGACTCACTGACTGACCGAGACTGACTGACTAACTGCCTGACTGACTGAGACTGGACTGACTGACTGACTGACAGACTGACTAACTGACTGACTGAGACTGACTGACTGACTGCCTGACTCTCTGACTGGCTATTTCACTGACTGACTGAATGACTAAATGACTGACTGACACTGACTGACTGACTGCTTGACTACCTGACTGACTGCTTGACTGACTAACTGACTGGACAGGACTGACCGACTGACTGACTGACAGACTGACTGAATAAGGATGACTGACAGACTGACTGAATAAGGCTGACTGACTGACTGACTGACAGACTGACTGAATAAGGCTGACCGACTGACTGACTGCCTGACTGACTGACTGACTGAGACTGACTGACTGCTTTAGTGACTAACTGACTGCACAGGACTGACCGACTGACTGACTGACTGACTGCCTGACTGACTGACTGACTGAATGACTGACTGACTGAGACTAAATGACTGACTGCTTGACTGACTGGCTGAAGGACTAACTGACTGACTGAGTGACTGACTGACTGGACTGACTGACTGAGACTGAATGACTGAGTGCTTGACTGATTGACTGTCAGACTGACTGACTGACTTCGCAAAAGGGAAAAATAAAAAAAAAAGAATTATAAAATTAGAAAAAAATATTTGCATTTAAGATTTCCTTTCCGGCTGGGATTTGAACCCAGGGCGACACTCATGGAAGCCCAACGCTCTCGCCAATATACTATCGGATCTCTGTTGATCGGTGTCTTAATTATAATAAAAACAAAAAATGCACCTTAGTAATTATTGATCTAAAATCTTTGAAATCTAAAGGTCGAATGATTAAACTGACTCAGAATTTTCTTCCGTACATAAATAATCCATATTTGCAAAAGAAAGAAATTGAAAAAAAAAAGAATCTTCAAATTAGAAGAGAAATATATACATGAAAATTTTCGTTCCGGCCGGGACTCGAACCCAGTACCACGCGCTTGGAACCCAACGGTCTAGCCATTAGGCTATCGGAGCTCTGTCGATGGAAGTCTTAAATATAATAAAAACAAAAAATGCACCTTGGTAATTATTGATTCAAACACTTTGAAATTTACAGGTCGAATAATTAAACTGACTCAGAATTTTTCTCCCTACATAAATAATCAATATTCGCAAAAGAGAAAAATTAAAAAAAAGAAGAAGAAATTTCAAATTAGAAACTAAAAGTATACATTGAAAATTTTCGTTCAGGCTGGGACTCGAACCCAGGGCCACTCGCTTGGAAGCCTAACACTCTAGCCATTAGTCTATGGGAGCTCTGTCGGTGGGAGTTTTAAATATAATAAAAACAAAAAATGCACCTTGGTAATTGTTTATTTAAACACTTTGAAATCTTCGTGTCGAAAAATTAAACTGACTCAGAATTTTCTTCCCTACATAAATAATCAATAATTGCAAAGGAAAGAAATTGAAAAAAAAAAGAATTTTGAAAATAGAAAAGAAATATATACATTGAAGATATTCGCTCCGGCTGGGATTCGAACCCAGGCCACTCGCTTGGAAGACCAGCGGTCTAGCCATTAGGCTATCGGAGTTCTGTCGAGCGGAGTCTTACTGCCTGACTGATACTGCCTGACTGACAGACTGACTCACTGACTGACTGATACTGACTGACTGACACACTGACTGACCGAGACTGACTGACTAACTGCCTGACTGACTGAGACTGGACTGACTGACTGACTGACTGACTGACTGACTAACTGACTGACTGAGACTGACTGACTGACTGCTTGACTCTCTGACTGGCTATTTCACTGACTGACTGAATGACTAAATGACTAACTGACACTGACTGACTGACTGCTTGACTACCTGACTGACTGCTTGACTGACTAACTGACTGGACAGGACTGACCGACTGACTGACTGACAGACTGACTGAATAAGGATGACTGACAGACTGACTGAATAAGGCTGACTGACTGACTGACAGACTGACTGAATAAGGCTGACTGACTGACTGACTGCCTGACTGACTGACTGACTGAATGACTGACTGACTGACTGACCGAGACTGACTGACTGACTGACTGACTGAGACTGACTGACTGCTTTAGTGACTAACTGACTGCACAGGACTGACCGACTGACTGACTGACTGACTGCCTGACTGACTGACTGAGACTAAATGACTGACTGCTTGACTGACTGGCTGAAGGACTAACTGACTGGCTGAAGGACTAACTGACTGACTGAGTGACTGACTGACTGGACTGACTGACTGAGACTCAATGACTGAGTGCTTGACTGATTGACTGTCAGACTGACTGACTGACTTCGCAAAAGGGAAAAATAAAAAAGAATTATAAAATTAGAAAAAAATATTTGCATTTAAGATTTCCTTTCCGGCCGGGACTCGAACCCAGTACCACGCGCTAGGAACCCAACGGTCTAGCCATTAGGCTATCGGAGCTCTGTCGATGGAAGTCTTAAATATAATAAAAACAAAAAATGCACCTTGGTAATTATTGATTCAAACACTTTGAAATTTACAGGTCGAATAATTAAACTGACTCAGAATTTTTCTCCCTACATAAATAATCAATATTCGCAAAAGAGAAAAATTTAAAAAAAAGAAGAAGAAATTTCAAATTAGAAACTAAAAGTATACATTGAAGATTTTCGTTCAGGCTGGGACTCGAACCCAGGGCCACTCGCTTGGAAGCCTAACACTCTAGCCATTAGTCTATGGGAGCTCTGTCGGTGGGAGTTTTAAATATAATAAAAACAAAGAATGCACCTTGGTAATTGTTTATTTAAACACTTTGAAATCTTCGTGTCGAAAAATTAAACTGACTCAGAATTTTCTTCCCTACATAAATAATCAATAATTGCAAAGGAAAGAAATTGAAAAAAAAAAAGAATTTTCAAATTAGAAAAGAAATATATACATTGAAGATATTCGCTCCGGCTGGGACTCGAACCCAGGCCACTCGCTTGGAAGACCAGCGGTCTAGCCATTAGGCTATCGGAGTTCTGTCGAGCGGAGTCTTACTGCCTGACTGATACTGCCTGACTGACAGACTGACTCACTGACTGACTGATACTGACTGACTGACTCACTGACTGACCGAGACTGACTGACTAACTGCCTGACTGACTGAGACTGGACTGACTGACTGACTGACTGACTAACTGACTGACTGAGACTGACTGACTGACTGCTTGACTCTCTGACTGGCTATTTCACTGACTGACTGAATGACTAAATGACTGACTGACACTGACTGACTGACTGCTTGACTACCTGACTGACTGCTTGACTGACTAACTGACTGGACAGGACTGACCGACTGACTGACTGACAGACTGACTGAATAAGGATGACTGACTGACTGACTGACAGACTGACTGAATAAGGCTGACCGACTGACTGACTGCCTGAATGACTGACTGACTGAATGACTGACTGACTGACTGACCGAGACTGACTGACTGACTGACTGAGACTGGACTGGACTGACTGACTGAGACTGACTGACTGCTTTAGTGACTAACTGACTGCACAGGACTGACCGACTGACTGACTGACTGACTGCCTGACTGACTGACTGACTGAATGAATGACTGACTGAGACTAAATGACTGACTGCTTGACTGACTGGCTGAAGGACTAACTGACTGACTGAGTGACTGACTGACTGGACTGACTGACTGAGACTGAATGACTGAGTGCTTGACTGATTGACTGTCAGACTGACTGACTGACTTCGCAAAAGGGAAAAATAAAAAAGAATTATAAAATTAGAAAAAAATATTTGCACTTAAGATTTCCTTTCCGGCCGGGACTCGAACCCAGTACCACGCGCTAGGAACCCAACGGTCTAGCCATTAGGCTATCGGAGCTCTGTCGATGGAAGTCTTAAATATAATAAAAACAAAAAATGCACCTTGGTAATTATTGATTCAAACACTTTGAAATTTACAGGTCGAATAATTAAACTGACTCAGAATTTTTCTCCCTACATAAATAATCAATATTCGCAAAAGAGAAAAATTAAAAAAAAAGAAGAAGAAATTTCAAATTAGAAACTAAAAGTATACATTGAAGATTTTCGTTCAGGCTGGGACACGAACCCAGGGCCACTCGCTTGGAAGCCTAACACTCTAGCCATTAGTCTATGGGAGCTCTGTCGGTGGGAGTTTTAAATATAAGAAAAACAAAAAATGCACCTTGGTAATTGTTTATTTAAACACTTTGAAATCTTCGTGTCGAAAAATTAAACTGACTCAGAATTTTCTTCCCTACATAAATAATCAATAATTGCAAAGGAAAGAAATTGAAAAAAAAAAGAATTTTCAAATTAGAAAAGAAATATATACATTGAAGATATTCGCTCCGGCTGGGACTCGAACCCAGGCCACTCGCTTGGAAGACCAGCGGTCTAGCCATTAGGCTATCGGAGTTCTGTCGAGCGGAGTCTTACTGCCTGACTGATACTGCCTGACTGACAGACTGACTCACTGACTGACTGATACTGACTGACTGACTCACTGACTGACCGAGACTGACTGACTAACTGCCTGACTGACTGAGACTGGACTGACTGACTGACTGACTGACTGACTGACTAACTGACTGACTGAGACTGACTGACTGACTGCTTGACTCTCTGACTGGCTATTTCACTGACTGACTGAATGACTAAATGACTGACTGACACTGACTGACTGACTGCTTGACTACCTGACTGACTGCTTGACTGACTAACTGACTGGACAGGACTGACCGATTGACTGACTGACAGACTGACTGAATAAGGATGACTGACAGACTGACTGAATAAGGCTGACTGACTGTCTGACTGAATAAGGCTGACCGACTGACTGACTGCCTGACTGACTGACTGACTGAATGACTGACTGACTGACTGACCGAGACTGACTGACTGACTGACTGAGACTGGACTGGACTGACTGACTGACTGACTGACTGAGACTGACTGACTGCTTTAGTGACTAACTGACTGCACAGGACTGACCGACTGACTGACTGCCTGACTGACTGACTGACTGAATGACTGACTGACTGAGACTAAATGACTGACTGCTTGACTGACTGGCTGAAGGACTAACTGACTGACTGAGTGACTGACTGACTGGACTGACTGACTGAGACTGAATGACTGAGTGCTTGACTGATTGACTGTCAGACTGACTTCGCAAAAGGGAAAAATAAAAAAAAAAGAATTATAAAATTAGAAAAAAATATTTGCATTTAAGATTTCCTTTCCGGCTGGGATTTGAACCCAGGGCGACACTCATAGAAGCCCAACGCTCTCGCCAATATACTATCGGATCTCTGTTGATCGGTGTCTTAATTATAATAAAAACAAAAAATGCACCTTAGTAATTATTGATCTAAAATCTTTGAAATCTAAAGGTCGAATGATTAAACTGACTCAGAATTTTCTTCCGTACATAAATAATCCATATTTGCAAAAGAAAGAAATTGAAAAAAAAAGAATCTTCAAATTAGAAGAGAAATATATACATGGAAGATTTTCGTTCCGGCCGGGACTCGAACCCAGTACCACGCGCTTGGAACCCAACGGTCTAGCCATTAGGCTATCGGAGCTCTGTCGATGGAAGTCTTAAATATAATAAAAACAAAAAATGCACCTTGGTAATTATTGATTCAAACACATTGAAATTTACAGGTCGAATAATTAAACTGACTCAGAATTTTTCTCCCTACATAAATAATCAATATTCGCAAAAGAGAAAAATTAAAAAAAAAAAGAAGAAATTTCAAATTAGAAACTAAAAGTATACATTGAAGATTTTCGTTCAGGCTGGGACTCGAACCCAGGGCCACTCGCTTGGAAGCCTAACACTCTAGCCAATAGCCTATGGGAGCTCTGTCGGTGGGAGTTTTAAATATAATAAAAACAAAAAATGCACCTTGGTAATTGTTTATTTAAACACTTTGAAATCTTCGTGTCGAAAAATTAAACTGACTCAGAATTTTCTTCCCTACATAAATAATCAATAATTGCAAAGGAAAGAAATTGAAAAAAAAAAAGAATTTTCAAATTAGAAAAGAAATATATACATTGAAGATATTCGCTCCGGCTGGGACTCGAACCCAGGCCACTCGCTTGGAAGACCAGCGGTCTAGCCATTAGGCTATCGGAGTTCTGTCGAGCGGAGTCTTACTGCCTGACTGATACTGCCTGACTGACAGACTGACTCACTGACTGACTGATACTGACTGACTGATACTGACTGACTGACTCACTGACTGACCGAGACTGACTGACTAACTGCCTGACTGACTGAGACTGGACTGACTGACTGACTGACTGACTGACTGACTAACTGACTGACTGAGACTGACTGACTGACTGCTTGACTCTCTGACTGGCTATTTCACTGACTGAATGACTAAATGACTGACTGACACTGACTGACTGACTGCTTGACTACCTGACTGACTGGACAGGACTGACCGACTGACTGACTGACAGACTGACTGAATAAGGATGACTGACAGACTGACTGAATAAGGCTGACTGACTGACTGACTGACAGAATAAGGCTGACCGACTGACTGACTGCCTGACTGACTGACTGACTGAATGACTGACTGACTGACCGAGACTGACTGACTGACTGACTGAGACTGGACTGGACTGACTGACTGACTGACTGACTGAGACTGACTGACTGCTTTAGTGACTAACTGACTGCACAGGACTGACCGACTGACTGACTGACTGACTGCCTGACTGACTGACTGAGACTAAATGACTGACTGCTTGACTGACTGGCTGAAGGACTAACTGACTGACTGAGTGACTGACTGACTGGACTGACTGACTGAGACTGAATGACTGAGTGCTTGACTGATTGACTGTCAGACTGACTGACTGACTTCGCAAAAGGGAAAAATAAAAAAAAAAGAATTATAAAATTAGAAAAAAATATTTGCATTTAAGACTTCCTTTCCGGCCGGGACTCGAACCCAGTACCACGCGCTAGGAACCCAACGGTCTAGCCATTAGGCTATCAGAGCTCTGTCGATGGAAGTCTTAAATATAATAAAAACAAAAAATGCACCTTGGTAATTATTGATTCAAACACTTTGAAATTTTCAGGTCGAATAATTAAACTGACTCAGAATTTTTCTCCCTACATAAATAATCAATATTCGCAAAAGAGAAAAATTAAAAAAAAAGAAGAAGAAATTTCAAATTAGAAACTAAAAGTATACATTGAAGATTTTCGTTCAGGCTGGGACTCGAACCCAGGGCCACTCGCTTGGAAGCCTAACACTCTAGCCATTAGTCTATGGGAGCTCTGTCGGTGGGAGTTTTAAATATAATAAAAACAAAAAATGCACCTTGGTAATTGTTTATTTAAACACTTTGAAATCTTCGTGTCGAAAAATTAAACTGACTCAGAATTTTCTTCCCTACATAAATAATCAATAATTGCAAAGGAAAGAAATTGAAAAAAAAAGAATTTTCAAATTAGAAAAGAAATATATACATTGAAGATATTCGCTCCGGCTGGGACTCGATCCCAGGCCACTCGCTTGGAAGACCAGCGGTCTAGCCATTAGGCTATCGGAGTTCTGTCGAGCGGAGTCTTACTGCCTGACTGATACTGCCTGACAGAGAGACTGACTCACTGACTGACTGATACTGACTGACTGACTCACTGACTGACCGAGACTGACTGACTAACTGCCTGACTGACTGAGACTGGACTGAATGACTGACTGACTGACTGACTGACTAACTGACTGACTGAGACTGACTGACTGACTGCTTGACTCTCTGACTGGCTATTTCACTGACTGACTGAATGACTAAATGACTCACTGACACTGACTGACTGACTGCTTGACTACCTGACTGACTGCTTGACTGACTAACTGACTGGACAGGACTGACCGACTGACTGACTGACAGACTGACTGAATAAGGATGACTGACAGACTGACTGAATAAGGCTGACTGACTGACTGACAGACTGACTGAATAAGGCTGACGGACTGACTGACTGCCTGACTGACTGACTGACTGAATGACTGACTGACTGACTGACCGAGACTGACTGACTGACTGACTGAGACTGGACTGGACTGACTGACTGACTGACTGAGACTGACTGACTGCTTTAGTGACTAACTGACTGCACAGGACTGACCGACTGACTGACTGACTGACTGCCTGACTGACTGACTGAGACTAAATGACTGACTGCTTGACTGACTGGCTGAAGGACAAACTGACTGGCTGAAGGACTAACTGACTGACTGAGTGACTGACTGACTGGACTGACTGACTGAGACTGAATGACTGAGTGCTTGACTGATTGACTGTCAGACTGACTGACTGACTTCGCAAAAGGGAAAAATAAAAAAGAATTATAAAATTAGAAAAAAATATTTGCATTTAAGATTTCCTTTCCGGCCGGGACTCGAACCCAGTACCACGCGCTAGGAACCCAACGGTCTAGCCATTAGGCTATCGGAGCTCTGTCGATGGAAGTCTTAAATATAATAAAAACAAAAAATGCACCTTGGTAATTATTGATTCAAACACTTTGAAATTTACAGGTCGAATAATTAAACTGACTCAGAATTTTTCTCCCTACATAAATAATCAATATTCGCAAAAGAGAAAAATTTAAAAAAAAGAAGAAGAAATTTCAAATTAGAAACTAAAAGTATACATTGAAGATTTTCGTTCAGGCTGGGACTCGAACCCAGGGCCACTCGCTTGGAAGCCTAACACTCTAGCCATTAGTCTATGGGAGCTCTGTCGGTGGGAGTTTTAAATATAATAAAAACAAAGAATGCACCTTGGTAATTGTTTATTTAAACACTTTGAAATCTTCGTGTCGAAAAATTAAACTGACTCAGAATTTTCTTCCCTACATAAATAATCAATAATTGCAAAGGAAAGAAATTGAAAAAAAAAAAGAATTTTCAAATTAGAAAAGAAATATATACATTGAAGATATTCGCTCCGGCTGGGACTCGAACCCAGGCCACTCGCTTGGAAGACCAGCGGTCTAGCCATTAGGCTATCGGAGTTCTGTCGAGCGGAGTCTTACTGCCTGACTGATACTGCCTGACTGACAGACTGACTCACTGACTGACTGATACTGACTGACTGACTCACTGACTGACCGAGACTGACTGACTAACTGCCTGACTGACTGAGACTGGACTGACTGACTGACTGACTGACTAACTGACTGACTGAGACTGACTGACTGACTGCTTGACTCTCTGACTGGCTATTTCACTGACTGACTGAATGACTAAATGACTGACTGACACTGACTGACTGACTGCTTGACTACCTGACTGACTGCTTGACTGACTAACTGACTGGACAGGACTGACCGACTGACTGACTGACAGACTGACTGAATAAGGATGACTGACTGACTGACTGACAGACTGACTGAATAAGGCTGACCGACTGACTGACTGCCTGAATGACTGACTGACTGAATGACTGACTGACTGACTGACCGAGACTGACTGACTGACTGACTGAGACTGGACTGGACTGACTGACTGAGACTGACTGACTGCTTTAGTGACTAACTGACTGCACAGGACTGACCGACTGACTGACTGACTGACTGCCTGACTGACTGACTGACTGAATGAATGACTGACTGAGACTAAATGACTGACTGCTTGACTGACTGGCTGAAGGACTAACTGACTGACTGAGTGACTGACTGACTGGACTGACTGACTGAGACTGAATGACTGAGTGCTTGACTGATTGACTGTCAGACTGACTGACTGACTTCGCAAAAGGGAAAAATAAAAAAGAATTATAAAATTAGAAAAAAATATTTGCATTTAAGATTTCCTTTCCGGCCGGGACTCGAACCCAGTACCACGCGCTAGGAACCCAACGGTCTAGCCATTAGGCTATCGGAGCTCTGTCGATGGAAGTCTTAAATATAATAAAAACAAAAAATGCACCTTGGTAATTATTGATTCAAACACTTTGAAATTTACAGGTCGAATAATTAAACTGACTCAGAATTTTTCTCCCTACATAAATAATCAATATTCGCAAAAGAGAAAAATTTAAAAAAAAGAAGAAGAAATTTCAAATTAGAAACTAAAAGTATACATTGAAGATTTTCGTTCAGGCTGGGACTCGAACCCAGGGCCACTCGCTTGGAAGCCTAACACTCTAGCCATTAGTCTATGGGAGCTCTGTCGGTGGGAGTTTTAAATATAATAAAAACAAAGAATGCACCTTGGTAATTGTTTATTTAAACACTTTGAAATCTTCGTGTCGAAAAATTAAACTGACTCAGAATTTTCTTCCCTACATAAATAATCAATAATTGCAAAGGAAAGAAATTGAAAAAAAAAAAGAATTTTCAAATTAGAAAAGAAATATATACATTGAAGATATTCGCTCCGGCTGGGACTCGAACCCAGGCCACTCGCTTGGAAGACCAGCGGTCTAGCCATTAGGCTATCGGAGTTCTGTCGAGCGGAGTCTTACTGCCTGACTGATACTGCCTGACTGACAGACTGACTCACTGACTGACTGATACTGACTGACTGACTCACTGACTGACCGAGACTGACTGACTAACTGCCTGACTGACTGAGACTGGACTGACTGACTGACTGACTGACTAACTGACTGACTGAGACTGACTGACTGACTGCTTGACTCTCTGACTGGCTATTTCACTGACTGACTGAATGACTAAATGACTGACTGACACTGACTGACTGACTGCTTGACTACCTGACTGACTGCTTGACTGACTAACTGACTGGACAGGACTGACCGACTGACTGACTGACAGACTGACTGAATAAGGATGACTGACTGACTGACTGACAGACTGACTGAATAAGGCTGACCGACTGACTGACTGCCTGACTGACTGAATGACTGACTGACTGACTGACCGAGACTGACTGACTGACTGACTGAGACTGGACTGGACTGACTGACTGAGACTGACTGACTGCTTTAGTGACTAACTGACTGCACAGGACTGACCGACTGACTGACTGACTGACTGCCTGACAGACTGACTGACTGAATGACTGACTGACTGAGACTAAATGACTGACTGCTTGACTGACTGGCTGAAGGACTAACTGACTGACTGAGTGACTGACTGACTGGACTGACTGACTGAGACTGAATGACTGAGTGCTTGACTGATTGACTGTCAGACTGACTGACTGACTTCGCAAAAGGGAAAAATAAAAAAAAAAAGAATTATAAAATTAGAAAAAAATATTTGCATTTAAGATTTCCTTTCCGGCCGGGACTCGAACCCAGTACCACGCGCTAGGAACCCAACGGTCTAGCCATTAGGCTATCGGAGCTCTGTCGATGGAAGTCTTAAATATAATAAAAACAAAAAATGCACCTTGGTAATTATTGATTCAAACACTTTGAAATTTACAGGTCGAATAATTAAACTGACTCAGAATTTTTCTCCCTACATAAATAATCAATATTCGCAAAAGAGAAAAATTAAAAAAAAAAGAAGAAGAAATTTCAAATTAGAAACTAAAAGTATACATTGAAGATTTTCGTTCAGGCTGGGACTCGAACCCAGGGCCACTCGCTTGGAAGCCTAACACTCTAGCCATTAGTCTATGGGAGCTCTGTCGGTGGGAGTTTTAAATATAAGAAAAACAAAAAATGCACCTTGGTAATTGTTTATTTAAACACTTTGAAATCTTCGTGTCGAAAAATTAAACTGACTCAGAATTTTCTTCCCTACATAAATAATCAATAATTGCAAAGGAAAGAAATTGAAAAAAAAAAAGAATTTTCAAATTAGAAAAGAAATATATACATTGAAGATATTCGCTCCGGCTGGGACTCGAACCCAGGCCACTCGCTTGGAAGACCAGCGGTCTAGCCATTAGGCTATCGGAGTTCTGTCGAGCGGAGTCTTACTGCCTGACTGATACTGCCTGACTGACAGACTGACTCACTGACTGACTGATACTGACTGACTGACTCACTGACTGACCGAGACTGACTGACTAACTGCCTGACTGACTGAGACTGGACTGACTGACTGACTGACTGACTGACTGACTAACTGACTGACTGAGACTGACTGACTGACTGCTTGACTCTCTGACTGGCTATTTCACTGACTGACTGAATGACTAAATGACTGACTGACACTGACTGACTGACTGCTTGACTACCTGACTGACTGCTTGACTGACTAAGTGACTGGACAGGACTGACCGACTGACTGACTGACAGACTGACTGAATAAGGATGACTGACAGACTGACTGAATAAGGCTGACTGACTGTCTGACTGAATAAGGCTGACCGACTGACTGACTGCCTGACTGACTGACTGACTGAATGACTGACTGACTGACTGACCGAGACTGACTGACTGACTGACTGAGACTGGACTGGACTGACTGACTGACTGACTGACTGAGACTGACTGACTGCTTTAGTGACTAACTGACTGCACAGGACTGACCGACTGACTGACTGCCTGACTGACTGACTGACTGAATGACTGACTGACTGAGACTAAATGACTGACTGCTTGACTGACTGGCTGAAGGACTAACTGACTGACTGAGTGACTGACTGACTGGACTGACTGACTGAGACTGAATGACTGAGTGCTTGACTGATTGACTGTCAGACTGACTGACTGACTTCGCAAAAGGGAAAAATAAAAAAAAAGAATTATAAAATTAGAAAAAAATATTTGCATTTAAGATTTCCTTTCCGGCTGGGATTTGAACCCAGGGCGACACTCATGGAAGCCCAACGCTCTCGCCAATATACTATCGGATCTCTGTTGATCGGTGTCTTAATTAAAATAAAAACAAAAAATGCACCTTAGTAATTATTGATCTAAAATCTTTAAAATCTAAAGGTCGAATGATTAAACTGACTCAGAATTTTCTTCCGTACATAAATAATCCATATTTGCAAAAGAAAGAAATTGAAAAAAAAAAGAATCTTCAAATTAGAAGAGAAATATATACATGGAAGATTTTCGTTCCGGCCGGGACCCGAACCCAGTACCACGCGCTTGGAACCCAACGGTCTAGCCATTAGGCTATCGGAGCTCTGTCGATGGAAGTCTTAAATATAATAAAAACAAAAAATGCACCTTGGTAATTATTGATTCAAACACTTTGAAATTTACAGGTCGAATAATTAAACTGACTCAGAATTTTTCTCCCTACATAAATAATCAATATTCGCAAAAGAGAAAAATTAAAAAAAAAAGAAGAAGAAATTTCAAATTAGAAACTAAAAGTATACATTGAAGATTTGTGTTCAGGCTGGGACTCGAACCCAGGGACACTCGCTTGGAAGCCTAACACTCTAGCCATTAGTCTATGGGAGCTCTGTCGGTGGGAGTTTTAAATATAATAAAAACAAAAAATGCACCTTGGTAATTGTTTATTTAAACACTTTGAAATCTTCGTGTCGAAAAATTAAACTGACTCAGAATTTTCTTCCCTACATAAATAATCAATAATTGCAAAGGAAAGAAATTGAAAAAAAAAGAATTTTCAAATTAGAAAAGAAATATATACATTGAAGATATTCGCTCCGGCTGGGACTCGAACCCAGGCCACTCGCTTGGAAGACCAGCGGTCTAGCCATTAGGCTATCGGAGTTCTGTCGAGCGGAGTCTTACTGCCTGACTGATACTGCCTGACTGACAGACTGACTCACTGACTGACTGAATGACTAAATGACTGACTGACACTGACTGACTGACTGCTTGACTACCTGACTGACTGCTTGATTTACTAACTGACTGGACAGGACTGACCGACTGACTGACTGACAGACTGACTGAATAAGGATGACTGACAGACTGACTGAATAAGGCTGACTGACTGACTGACTGACAGACTGACTGAATAAGGCTGACCGACTGACTGACTGCCTGACTGACTGACTGACTGAATGACTGACTGACTGACTGACCGATACTGACTGACTGACTGACTGAGACTGGACTGGACTGACTGACTGACTGACTGACTGAGACTGACTGACTGCTTTAGTGACTAACTGACTGCACAGGACTGAACGACTGACTGACTGACTGACTGCCTGACTGACTGACTGACTGAATGACTGACTGACTGAGACTAAATGACTGACTGCTTGACTGACTGGCTGAAGGACTAACTGACTGACTGAGTGACTGACTGACTGGACTGACTGACTGAGACTGAATGACTGAGTGCTTGACTGATTGACTGTCAGACTGACTGACTGACTTCGCAAAAGGGAAAAATAAAAAAAAAAGAATTATAAAATTAGAAAAAAATATTTGCATTTAAGATTTCCTTTCCGGCCGGGACTCGAACCCAGTACCACGCGCTAGGAACCCAACGGTCTAGCCATTAGGCTATCGGAGCTCTGTCGATGGAAGTCTTAAATATAATAAAAACAAAAAATGCACCTTGGAAATTATTGATTCAAACACTTTGAAATTTACAGGTCGAATAATTAAACTGACTCAGAATTTTTCTCCCTACATAAATAATCAATATTCGCAAAAGAGAAAAATTTAAAAAAAAAAGAAGAAGAAATTTCAAATTAGAAACTAAAAGTATACATTGAAGATTTTCGTTCAGGCTGGGACTCGAACCCAGGGCCACTCGCTTGGAAGCCTAACACTCTAGCCATTAGTCTATGGGAGCTCTGTCGGTGGGAGTTTTAAATATAATAAAAACAAAAAATGCACCTTGGTAATTGTTTATTTAAACACTTTGAAATCTTCGTGTCGAAAAATTAAACTGACTCAGAATTTTCTTCCCTACATAAATAATCAATAATTGCAAAGGAAAGAAATTGAAAAAAAAAAAAGAATTTTCAAATTAGAAAAGAAATATATACATTGAAGATATTCGCTCCGGCTGGGACTCGAACCCAGGCCACTCGCTTGGAAGACCAGCGGTCTAGCCATTAGGCTATCGGAGTTCTGTCGAGCGGAGACTTACTGCCTGACTGATACTGCCTGACTGACAGACTGACTCACTGACTGACTGATACTGACTGACTGACTCACTGACTGACCGAGACTGACTGACTAACTGCCTGACTGACTGAGACTGGACTGACTGACTGACTGACTGACTGATTGACTAACTGACTGACTGAGACTGACTGACTGACTGCTTGACTCTCTGACTGGCTATTTCACTGACTGACTGAATGACTAAATGACTGACTGACACTGACTGACTGACTGCTTGACTACCTGACTGACTGCTTGACTGACTAACTGACTGGACAGGACTGACCGACTGACTGACTGACAGACTGACTGAATAAGGATGACTGACAGACTGACTGAATAAGGCTGACTGACTGACTGACTGACAGACTGACTGAATAAGGCTGACCGACTGACTGACTGCCTGACTGACTGACTGACTGAATGACTGACTGACTGACTGACCGAGACTGACTGACTGACTGACTGAGACTGGACTGGACTGACTGACTGACTGACTGACTGAGACTGACTGACTGCTTTAGTGACTAACTGACTGCACAGGACTGACCGACTGACTGACTGACTGACTGCCTGACTGACTGACTGACTGAATGACTGACTGACTGAGACTAAATGACTGACTGCTTGACTGACTGGCTGAAGGACTAACTGACTGACTGAGTGACTGACTGACTGGACTGACTGACTGAGACTGAATGACTGAGTGCTTGACTGATTGACTGTCAGACTGACTGACTGACTTCGCAAAAGGGAAAAATAAAAAAAAAGAATTATAAAATTAGAAAAAAATATTTGCATTTAAGATTTCCTTTCCGGCTGGGATTTGAACCCAGGGCGACACTCATGAAAGCCCAACGCTCTCGCCAATATACTATCGGATCTCTGTTGATCGGTGTCTTAATTATAATAAAAACAAAAAATGCACCTTAGTAATTATTGATCTAAAATCTTTGAAATCTAAAGGTCGAATGATTAAACTGACTCAGAATTTTCTTCCGTACATAAATAATCCATATTTGCAAAAGAAAGAAATTGAAAAAAAAAGAATCTTCAAATTAGAAGAGAAATATATACATGGAAGATTTTCGTTCCGGCCGGGACTCGAACCCAGTACCACGCGCTTGGAACCCAACGGTCTAGCCATTAGGCTACCGGAGCTCTGTCGATGGAAGTCTTAAATATAATAAAAACAAAAAATGCACCTTGGTAATTATTGATTCAAACACTTTGAAATTTACAGGTCGAATAATTAAACTGACTCAGAATTTTTCTCCCTACATAAATAATCAATATTCGCAAAAGAGAAAAATTAAAAAAAAAAGAAGAAGAAATTTCAAATTAGAAACTAAAAGTATACATTGAAGATTTTCGTTCAGGTTGGGACTCGAACCCAGGGCCACTCGCTTGGAAGCCTAACACTCTAGCCATTAGTCTATGGGAGCTCTGTCAGTGGGAGTTTTAAATATAATAAAAACAAAAAATGCACCTTGGTAATTGTTTATTTAAACACTTTGAAATCTTCGTGTCGAAAAATTAAACTGACTCAGAATCTTCTTCCCTACATAAATAATCAATAATTGCAAAGGAAAGAAATATAAAAAAAAAAGAATTTTCAAATTAGAAAAGAAATATATACATTGAAGATATTCGCTCCGGCTGGGACTCGAACCCAGGCCACTCGTTTGGAAGACCAGCGGTCTAGCCATTAGGCTATCGGAGTTCTGTCGAGCGGAGTCTTACTGCCTGACTGATACTGCCTGACTGACAGACTGACTCACTGACTGACTGATACTGACTGACTCACTGACTGACCGAGACTGACTGACTAACTGCCTGACTGACTGAGACTGGACTGACTGACTGACTGACTGACTGACTGACTAACTGACTGACTGAGACTGACTGACTGACTGCTTGACTCTCTGACTGGCTATTTCACTGACTGACTGAATGACTAAATGACTGACTGACACTGACTGACTGACTGCTTGACTACCTGACTTACTGCTTGACTGACTAACTGACTGGACAGGACTGACCGACTGACTGACTGACAGACTGACTGAATAAGGATGACTGACAGACTGACTGAATAAGGCTGACTGACTGACTGACTGACAGACTGACTGAATAAGGCTGACCGACTGACTGACTGCCTGCCTGACTGACTGACTGAATGACTGACTGACTGAGTGACCGAGACTGACTGACTGACTGACTGAGACTGGACTGGACTGACTGACTGACTGACTGACTGAGACTGACTGACTGCTTTAGTGACTAACTGACTGCACAGGACTGACCGACTGACTGACTGACTGCCTGACTGACTGACTGACTGAGACTAAATGACTGAGTGCTTGACTGACTGGCTGAAGGACTAACTGACTGACTGAGTGACTGACTGACTGGACTGACTGACTGAGACTGAATGACTGAGTGCTTGACTGATTGACTGTCAGACTGACTGACTGACTTCGCAAAAGGGAAAAATAAAAAAAAAAAGAATTATAAAATTAGAAAAAAATATTTGCATTTAAGATTTCCTTTCCGGCCGGGACTCGAACCCAGTACCACGCGCTAGGAACCCAACGGTCTAGCCATTAGGCTATCGGAGCTCTGTCGATGGAAGTCTTAAATATAATAAAAACAAAAAATGCACCTTGGTAATTATTGATTCAAACACTTTGAAATTTACAGGTCGAATAATTAAACTGACTCAGAATTTTTCTCCCTACATAAATAATCAATATTCGCAAAAGAGAAAAATTAAAAAAAAGAAGAAGAAATTTCAAATTAGAAACTAAAAGTATACATTGAAGATTTTCGTTCAGGCTGGGGCTCGAACCCAGGGCCACTCGCTTGGAAGCCTAACACTCTAGCCATTAGTCTATGGGAGCTCTGTCGGTGGGAGTTTTAAATATAATAAAAACAAAAAATGCACCTTGGTAATTGTTTATTTAAACACTTTGAAATCTTTGTGTCGAAAAATTAAACTGACTCAGAATTTTCTTCCCTACATAAATAATCAATAATTGCAAAGGAAAGAAATTGAAAAAAAAAAAGAATTTTCAAATTAGAAAAGAAATATATACATTGAAGATATTCGCTCCGGCTGGGACTCGAACTTAGGCCACTCGCTTGGAAGACCAGCGGTCTAGCCATTAGGCTATCGGAGTTCTGTCGAGCGGAGTCTTACTGCCTGACTGATACTGCCTGACTGACAGACTGACTCACTGACTGACTGATACTGACTGACTGACTCACTGACTGACCGAGACTGACTGACTAACTGCCTGACTGACTGAGACTGGACTGACTGACTGACTAACTGACTGACTGAGACTGACTGCTTGACTCTCTGACTGGCTATTTCACTGACTGACTGAATGACTAAATGACTGACTGACACTGACTGACTGACTGCTTGACTACCTGACTGACTGCTTGACTGACTAACTGACTGGACAGGACTGACCGACTGACTGACTGACAGACTGACTGTATAAGGATGACTGACAGACTGACTGAATAAGGCTGACTGACTGACTGACTGACTGACCGAGACTGACTGACTGACTGACTGAGACTGGACTGGACTGACTGACTGAGACTGACTGACTGCTTTAGTGACTAACTGACTGCACAGGACTGACCGACTGACTGACTGACTGACTGCCTGACTGACTGACTGACTGAATGACTGACTGACTGAGACTAAATGACTGACTGCTTGACTGACTGGCTGAAGGACTAACTGACTGACTGAGTGACTGACTGACTGGACTGACTGACTGAGACTGAATGACTGAGTGCTTGACTGATTGACTGTCAGACTGACTGACTGACTTCGCAAAAGGGAAAAATAAAAAAAAAAAGAATTATAAAATTAGAAAAAAATATTTGCATTTAAGATTTCCTTTCCGGCCGGGACTCGAACCCAGTACCACGCGCTAGGAACCCAACGGTCTAGCCATTAGGCTATCGGAGCTCTGTCGATGGAAGTCTTAAATATAATAAAAACAAAAAATGCACCTTGGTAATTATTGATTCAAACACTTTGAAATTTACAGGTTGAATAATTAAACTGACTCAGAATTTTTCTCCCTACATAAATAATCAATATTCGCAAAAGAGAAAAATTAAAAAAAAAAGAAGAAGAAATTTCAAATTAGAAACTAAAAGTATACATTGAAGATTTGCGTTCAGGCTGGGACACGAACCCAGGGCCACTCGCTTGGAAGCCTAACACTCTAGCCATTAGTCTATGGGAGCTCTGTCGGTGGGAGTTTTAAATATAATAAAAACAAAAAATGCACCTTGGTAATTGTTTATTTAAACACTTTGAAATCTTCGTGTCGAAAAATTAAACTGACTCAGAATTTTCTTCCCTACATAAATAATCAATAATTGCAAAGGAAAGAAATTGAAAAAAAAAAAGAATTTTCAAATTAGAAAAGAAATATATACATTGAAGATATTCGCTCCGGCTGGGACTCGAACCCAGGCCACTCGCTTGGAAGACCAGCGGTCTAGCCATTAGGCTATCGGAGTTCTGTCGAGCGGAGTCTTACTGCCTGACTGATACTGCCTGACTGACAGACTGACTGACTGAATGACTAAATGACAGACCGACACTGACTGACTGACTGCTTGACTACCTGACTGACTGCTTGATTTACTAACTGACTGGACAGGACTGACCGACTGACTGACTGACAGACTGACTGAATAAGGATGACTGACAGACTGACTGAATAAGGCTGACTGACTGACTGACTGACAGACTGACTGAATAAGGCTGACCGACTGACTGACTGCCTGACTGACTGACTGACTGAATGACTGACTGACTGACTGACCGAGACTGACTGACTGACTGACTGAGACTGGACTGGACTGACTGACTGACTGACTCACTGAGACTGACTGACTGCTTTAGTGACTAACTGACTGCACAGGACTGACCGACTGACTGACTGACTGACTGCCTGACTGACTGACTGACTGAATGACTGACTGACTGAGACTAAATGACTGACTGCTTGACTGACTGGCTGAAGGACTAACTGACTGACTGAGTGACTGACTGACTGAGACTGAATGACTGAGTGCTTGACTGATTGACTGTCAGACTGACTGACTGACTTCGCAAAAGGGAAAAATAAAAAAAAAAGAATTATAAAATTAGAAAAAAATATTTGCATTTAAGATTTCCTTTCCGGCCGGGACTCGAACCCAGTACCACGCGCTAGGAACCCAACGGTCTAGCCATTAGGCTATCGGAGCTCTGTCGATGGAAGTCTTAAATATAATAAAAACAAAAAATGCACCTTGGTAATTATTGATTCAAACACTTTGAAATTTACAGGTCGAATAATTAAACTGACTCAGAATTTTTCTCCCTACATAAATAATCAATATTCGCAAAAGAGAAAAATTTAAAAAAAAAGAAGAAGAAATTTCAAATTAGAAACTAAAAGTATACATTGAAGATTTGCGTTCAGGCTGGGACACGAACCCAGGGCCACTCGCTTGGAAGCCTAACACTCTAGCCATTAGTCTATGGGAGCTCTGTCGGTGGGAGTTTTAAATATAATAAAAACAAAAAATGCACCTTGGTAATTGTTTATTTAAACACTTTGAAATCTTTGTGTCGAAAAATTAAACTGACTCAGAATTTTCTTCCCTACATAAATAATCAATAATTGCAAAGGAAAGAAATTGAAAAAAAAAGAATTTTCAAATTAGAAAAGAAATATATACATTGAAGATATTCGCTCCGGCTGGGACTCGAACCCAGGCCACTCGCTTGGAAGACCAGCGGTCTAGCCATTAGGCTATCGGAGTTCTGTCGAGCGGAGTCTTACTGCCTGACTGATACTGCCTGACTGACAGACTGACTCACTGACTGACTGATACTGACTGACTGACTCACTGACTGACCGAGACTGACTGACTAACTGCCTGACTGAGTGAGACAGGACTGACTGACTGACTGACTGACTGATTGACTAACTGACTGACTGAGACTGACTGACTGACTGCTTGACTCTCTGACTGGCTATTTCACTGACTGACTGAATGACTAAATGACTGACTGACACTGACTGACTGACTGCTTGACTACCTGACTGACTGCTTGACTGACTAACTGACTGGACAGGACTGACCGACTGACTGACTGACAGACTGACTGAATAAGGATGACTGACAGACTGACTGAATAAGGCTGACTGACTGACTGACTGACAGACTGACTGAATAAGGCTGACCGACTGACTGACTGCCTTACTGACTGACTGACTGAATGACTGACTGACTGACTGACCGAGACTGACTGACTGACTGACTGAGACTGGACTGGACTGACTGACTGACTGACTGACTGAGACTGACTGACTGCTTTAGTGACTAACTGACTGCACAGGACTGACCGACTGACTGACTGACTGACTGCCTGACTGACTGACTGACTGAATGACTGACTGACTGAGACTAAATGACTGACTGCTTGACTGACTGGCTGAAGGACTAACTGACTGACTGAGTGACTGACTGACTGGACTGACTGACTGAGACTGAATGACTGAGTGCTTGACTGATTGACTGTCAGACTGACTGACTGACTTCGCAAAAGGGAAAAATAAAAAAAAAAAGAATTATAAAATTAGAAAAAAATATTTGCATTTAAGATTTCCTTTCCGGCTGGGATTTGAACCCAGGGCGACACTCATGGAAGCCCAACGCTCTCGCCAATATACTATCGGATCTCTGTTGATCGGTGTCTGAATTATAATAAAAACAAAAAATGCACCTTAGTAATTATTGATCTAAAATCTTTGAAATCTAAAGGTCGAATGATTAAACTGACTCAGAATTTTCTTCCGTACATAAATAATCCATATTTGCAAAAGAAAGAAATTGAAAAAAAAAAAGAATCTTCAAATTAGAAGAGAAATATATACATGGAAGATTTTCGTTCCGGCCGGGACTCGAACCCAGTACCACGCGCTTGGAACCCAACGGTCTAGCCATTAGGCTATCGGAGCTCAGTCGATGGAAGTCTTAAATATAATAAAAACAAAAAATGCACCTTGGTAATTATTGATTCAGACACTTTGAAATTTACAGGTCGAATAATTAAACTGACTCAGAATTTTTCTCCCTACATAAATAATCAATATTCGCAAAAGAGAAAAATTTAAAAAAAAAGAAGAAGAAATTTCAAATTAGAAACTAAAAGTATACATTGAAGATTTTCGTTCAGGCTGGGACTCGAACCCAGGGCCACTCGCTTGGAAGCCTAACACTCTAGCCATTAGTCTATGGGAGCTCTGTCGGTGGGAGTTTTAAATATAATAAAAACAAAAAATGCACCTTGGTAATTGTTTATTTAAACACTTTGAAATCTTCGTGTCGAAAAATTAAACTGACTCAGAATTTTCTTCCCTACATAAATAATCAATAATTGCAAAGGAAAGAAATTGAAAAAAAAAAAGAATTTTCAAATTAGAAAAGAAATATATACATTGAAGATATTCGCTCCGGCTGGGACTCGAACCCAGGGCCACTCGCTTGGAAGCCTAACACTCTAGCCATTAGTCTATGGGAGCTCTGTCGGTGGGAGTTTTAAATATAATAAAAACAAAAAATGCACCTTGGTAATTGTTTATTTAAACACTTTGAAATCTTTGTGTCGAAAAATTAAACTGACTCAGAATTTTCTTCCCTACATAAATAATCAATAATTGCAAAGGAAAGAAATTGAAAAAAAAAAAGAATTTTCAAATTAGAAAAGAAATATATACATTGAAGATATTCGCTCCGGCTGGGACTCGAACCCAGGCCACTCGCTTGGAAGACCAGCGGTCTAGCCATTAGGCTATCGGAGTTCTGTCGAGCGGAGTCTTACTGCCTGACTGATACTGCCTGACTGACAGACTGACTCACTGACTGACTGATACTGACTGACTGATACTGACTGACTGACTCACTGACTGACCGAGACTGACTGACTAACTGCCTGACTGAGTGAGACAGGACTGACTGACTGACTGACTGACTGATTGACTAACTGACTGACTGAGACTGACTGACTGACTGCTTGACTCTCTGACTGGCTATTTCACTGACTGACTGAATGACTAAATGACTGACTGACACTGACTGACTGACTGCTTGACTACCTGACTGACTGCTTGACTGACTAACTGACTGGACAGGACTGACCGACTGACTGACTGACAGACTGACTGAATAAGGATGACTGACAGACTGACTGAATAAGGCTGACTGACTGACTGACTGACAGACTGACTGAATAAGGCTGACCGACTGACTGACTGCCTTACTGACTGACTGACTGAATGACTGACTGACTGACTGACCGAGACTGACTGACTGACTGACTGAGACTGGACTGGACTGACTGACTGACTGACTGACTGAGACTGACTGACTGCTTTAGTGACTAACTGACTGCACAGGACTGACCGACTGACTGACTGACTGACTGCCTGACTGACTGACTGACTGAATGACTGACTGACTGAGACTAAATGACTGACTGCTTGACTGACTGGCTGAAGGACTAACTGACTGACTGAGTGACTGACTGACTGGACTGACTGACTGAGACTGAATGACTGAGTGCTTGACTGATTGACTGTCAGACTGACTGACTGACTTCGCAAAAGGGAAAAATAAAAAAAAAAAGAATTATAAAATTAGAAAAAAATATTTGCATTTAAGATTTCCTTTCCGGCTGGGATTTGAACCCAGGGCGACACTCATGGAAGCCCAACGCTCTCGCCAATATACTATCGGATCTCTGTTGATCGGTGTCTTAATTATAATAAAAACAAAAAATGCACCTTAGTAATTATTGATCTAAAATCTTTGAAATCTAAAGGTCGAATGATTAAACTGACTCAGAATTTTCTTCCGTACATAAATAATCCATATTTGCAAAAGAAAGAAATTGAAAAAAAAAAAGAATCTTCAAATTAGAAGAGAAATATATACATGGAAGATTTTCGTTCCGGCCGGGACTCGAACCCAGTACCACGCGCTTGGAACCCAACGGTCTAGCCATTAGGCTATCGGAGCTCAGTCGATGGAAGTCTTAAATATAATAAAAACAAAAAATGCACCTTGGTAATTATTGATTCAGACACTTTGAAATTTATAGGTCGAATAATTAAACTGACTCAGAATTTTTCTCCCTACATAAATAATCAATATTCGCAAAAGAGAAAAATTTAAAAAAAAGAAGAAGAAATTTCAAATTAGAAACTAAAAGTATACATTGAAGATTTTCGTTCAGGCTGGGACTCGAACCCAGGGCCACTCGCTTGGAAGCCTAACACTCTAGCCATTAGTCTATGGGAGCTCTGTCGGTGGGAGTTTTAAATATAATAAAAACAAAAAATGCACCTTGGTAATTGTTTATTTAAACACTTTGAAATCTTCGTGTCGAAAAATTAAACTGACTCAGAATTTTCTTCCCTACATAAATAAGATTTAAGATTTCCTTTCCGGCTGGGATTTGAACCCAGGGCGACACTCATGGAAGCCCAACGCTCTCGCCAATATACTATCGGATCTCTGTTGATCGGTGTCTTAATTATAATAAAAACAAAAAATGCACCTTAGTAATTATTGATCTAAAATCTTTGAAATCTAAAGGTCGAATGATTAAACTGACTCAGAATTTTCTTCCGTACATAAATAATCCATATTTGCAAAAGAAAGAAATTGAAAAAAAAAAAGAATCTTCAAATTAGAAGAGAAATATATACATGGAAGATTTTCGTTCCGGCCGGGACTCGAACCCAGTACCACGCGCTTGGAACCCAACGGTCTAGCCATTAGGCTATCGGAGCTCAGTCGATGGAAGTCTTAAATATAATAAAAACAAAAAATGCACCTTGGTAATTATTGATTCAGACACTTTGAAATTTATAGGTCGAATAATTAAACTGACTCAGAATTTTTCTCCCTACATAAATAATCAATATTCGCAAAAGAGAAAAATTTAAAAAAAAGAAGAAGAAATTTCAAATTAGAAACTAAAAGTATACATTGAAGATTTTCGTTCAGGCTGGGACTCGAACCCAGGGCCACTCGCTTGGAAGCCTAACACTCTAGCCATTAGTCTATGGGAGCTCTGTCGGTGGGAGTTTTAAATATAATAAAAACAAAAAATGCACCTTGGTAATTGTTTATTTAAACACTTTGAAATCTTCGTGTCGAAAAATTAAACTGACTCAGAATTTTCTTCCCTACATAAATAATCAATAATTGCAAAGGAAAGAAATTGAAAAAAAAAAAGAATTTTCAAATTAGAAAAGAAATATATACATTGAAGATATTCGCTCCGGCTGTAACTCGAACCCAGGCCACTCGCTTGGAAGACCAGCGGTCTAGCCATTAGGCTATCGGAGTTCTGTCGAGCGGAGTCTTACTGCCTGACTAATACTGCCTGACTGACAGACTGACTCACTGACTGACTGATACTGACTGACTGACTCACTGACTGACCGAGACTGACTGACTAACTGCCTGACTGACTGAGACTGGACTGACTGACTGACTGACTGACTGACTGACTAACTGACTGACTGAGACTGACTGACTGACTGCTTGACTCTCTGACTGGCTATTTCACTGACTGACTGAATGACTAAATGACTGACTGACACTGACTGACTGACTGCTTGACTACCTGACTGACTGCTTGACTGACTAACTGACTGGACAGGACTGACCGACTGACTGACTGACAGACTGACTGAATAAGGATGACTGACAGACTGACTGAATAAGGCTGACTGACTGACTGACTGACAGACTGACTGAATAAGGCTGACCGACTGACTGACTGCCTGACTGACTGACTGACTGACTGACTGAATGACTGACTGACTGAGACTAAATGACTGACTGCTTGACTGACTGGCTGAAGGACTAACTGACTGACTGAGTGACTGACTGACTGAGACTGAATGACTGAGTGCTTGACTGATTGACTGTCAGACTGACTGACTGACTTCGCAAAAGGGAAAAATAAAAAAAAAAGAATTATAAAATTAGAAAAAAATATTTGCATTTAAGATTTCCTTTCCGGCCGGGACTCGAACCCAGTACCACGCGCTAGGAACCCAACGGTCTAGCCATTAGGCTATCGGAGCTCTGTCGATGGAAGTCTTAAATATAATAAAAACAAAAAATGCACCTTGGTAATTATTGATTCAAACACTTTGAAATTTACAGGTCGAATAATTAAACTGACTCAGAATTTTTCTCCCTACATAAATAATCAATATTCGCAAAAGAGAAAAATTTAAAAAAAAAGAAGAAGAAATTTCAAATTAGAAACTAAAAGTATACATTGAAGATTTGCGTTCAGGCTGGGACACGAACCCAGGGCCACTCGCTTGGAAGCCTAACACTCTAGCCATTAGTCTATGGGAGCTCTGTCGGTGGGAGTTTTAAATATAATAAAAACAAAAAATGCACCTTGGTAATTGTTTATTTAAACACTTTGAAATCTTCGTGTCGAAAAATTAAACTGACTCAGAATTTTTTCCCTACATAAATAATCAATAATTGCAAAGGAAAGAAATTGAAAAAAAAAAAGAATTTTCAAATTAGAAAAGAAATATATACATTGAAGATATTCGCTCCGGCTGGGACTCGAACCCAGGCCACTCGCTTGGAAGACCAGCGGTCTAGCCATTAGGCTATCGGAGTTCTGTCGAGCGGAGTCTTACTGCCTGACTGATACTGCCTGACTGACAGACTGACTCACTGACTGACTGATACTGACTGACTGACTCACTGACTGACCGAGACTGACTGACTAACTGCCTGACTGAGTGAGACAGGACTGACTGACTGACTGACTGACTGATTGACTAACTGACTGACTGAGACTGACTGACTGACTGCTTGACTCTCTGACTGGCTATTTCACTGACTGACTGAATGACTAAATGACTGACTGACACTGACTGACTGACTGCTTGACTACCTGACTGACTGCTTGACTGACTAACTGACTGGACAGGACTGACCGACTGACTGACTGACAGACTGACTGAATAAGGATGACTGACAGACTGACTGAATAAGGCTGACTGACTGACTGACTGACAGACTGACTGAATAAGGCTGACCGACTGACTGACTGCCTTACTGACTGACTGACTGAATGACTGACTGACTGACTGACCGAGACTGACTGACTGACTGACTGAGACTGGACTGGACTGACTGACTGACTGACTGACTGAGACTGACTGACTGCTTTAGTGACTAACTGACTGCACAGGACTGACCGACTGACTGACTGACTGACTGCCTGACTGACTGACTGACTGAATGACTGACTGACTGAGACTAAATGACTGACTGCTTGACTGACTGGCTGAAGGACTAACTGACTGACTGAGTGACTGACTGACTGGACTGACTGACTGAGACTGAATGACTGAGTGCTTGACTGATTGACTGTCAGACTGACTGACTGACTTCGCAAAAGGGAAAAATAAAAAAAAAAAGAATTATAAAATTAGAAAAAAATATTTGCATTTAAGATTTCCTTTCCGGCTGGGATTTGAACCCAGGGCGACACTCATGGAAGCCCAACGCTCTCGCCAATATACTATCGGATCTCTGTTGATCGGTGTCTGAATTATAATAAAAACAAAAAATGCACCTTAGTAATTATTGATCTAAAATCTTTGAAATCTAAAGGTCGAATGATTAAACTGACTCAGAATTTTCTTCCGTACATAAATAATCCATATTTGCAAAAGAAAGAAATTGAAAAAAAAAAAGAATCTTCAAATTAGAAGAGAAATATATACATGGAAGATTTTCGTTCCGGCCGGGACTCGAACCCAGTACCACGCGCTTGGAACCCAACGGTCTAGCCATTAGGCTATCGGAGCTCAGTCGATGGAAGTCTTAAATATAATAAAAACAAAAAATGCACCTTGGTAATTATTGATTCAGACACTTTGAAATTTACAGGTCGAATAATTAAACTGACTCAGAATTTTTCTCCCTACATAAATAATCAATATTCGCAAAAGAGAAAAATTTAAAAAAAAAGAAGAAGAAATTTCAAATTAGAAACTAAAAGTATACATTGAAGATTTTCGTTCAGGCTGGGACTCGAACCCAGGGCCACTCGCTTGGAAGCCTAACACTCTAGCCATTAGTCTATGGGAGCTCTGTCGGTGGGAGTTTTAAATATAATAAAAACAAAAAATGCACCTTGGTAATTGTTTATTTAAACACTTTGAAATCTTCGTGTCGAAAAATTAAACTGACTCAGAATTTTCTTCCCTACATAAATAATCAATAATTGCAAAGGAAAGAAATTGAAAAAAAAAAAGAATTTTCAAATTAGAAAAGAAATATATACATTGAAGATATTCGCTCCGGCTGGGACTCGAACCCAGGGCCACTCGCTTGGAAGCCTAACACTCTAGCCATTAGTCTATGGGAGCTCTGTCGGTGGGAGTTTTAAATATAATAAAAACAAAAAATGCACCTTGGTAATTGTTTATTTAAACACTTTGAAATCTTTGTGTCGAAAAATTAAACTGACTCAGAATTTTCTTCCCTACATAAATAATCAATAATTGCAAAGGAAAGAAATTGAAAAAAAAAAAGAATTTTCAAATTAGAAAAGAAATATATACATTGAAGATATTCGCTCCGGCTGGGACTCGAACCCAGGCCACTCGCTTGGAAGACCAGCGGTCTAGCCATTAGGCTATCGGAGTTCTGTCGAGCGGAGTCTTACTGCCTGACTGATACTGCCTGACTGACAGACTGACTCACTGACTGACTGATACTGACTGACTGATACTGACTGACTGACTCACTGACTGACCGAGACTGACTGACTAACTGCCTGACTGAGTGAGACAGGACTGACTGACTGACTGACTGACTGATTGACTAACTGACTGACTGAGACTGACTGACTGACTGCTTGACTCTCTGACTGGCTATTTCACTGACTGACTGAATGACTAAATGACTGACTGACACTGACTGACTGACTGCTTGACTACCTGACTGACTGCTTGACTGACTAACTGACTGGACAGGACTGACCGACTGACTGACTGACAGACTGACTGAATAAGGATGACTGACAGACTGACTGAATAAGGCTGACTGACTGACTGACTGACAGACTGACTGAATAAGGCTGACCGACTGACTGACTGCCTTACTGACTGACTGACTGAATGACTGACTGACTGACTGACCGAGACTGACTGACTGACTGACTGAGACTGGACTGGACTGACTGACTGACTGACTGACTGAGACTGACTGACTGCTTTAGTGACTAACTGACTGCACAGGACTGACCGACTGACTGACTGACTGACTGCCTGACTGACTGACTGACTGAATGACTGACTGACTGAGACTAAATGACTGACTGCTTGACTGACTGGCTGAAGGACTAACTGACTGACTGAGTGACTGACTGACTGGACTGACTGACTGAGACTGAATGACTGAGTGCTTGACTGATTGACTGTCAGACTGACTGACTGACTTCGCAAAAGGGAAAAATAAAAAAAAAAAGAATTATAAAATTAGAAAAAAATATTTGCATTTAAGATTTCCTTTCCGGCTGGGATTTGAACCCAGGGCGACACTCATGGAAGCCCAACGCTCTCGCCAATATACTATCGGATCTCTGTTGATCGGTGTCTTAATTATAATAAAAACAAAAAATGCACCTTAGTAATTATTGATCTAAAATCTTTGAAATCTAAAGGTCGAATGATTAAACTGACTCAGAATTTTCTTCCGTACATAAATAATCCATATTTGCAAAAGAAAGAAATTGAAAAAAAAAAAGAATCTTCAAATTAGAAGAGAAATATATACATGGAAGATTTTCGTTCCGGCCGGGACTCGAACCCAGTACCACGCGCTTGGAACCCAACGGTCTAGCCATTAGGCTATCGGAGCTCAGTCGATGGAAGTCTTAAATATAATAAAAACAAAAAATGCACCTTGGTAATTATTGATTCAGACACTTTGAAATTTATAGGTCGAATAATTAAACTGACTCAGAATTTTTCTCCCTACATAAATAATCAATATTCGCAAAAGAGAAAAATTTAAAAAAAAGAAGAAGAAATTTCAAATTAGAAACTAAAAGTATACATTGAAGATTTTCGTTCAGGCTGGGACTCGAACCCAGGGCCACTCGCTTGGAAGCCTAACACTCTAGCCATTAGTCTATGGGAGCTCTGTCGGTGGGAGTTTTAAATATAATAAAAACAAAAAATGCACCTTGGTAATTGTTTATTTAAACACTTTGAAATCTTCGTGTCGAAAAATTAAACTGACTCAGAATTTTCTTCCCTACATAAATAAGATTTAAGATTTCCTTTCCGGCTGGGATTTGAACCCAGGGCGACACTCATGGAAGCCCAACGCTCTCGCCAATATACTATCGGATCTCTGTTGATCGGTGTCTTAATTATAATAAAAACAAAAAATGCACCTTAGTAATTATTGATCTAAAATCTTTGAAATCTAAAGGTCGAATGATTAAACTGACTCAGAATTTTCTTCCGTACATAAATAATCCATATTTGCAAAAGAAAGAAATTGAAAAAAAAAAAGAATCTTCAAATTAGAAGAGAAATATATACATGGAAGATTTTCGTTCCGGCCGGGACTCGAACCCAGTACCACGCGCTTGGAACCCAACGGTCTAGCCATTAGGCTATCGGAGCTCAGTCGATGGAAGTCTTAAATATAATAAAAACAAAAAATGCACCTTGGTAATTATTGATTCAGACACTTTGAAATTTATAGGTCGAATAATTAAACTGACTCAGAATTTTTCTCCCTACATAAATAATCAATATTCGCAAAAGAGAAAAATTTAAAAAAAAGAAGAAGAAATTTCAAATTAGAAACTAAAAGTATACATTGAAGATTTTCGTTCAGGCTGGGACTCGAACCCAGGGCCACTCGCTTGGAAGCCTAACACTCTAGCCATTAGTCTATGGGAGCTCTGTCGGTGGGAGTTTTAAATATAATAAAAACAAAAAATGCACCTTGGTAATTGTTTATTTAAACACTTTGAAATCTTCGTGTCGAAAAATTAAACTGACTCAGAATTTTCTTCCCTACATAAATAATCAATAATTGCAAAGGAAAGAAATTGAAAAAAAAAAAGAATTTTCAAATTAGAAAAGAAATATATACATTGAAGATATTCGCTCCGGCTGTAACTCGAACCCAGGCCACTCGCTTGGAAGACCAGCGGTCTAGCCATTAGGCTATCGGAGTTCTGTCGAGCGGAGTCTTACTGCCTGACTAATACTGCCTGACTGACAGACTGACTCACTGACTGACTGATACTGACTGACTGACTCACTGACTGACCGAGACTGACTGACTAACTGCCTGACTGACTGAGACTGGACTGACTGACTGACTGACTGACTGACTGACTAACTGACTGACTGAGACTGACTGACTGACTGCTTGACTCTCTGACTGGCTATTTCACTGACTGACTGAATGACTAAATGACTGACTGACACTGACTGACTGACTGCTTGACTACCTGACTGACTGCTTGACTGACTAACTGACTGGACAGGACTGACCGACTGACTGACTGACAGACTGACTGAATAAGGATGACTGACAGACTGACTGAATAAGGCTGACTGACTGACTGACTGACAGACTGACTGAATAAGGCTGACCGACTGACTGACTGCCTGACTGACTGACTGACTGAATGACTGACTGACTGACTGACCGAGACTGACTGACTGACTGACTGAGACTGGACTGGACTGACTGACTGACTGACTGACTGAGACTGACTGACTGCTTTAGTGACTAACTGACTGCACAGGACTGACCGACTGACTGACTGACTGACTGCCTGACTGACTGACTGACTGAATGACTGACTGACTGAGACTAAATGACTGACTGCTTGACTGACTGGCTGAAGGACTAACTGACTGACTGAGTGACTGACTGACTGGACTGACTGACTGAGACTGAATGACTGAGTGCTTGACTGATTGACTGTCAGACTGACTGACTGACTTCGCAAAAGGGAAAAATAAAAAAAAAAGAATTATAAAATTAGAAAAAAATATTTGCATTTAAGATTTCCTTTCCGGCTGGGATTTGAACCCAGGGCGACACTCATGGAAGCCCAACGCTCTCGCCAATATACTATCGGATCTCTGTTGAACGGTGTCTTAATTATAATAAAAACAAAAAATGCACCTTAGTAATTATTGATCTAAAATCTTTGAAATCTAAAGGTCGAATGATTAAACTGACTCAGAATTTTCTTCCGTACATAAATAATCCATATTTGCAAAAGAAAGAAATTGAAAAAAAAAGAATCTTCAAATTAGAAGAGAAATATATACATGGAAGATTTTCGTTCCGGCCGGGACTCGAACCCAGTACCACGCGCTTGGAACTCAACGGTCTAGCCATTAGGCTACCGGAGCTCTGTCGATGGAAGTCTTAAATATAATAAAAACAAAAAATGCACCTTGGTAATTATTGATTCAAACACTTTGAAATTTACAGGTCGAATAATTAAACTGACTCAGAATTTTTCTCCCTACATAAATAATCAATATTCGCAAAAGAGAAAAATTAAAAAAAAAAGAAGAAGAAATTTCAAATTAGAAACTAAAAGTATACATTGAAGATTTTCGTTCAGGTTGGGACTCGAACCCAGGGCCACTCGCTTGGAAGCCTAAAACTCTAGCCATTAGTCTATGGGAGCTCTGTCGGTGGGAGTTTTAAATATAATAAAAACAAAAAATGCACCTTGGTAATTGTTTATTTAAACACTTTGAAATCTTCGTGTCGAAAAATTAAACTGACTCAGAATCTTCTTCCCTACATAAATAATCAATAATTGCAAAGGAAAGAAATTGAAAACAAAAAGAATTTTCAAATTAGAAAAGAAATATATTTATTGAAGATATTCGCTCCGGCTGGGACTCGAACCCAGGCCACTCGCTTGGAAGACCAGCGGTCTAGCCATTAGGCTATCGGAGTTCTGTCGAGCGGAGTCTTACTGCCTGACTGATACTGCCTGACTGACAGACTGACTCACTGACTGACTGATACTGACTGACTGACTCACTGACTGACCGAGACTGACTGACTAATTGCCTGACTGACTGAGACTGGACTGACTGACTGACTGACTGACTGACTGACTGACTAACTGACTGACTGACACTGACTGACTGACTGCTTGACTACCTGACTGACTGCTTGACTGACTAACTGACTGGACAGGACTGACCGACTGACTGACTGACAGACTGACTGAATAAGGATGACTGACAGACTGACTGAATAAGGCTGACTGACTGACTGACTGAATAAGGCTGACCGACTGACTGACTGCCTGACTGACTGACTGACTGAATGACTGACTGACTGACTGACCGAGACTGACTGACTGACTGACTGAGACTGGACTGGACTGACTGACTGACTGACTGACTGAGACTGACTGACTGCTTTAGTGACTAACTGACTGCACAGGACTGACCGACTGACTGACTGACTGACTGCCTGACTGACTGACTGACTGAGACTAAATGACTGACTGCTTGACTGACTGGCTGAAGGACTAACTGACTGACTGAGTGACTGACTGACTGGACTGACTGACTGAGACTGAATGACTGAGTGCTTGACTGATTGACTGTCAGACTGACTGACTGACTTCGCAAAAGGGAAAAATAAAAAAAAAAGAATTATAAAATTAGAAAAAAATATTTGCATTTAAGATTTCCTTTCCGGCCGGGACTCGAACCCAGTACCACGCGCTAGGAACCCAACGGTCTAGCCATTAGGCTATCGGAGCTCTGTCGATGGAAGTCTTAAATATAATAAAAACAAAAAATGCACCTTGGTAATTGTTTATTTAAACACTTTGAAATCTTCGTGTCGAAAAATTAAACTGACTCAGAATTTTCTTCCCTACATAAATAATCAATAATTGCAAAGGAAAGAAATTGAAAAAAAAAGAATTTTCAAATTAGAAAAGAAATATATACATTGAAGATATTCGCTCCGGCTGGGACTCGAACCCAGGCCACTCGCTTGGAAGACCAGCGGTCTAGCCATTAGGCTATCGGAGTTCTGTCGAGCGGAGTCTTACTGCCTGACTGATACTGCCTGACTGACAGACTGACTCACTGACTGACTGATACTGACTGACTGACTCACTTACTGACCGAGACTGACTGACTAACTGCCTGACTGACTAAGACAGGACTGACTGACTGACTGACTGACTGCTTGACTCTCTGACTGGCTATTTCACTGACTGACTGAATGACTAAATGACTGACTGACACTGACTGACTGACTGCTTGACTACCTGACTGACTGCTTGACTGACTAACTGACTGGACAGGACTGACCGACTGACTGACTGACAGACTGACTGAATAAGGATGACTGACAGACTGACTGAATAAGGCTGACTGACTGACTGACTGACAGACTGACTGAATAAGGCTGACCGACTGACTGACTGCCTGACTGACTGACTGACTGAATGACTGACTGACTGACTGACCGAGACTGACTGACTGACTGACTGAGACTGGACTGGACTGACTGACTGACTGACTGACTGAGACTGACTGACTGCTTTAGTGACTAACTGACTGCACAGGACTGACCGACTGACTGACTGACTGACTGCCTGACTGACTGACTGACTGAATGACTGACTGACTGAGCCTAAATGACTGACTGCTTGACTGACTGGCTGAAGGACTATCTGAATGACTGAGTGACTGACTGACTGGACTGACTGACTGAGACTGAATGACTGAGTGCTTTACTGATTGACTGTCAGACTGACTGACTGACTTCGCAAAAGGGAAAAATAAAAAAAAAAGAATTATAAAATTAGAAAAAAATATTTGCATTTAAGATTTCCTTTCCGGCTGGGATTTGAACCCAGGGCGACACTCATGGAAGCCCAACGCTCTCGCCAATATACTATCGGATCTCTGTTGATCGGTGTCTTAATTATAATAAAAACAAAAAATGCACCTTAGTAATTATTGATCTAAAATCTTTGAAATCTAAAGGTCGAATGATTAAACTGACTCAGAATTTTCTTCCGTACATAAATAATCCATATTTGCAAAAGAAAGAAATTGAAAAAAAAAAAGAATCTTCAAATTAGAAGAGAAATATATACATGGAAGATTTTCGTTCCGGCCGGGACTCGAACCCAGTACCACGCGCTTGGAACCCAACGGTCTAGCCATTAGGCTATCGGAGCTCTGTCGATGGAAGTCTTAAATATAATAAAAACAAAAAATGCACCTTGGTAATTATTGATTCAAACACTTTGAAATTTACAGGTCGAATAATTAAACTGACTCAGAATTTTTCTCCCTACATAAATAATCAATATTCGCAAAAGAGAAAAATTAAAAAAAAAAGAAGAAGAAATTTCAAATTAGAAACTAAAAGTATACATTGAAGATTTTCGTTCAGGCTGGGACTCGAACCCAGGGCCACTCGCTTGGAAGCCTAACACTCTGGCCATTAGTCTATGGGAGCTCTGTCGGTGGGAGTTTTAAATATAATAAAAACAAAAAATGCACCTTGGTAATTGTTTATTTAAACACTTTGAAATCTTCGTGTCGAAAAATTAAACTAACTCAGAATTTTCTTCCCTACATAAATAATCAATAATTGCAAAGGAAAGAAATTCAAAAAAAAAAGAATTTTCAAATTAGAAAAGAAATATATACATTGAAGATATTCGCTCCGGCTGGGACTCGAACCCAGGCCACTCGCTTGGAAGACCAGCGGTCTAGCCATTAGGCTATCGGAGTTCTGTCGAGCGGAGTCTTACTGCCTGACTGATACTGCCTGACTGACAGACTGACTCACTGACTGACTGATACTGACTGACTGACTCACTGACTGACCGAGACTGACTGACTAACTGCCTGACTGACTGAGACTGGACTGACTGACTGACTGACTGACTAACTGACTGACTGAGACTGACTGACTGACTGCTTGACTCTCTGACTGGCTATTTCACTGACTGACTGAATGACTAAATGACTGACTGACACTGACTGACTGACTGCTTGACTACCTGACTGACTGCTTGACTGACTAACTGACTGGACAGGACTGACCGACTGACTGACTGACAGACTGACTGAATAAGGATGACTGACAGACTGACTGAATAAGGCTGACTGACTGACTGACTGACAGACTGACTGAATAAGGCTGACCGACTGACTGACTGCCTGACTGACTGACTGACTGAATGACTGACTGACCGAGACTGACTGACTGACTGACTGAGACTGGACTGGACTGACTGACTGACTGACTGACTGAGACTGACTGACTGCTTTAGTGACTAACTGACTGCACAGGACTGACCGACTGACTGACTGACTGACTGCCTGACTGACTGACTGACTGAATGACTGACTGACTGAGACTAAATGACTGACTGCTTGACTGACTGGCTGAAGGACTAACTGACTGACTGAGTGACTGACTGACTGGACTGACTGACTGAGACTGAATGACTGAGTGCTTGACTGATTGACTGTCAGACTGACTGACTGACTTCGCAAAAGGGAAAAATAAAAAAAAAGAATTATAAAATTAGAAAAAAATATTTGCATTTAAGATTTCCTTTCCGGCCGGGACTCGAACCTAGTACCACGCGCTAGGAACCCTACGGTCTAGCCATTAGGCTATCGGAGCTCTGTCGATGGAAGTCTTAAATATAATAAAAACAAAAAATGCACCTTGGTAATTATTGATTCAAACACTTTGAAATTTACAGGTCGAATAATTAAACTGACTCAGAATTTTTCTCCCTACATAAATAATCAATATTCGCAAAAGAGAAAAATTAAAAAAAAGAAGAAGAAATTTCAAATTAGAAACTAAAAGTATACATTGAAGATTTTCGTTCAGGCTGGGACTTGAACCCAGGGCCACTCGCTTGGAAGCCTAACACTCTAGCCATTAGTCTATGGGAGCTCTGTCGGTGGGAGTTTTAAATATAATAAAAACAAAAAATGCACCTTGGTAATTGTTTATTTAAACACTTTGAAATCTTTGTGTCGAAAAATTAAACTGACTCAGAATTTTCTTCCCTACATAAATAATCAATAATTGCAAAGGAAAGAAATTGAAAAAAAAAGAATTTTCAAATTAGAAAAGAAATATATACATTGAAGATATTCGCTCCGGCTGGGACTCGAACCCAGGCCACTCGCTTGGAAGACCAGCGGTCTAGCCATTAGGCTATCGGAGTTCTGTCGAGCGGAGTCTTACTGCCTGACTGATACTGCCTGACTGACAGACTGACTCACTGACTGACTGATACTGACTGACTGACTCACTGACTGACCGAGACTGACTGACTAACTGCCTGACTGACTGAGACAGGACTGACTGACTGACTGACTGACTGATTGACTAACTGACTGACTGAGACTGACTGACTGACTGCTTGACTCTCTGACTGGCTATTTCACTGACTGACTGAATGACTAAATGACTGACTGACACTGACTGACTGACTGCTTGACTACCTGACTGACTGCTTGACTGACTAACTGACTGGACAAGACTGACCGACTGACTGACTGACAGACTGACTGAATAAGGATGACTGACAGACTGACTGAATAAGGCTGACTGACTGACTGACTGACAGACTGACTGAATAAGGCTGACCGACTGACTGACTGCCTGACTGACTGACTGACTGAATGACTGACTGACTGACTGAACGAGACTGACTGACTGACTGACTGAGACTGGACTGGACTGACTGACTGACTGACTGACTGAGACTGACTGACTGCTTTAGTGACTAACTGACTGCACAGGACTGACCGACTGACTGACTGACTGACTGCCTGACTGACTGACTGACTGAATGACTGACTGACTGAGACTAAATGACTGACTGCTTGACTGACTGGCTGAAGGACTAACTGAATGACTGAGTGACTGACTGACTGGACTGACTGACTGAGACTGAATGACTGAGTGCTTGACTGATTGACTGTCAGACTGACTGACTGACTTCGCAAAAGGGAAAAATAAAAAAAAAAGAATTATAAAATTAGAAAAAAATATTTGCATTTAAGATTTCCTTTCCGGCTGGGATTTGAACCCAGGGCGACACTCATGGAAGCCCAACGCTCTCGCCAATATACTATCGGATCTCTGTTGATCGGTGTCTTAATTATAATAAAAACAAAAAATGCACCTTAGTAATTATTGATCTAAAATCTTTGAAATCTAAAGGTCGAATGATTAAACTGACTCAGAATTTTCTTCCGTACATAAATAATCCATATTTGCAAAAGAAAGAAATTGAAAAAAAAAGAATCTTCAAATTAGAAGAGAAATATATACATGGAAGATTTTCGTTCCGGCCGGGACTCGAACCCAGTACCACGCGCTTGGAACTCAACGGTCTAGCCATTAGGCTACCGGAGCTCTGTCGATGGAAGTCTTAAATATAATAAAAACAAAAAATGCACCTTGCTAATTATTGATTCAAACACTTTGAAATTTACAGGTCGAATAATTAAACTGACTCAGAATTTTTCTCCCTACATAAATAATCAATATTCGCAAAAGAGAAAAATTAAAAAAAAAAGAAGAAGAAATTTCAAATTAGAAACTAAAAGTATACATTGAAGATTTTCGTTCAGGTTGGGACTCGAACCCAGGGCCACTCGCTTGGAAGCCTAAAACTCTAGCCATTAGTCTATGGGAGCTCTGTCGGTGGGAGTTTTAAATATAATAAAAACAAAAAATGCACCTTGGTAATTGTTTATTTAAACACTTTGAAATCTTCGTGTCGAAAAATTAAACTGACTCAGAATCTTCTTCCCTACATAAATAATCAATAATTGCAAAGGAAAGAAATTGAAAACAAAAAGAATTTTCAAATTAGAAAAGAAATATATTTATTGAAGATATTCGCTCCGGCTGGGACTCGAACCCAGGCCACTCGCTTGGAAGACCAGCGGTCTAGCCAGTAGGCTATCGGAGTTCTGTCGAGCGGAGTCTTACTGCCTGACTGATACTGCCTGACTGACAGACTGACTCACTGACTGACTGATACTGACTGACTGACTCACTGACTGACCGAGACTGACTGACTAATTGCCTGACTGACTGAGACTGGACTGACTGACTGACTGACTGACTGACTGACTAACTGACTGACTGAGACTGACTGACTGACTGCTTGACTCTCTGACTGGCTATTTCACTGACTGACTGAATGACTAAATGACTGACTGACACTGACTGACTGACTGCTTGACTACCTGACTGACTGCTTGACTGACTAACTGACTGGACAGGACTGACCGACTGACTGACTGACAGACTGACTGAATAAGGATGACTGACAGACTGACTGAATAAGGCTGACTGACTGACTGACTGAATAAGGCTGACCGACTGACTGACTGCCTGACTGACTGACTGACTGAATGACTGACTGACTGACTGACCGAGACTGACTGACTGACTGACTGAGACTGGACTGGACTGACTGACTGACTGACTGACTGAGACTGACTGACTGCTTTAGTGACTAACTGACTGCACAGGACTGACCGACTGACTGACTGACTGACTGCCTGACTGACTGACTGACTGAGACTAAATGACTGACTGCTTGACTGACTGGCTGAAGGACTAACTGACTGACTGAGTGACTGACTGACTGGACTGACTGACTGAGACTGAATGACTGAGTGCTTGACTGATTGACTGTCAGACTGACTGACTGACTTCGCAAAAGGGAAAAATAAAAAAAAAAGAATTATAAAATTAGAAAAAAATATTTGCATTTAAGATTTCCTTTCCGGCCGGGACTCGAACCCAGTACCACGCGCTAGGAACCCAACGGTCTAGCCATTAGGCTATCGGAGCTCTGTCGATGGAAGTCTTAAATATAATAAAAACAAAAAATGCACCTTGGTAATTGTTTATTTAAACACTTTGAAATCTTCGTGTCGAAAAATTAAACTGACTCAGAATTTTCTTCCCTACATAAATAATCAATAATTGCAAAGGAAAGAAATTGAAAAAAAAAGAATTTTCAAATTAGAAAAGAAATATATACATTGAAGATATTCGCTCCGGCTGGGACTCGAACCCAGGCCACTCGCTTGGAAGACCAGCGGTCTAGCCATTAGGCTATCGGAGTTCTGTCGAGCGGAGTCTTACTGCCTGACTGATACTGCCTGACTGACAGACTGACTCACTGACTGACTGATACTGACTGACTGACTCACTTACTGACCGAGACTGACTGACTAACTGCCTGACTGACTAAGACAGGACTGACTGACTGACTGACTGACTGCTTGACTCTCTGACTGGCTATTTCACTGACTGACTGAATGACTAAATGACTGACTGACACTGACTGACTGACTGCTTGACTACCTGACTGACTGCTTGACTGACTAACTGACTGGACAGGACTGACCTTCTGACTGACTGACAGACTGACTGAATAAGGATGACTGACAGACTGACTGAATAAGGCTGACTGACTGACTGACTGACAGACTGACTGAATAAGGCTGACCGACTGACTGACTGCCTGACTGACTGCCTGACTGACTGACTGACTGAATGACTGACTGACTGACTGACCGAGACTGACTGACTGACTGACTGAGACTGGACTGGACTGACTGACTGACTGACTGACTGAGACTGACTGACTGCTTCAGTGACTAACTGACTGCACAGGACTGACCGACTGACTGACTGACTGACTGCCTGACTGACTGACTGACTGAATGACTGACTGACTGAGACTAAATGACTGACTGCTTGACTGACTGGCTGAAGGACTAACTGAATGACTGAGTGACTGACTGACTGGACTGACTGACTGAGACTGAATGACTGAGTGCTTTACTGATTGACTGTCAGACTGACTGACTGACTTCGCAAAGGGGAAAAATAAAAAAAAAAGAATTATAAAATTAGAAAAAAATATTTGCATTTAAGATTTCCTTTCCGGCTGGGATTTGAACCCAGGGCGACACTCATGGAAGCCCAACGCTCTCGCCAATATACTATCGGATCTCTGTTGATCGGTGTCTTAATTATAATAAAAACAAAAAATGCACCTTAGTAATTATTGATCTAAAATCTTTGAAATCTAAAGGTCGAATGATTAAACTGACTCAGAATTTTCTTCCGTACATAAATAATCCATATTTGCAAAAGAAAGAAATTGAAAAAAAAAAAGAATCTTCAAATTAGAAGAGAAATATATACATGGAAGATTTTCGTTCCGGCCGGGACTCGAACCCAGTACCACGCGCTTGGAACCCAACGGTCTAGCCATTAGGCTATCGGAGCTCTGTCGATGGAAGTCTTAAATATAATAAAAACAAAAAATGCACCTTGGTAATTATTGATTCAAACACTTTGAAATTTACAGGTCGAATAATTAAACTGACTCAGAATTTTTCTCCCTACATAAATAATCAATATTCGCAAAAGAGAAAAATTAAAAAAAAAAGAAGAAGAAATTTCAAATTAGAAACTAAAAGTATACATTGAAGATTTTCGTTCAGGCTGGGACTCGAACCCAGGGCCACTCGCTTGGAAGCCTAACACTCTAGCCATTAGTCTATGGGAGCTCTGTCGGTGGGAGTTTTAAATATAATAAAAACAAAAAATGCACCTTGGTAATTGTTTATTTAAACACTTTGAAATCTTCGTGTCGAAAAATTAAACTGACTCAGAATTTTCTTCCCTACATAAATAATCAATAATTGCAAAGGAAAGAAATTCAAAAAAAAAAGAATTTTCAAATTAGAAAAGAAATATATACATTGAAGATATTCGCTCCGGCTGGGACTCGAACCCAGGCCACTCGCTTGGAAGACCAGCGGTCTAGCCATTAGGCTATCGGAGTTCTGTCGAGCGGAGTCTTACTGCCTGACTGATACTGCCTGACTGACAGACTGACTCACTGACTGACTGATACTGACTGACTGACTCACTGACTGACCGAGACTGACTGACTAACTGCCTGACTGACTGAGACTGGACTGACTGACTGACTGACTGACTAACTGACTGACTGAGACTGACTGACTGACTGCTTGACTCTCTGACTGGCTATTTCACTGACTGACTGAATGACTAAATGACTGACTGACACTGACTGACTGACTGCTTGACTACCTGACTGACTGCTTGACTGACTAACTGACTGGACAGGACTGACCGACTGACTGACTGACAGACTGACTGAATAAGGATGACTGACAGACTGACTGAATAAGGCTGACTGACTGACTGACTGACAGACTGACTGACTGAGACTGACTGACTGACTGCTTGACTCTCTGACTGGCTATTTCACTGACTGACTGAATGACTAAATGACTGACTGACACTGACTGACTGACTGCTTGACTACCTGACTGACTGCTTGACTGACTAACTGACTGGACAGGACTGACCGACTGACTGACTGACAGACTGACTGAATAAGGATGACTGACAGACTGACTGAATAAGGCTGACTGACTGACTGACTGACAGACTGACTGAATAAGGCTGACCGACTGACTGACTGCCTGACTGACTGACTGACTGAATGACTGACTGACCGAGACTGACTGACTGACTGACTGAGACTGGACTGGACTGACTGACTGACTGACTGACTGAGACTGACTGACTGCTTTAGTGACTAACTGACTGCACAGGACTGACCGACTGACTGACTGACTGACTGCCTGACTGACTGACTGACTGAATGACTGACTGACTGAGACTAAATGACTGACTGCTTGACTGACTGGCTGAAGGACTAACTGACTGACTGAGTGACTGACTGACTGGACTGACTGACTGAGACTGAATGACTGAGTGCTTGACTGATTGACTGTCAGACTGACTGACTGACTTCGCAAAAGGGAAAAATAAAAAAAAAAAGAATTATAAAATTAGAAAAAAATATTTGCATTTAAGATTTCCTTTCCGGCCGGGACTCGAACCCAGAACCACGCGCTAGGAACCCTACGGTCTAGCCATTAGGCTATCGGAGCTCTGTCGATGGAAGTCTTAAATATAATAAAAACAAAAAATGCACCTTGGTAATTATTGATTCAAACACTTTGAAATTTACAGGTCGAATAATTAAACTGACTCAGAATTTTTCTCCCTACATAAATAATCAATATTCGCAAAAGAGAAAAATTAAAAAAAAGAAGAAGAAATTTCAAATTAGAAACTAAAAGTATACATTGAAGATTTTCGTTCAGGCTGGGACTCGAACCCAGGGCCACTCGCTTGGAAGCCTAACACTCTAGCCATTAGTCTATGGGAGCTCTGTCGGTGGGAGTTTTAAATATAATAAAAACAAAAAATGCACCTTGGTAATTGTTTATTTAAACACTTTGAAATCTTCGTGTCGAAAAATTAAACTGACTCAGAATTTTCTTCCCTACATAAATAATCAATAATTGCAAAGGAAAGAAATTGAAAAAAAAAGAATTTTCAAATTAGAAAAGAAATAAATACATTGAAGATATTCGCTCCGGCTGGGACTCGAACCCAGGCCACTCGCTTGGAAGACCAGCGGTCTAGCCATTAGGCTATCGGAGTTCTGTCGAGCGGAGTCTTACTGCCTGACTGATACTGCCTGACTGACAGACTGACTCACTGACTGACTGATACTGACTGACTGACTTACTGACTGACCGAGACTGACTGACTAACTGCCTGACTGACTGAGACAGGACTGACTGACTGACTGACTGACTGATTGACTAACTGACTGACTGAGACTGACTGACTGACTGCTTGACTCTCTGACTGGCTATTTCACTGACTGACTGAATGACTAAATGACTGACTGACACTGACTGACTGACTGCTTGACTACCTGACTGACTGCTTGACTGACTAACTGACTGGACAGGACTGACCGACTGACTGACTGACAGACTGACTGAATAAGGATGACTGACAGACTGACTGAATAAGGCTGACTGACTGACTGACTGACAGACTGACTGAATAAGGCTGACCGACTGACTGACTGCCTGACTGACTGACTGACTGAATGACTGACTGACTGACTGAACGAGACTGACTGACTGACTGACTGAGACTGGACTGGACTGACTGACTGACTGACTGACTGAGACTGACTGACTGCTTTAGTGACTAACTGACTGCACAGGACTGACCGACTGACTGACTGACTGACTGCCTGACTGACTGAATGACTGACTGACTGAGACTAAATGACTGACTGCTTGACTGACTGGCTGAAGGACTAACTGAATGACTGAGTGACTGACTGACTGGACTGACTGACTGAGACTGAATGACTGAGTGCTTGACTGATTGACTGTCAGACTGACTGACTGACTTCGCAAAAGGGAAAAATAAAAAAAAAAGAATTATAAAATTAGAAAAAAATATTTGCATTTAAGATTTCCTTTCCGGCTGGGATTTGAACCCAGGGCGACACTCATGGAAGCCCAACGCTCTCGCCAATATACTATCGGATCTCTGTTGATCGGTGTCTTAATTATAATAAAAACAAAAAATGCACCTTAGTAATTATTGATCTAAAATCTTTGAAATCTAAAGGTCGAATGATTAAACTGACTCAGAATTTTCTTCCGTACAGAAATAATCCATATTTGCAAAAGAAAGAAATTGAAAAAAAAAAAGAATCTTCAAATTAGAAGAGAAATATATACATGGAAGATTTTCGTTCCGGCCGGGACTCGAACCCAGTACCACGCGCTTGGAACCCAACGGTCTAGCCATTAGGCTATCGGAGCTCTGTCGATGGAAGTCTTAAATATAATAAAAACAAAAAATGCACCTTATTAATTATTGATTCAAACACTTTGAAATTTACAGGTCGAATAATTAAACTGACTCAGAATTTTTCTCCCTACATAAATAATCAATATTCGCAAAAGAGAAAAATTAAAAAAAAAAGAAGAAGAAATTTCAAATTAGAAACTAAAAGTATACATTGAAGATTTTCGTTCAGGCTGGGACTCGAACCCAGGGCCACTCGCTTGGAAGCCTAACACTCTAGCCATTAGTCTATGGGAGCTCTGTCGGTGGGAGTTTTAAATATAATAAAAACAAAAAATGCACCTTGGTAATTGTTTATTTAAACACTTTGAAATCTTCGTGTCGAAAAATTAAACTGACTCAGAATTTTCTTCCCTACATAAATAATCAATATTTGCAAAGGAAAGAAATTGAAAAAAAAAAGAATTTTCAAATTAGAAAAGAAATATATACATTGAAGATATTCGCTCCGGCTGGGACTCGAACCCAGGCCACTCGCTTGGAAGACCAGCGGTCTAGCCATTAGGCTATCGGAGTTCTGTCGAGCGGAGTCTTACTGCCTGACTGATACTGCCTGACTGACAGACTGACTCACTGACTGACTGATACTGACTGACTGACTCACTGACTGACCGAGACTGACTGACTAACTGCCTGACTGACTGAGACTGGACTGACTGACTGACTGACTGACTGATTGACTAACTGACTGACTGAGACTGACTGACTGACTGCTTGACTACCTGACTGACTGCTTGACTGACTAACTGACTGGACAGGACTGACCGACTGACTGACTGACAGACTGACTGAATAAGGATGACTGACAGACTGACTGAATAAGGCTGACTGACTGACTGACTGACAGACTGACTGAATAAGGCTGACCGACTGACTGACTGCCTGACTGACTGACTGACTGAATGACTGACTGACTGACTGACCGAGACTGACTGACTGACTGACTGAGACTGTACTGGACCGACTGACTGACTGACTGACTGAGAATGACTGACTGCTTTAGTGACTAACTGACTGCACAAGACTGACCGACTGACTGACTGACTGACTGCCTGACTGACTGACTGACTGAATGACTGACTGACTGAGACTAAATGACTGACTGCTTGACTGACTGGCTGAAGGACTAACTGACTGACTGAGTGACTGACTGACTGGACTGACTGACTGAGACTGAATGACTGAGTGCTTGACTGATTGACTGTCAGACTGACTGACTGACTTCGCAAAAGGGAAAAATAAAAAAAAAAGAATTATAAAATTAGAAAAAAATATTTGCATTTAAGATTTCCTTTCCGGCTGGGATTTGAACCCAGGGCGACACTCATGGAAGCCCAACGCTCTCGCCAATATACTATCGGATCTCTGTTGATCGGTGTCTTAATTATAATAAAAACAAAAAATGCACCTTAGTAATTATTGATCTAAAATCTTTGAAATCTAAAGGTCGAATGATTAAACTGACTCAGAATTTTCTTCCGTACATAAATAATCCATATTTGCAAAAGAAAGAAATTGAAAAAAAAAAGAATCTTCAAATTAGAAGAGAAATATATACATGGAAGACTTTCGTTCCGACCGGGACTCGAACCCAGTACCACGCGCTTGGAACCCAACGGTCTAGCCATTAGGCTATCGGAGCTCTGTCGATGGAAGTCTTAAATATAATAAAAACAAAAAATGCACCTTGGTAATTATTGATTCAAACACATTGAAATCTTCGTGTCGAAAAATTAAACTGACTCAGAATTTTCTTCCCTACATAAATAATCAATAATTGCAAAGGAAAGAAATTGAAAAAAAAAAGAATTTTCAAATTAGAAAAGAAATATATACATTAAAGATATTCGCTCCGGCTGGGACTCGAACCCAGGCCACTCGCTTGGAAGACCAGCGGTCTAGCCATTAGGCTATCGGAGTTCTGTCGAGCGGAGTCTTACTGCCTGACTGATACTGCCTGACTGACAGACTGACTCACTGACTGACTGATACTGACTGACTGACTCACTGACTGACCGAGACTGACTGACTAACTGCCTGACTGACTGAGACTGAACTGACTGACTGACTGACTGACTGACTGACTAACTGACTGACTGAGACTGACTGACTGACTGCTTGACTCTCTGACTGGCTATTTCACTGACTGACTGAATGACAAAATGACTGACTGACACTGACTGACTGACTGCTTGACTACCTGACTGACTGCTTGACTGACTAACTGACTGGACAGGACTGACCGACTGACTGACTGACAGACTGACTGAATAAGGATGACTGACAGACTGACTGAATAAGGCTGACTGACTGACTGACTGACAGACTGACTGAATAAGGCTGACCGACTGACTGACTGCCTGACTGACTGACTGACTGAATGACTGACTGACTGACTGACCGAGACTGACTGACTGACTGACTGAGACTGGACTGGACTGACTGACTGACTGACTGACTGAGACTGACTGACTGCTTTAGTGACTAACTGACTGCACAGGACTGACCGACTGACTGACTGACTGACTGACTGCCTGACTGACTGACTGACTGAATGACTGACTGACTGAGACTAAATGACTGACTGCTTGACTGACTGGCTGAAGGACTAACTGACTGACTGAGTGACTGACTGACTGGACTGACTGACTGAGACTGAATGACTGAGTGCTTGACTGATTGACTGTCAGACTGACTGACTGCCTTCGCAAAAGGGAAAAATAAAAAAAAAAGAATTATAAAATTAGAAAAAAATAGTTGCATTTAAGATTTCCTTTCCGGCTGGGATTTGAACCCAGGGCGACACTCATGGAAGCCCAACGCTCTCGCCAATATACTATCGGATCTCTGTTGATCGGTGTCTTAATTATAATAAAAACAAAAAATGCACCTTAGTAATTATTGATCTAAAATCTTTGAAATCTAAAGGTCGAATGATTAAACTGACTCAGAATTTTCTTCCGTACATAAATAATCCATATTTGCAAAAGAAAGAAATTGAAAAAAAAAAGAATCTTAAAATTAGAAGAGAAATATATACATGGAAGATTTTCGTTCCGGCCGGGACTCGAACCCAGTACCACGCGCTTGGAACCCAACGGTCTAGCCATTAGGCTATCGGAGCTCTGTCGATGGAAGTCTTAAATATAATAAAAACAAAAAATGCACCTTGGTAATTATTGATTCAAACACTTTGAAATTTACAGGTCGAATAATTAAACTGACTCAGAATTTTTCTCCCTACATAAATAATCAATATTCGCAAAAGAGAAAAATTAAAAAAAAAGAAGAAGAAATTTCAAATTAGAAACTAAAAGTATACATTGAAGATTTTCGTTCAGGCTGGGACTCGAACCCAGGGCCACTCGCTTGGAAGCCTAACACTCTAGCCATTAGTCTATGGGAGCTCTGTCGGTGGGAGTTTTAAATATAATAAAAACAAAAAATGCACCTTGGTAATTGTTTATTTAAACACTTTGAAATCTTTGTGTCGAAAAATTAAACTGACTCAGAATTTTCTTCCCTACATAAATAATCAATAATTGCAAAGGAAAGAAATTGAAAAAAAAAAAGAATTTTCAAATTAGAAAAGAAATATATACATTGAAGATATTCGCTCCGGCTGGGACTCGAACCCAGGCCACTCGCTTGGAAGACCAGCGGTCTAGCCATTAGGCTATCGGAGTTCTGTCGAGCGGCGTCTTATTGCCTGACTGATACTGCCTGACTGACAGACTGACTCACTGACTGACTGATACTGACTGACTGACTCACTGACTGACCGAGACTGACTGACTAACTGCCTGACTGACTGAGACTGGACTGACTGACTGACTGACTGACTAACTGACTGACTGAGACTGACTGACTGACTGCTTGACTCTCTGACTGGCTATTTCACTGACTGACTGAATGACTAAATGACTGACTGACACTGACTGACTGACTGCTTGACTACCTGACTGACTGCTTGACTGACTAACTGACTGGACAGGACTGACCGACTGACTGACTGACAGACTGACTGAATAAGGATGACTGACAGACTGACTGAATAAGGCTGACTGACTGACTGACTGACAGACTGACTGAATAAGGCTGACCGACTGACTGACTGCCTGACTGACTGACTGACTGAATGACTGACTGACTGACTGACCGAGACTGACTGACTGACTGACTGAGACTGGACTGGACTGACTGACTGACTGACTGACTGAGACTGACTGACTGCTTTAGTGACTAACTGACTGCACAGGACTGACCGACTGACTGACTGACTGACTGCCTGACTGACTGACTGACTGAATGACTGACTGACTGAGACTAAATGACTGACTGCTTGACTGACTGGCTGAAGGACTAACTGACTGACTGAGTGACTGACTGACTGGACTGACTGACTGAGACTGAATGACTGAGTGCTTGACTGATTGACTGTCAGACTGACTGACTGACTTCGCAAAAGGGAAAAATAAAAAAAAAAGAATTATAAAATTAGAAAAAAATATTTGCATTTAAGATTTCCTTTCCGGCCGGGACTCGAACCCAGTACCACGCGGAAGGAACCCAACGGTCTAGCCATTAGGCTATCGGAGCTCTGTCGATGGAAGTCTTAAATATAATAAAAAAAAAAAATGCACCTTGGTAATTATTGATTCAAACACTTTGAAATTTACAGGTCGAATAATTAAACTGACTCAGAATTTTTCTCCCTACATAAATAATCAATATTCGCAAAAGAGAAAAATTAAAAAAAAAGAAGAAGAAATTTCAAATTAGAAACTATAAGTATACATTGAAGATTTTCGTTCAGGCTGGGACTCGAACCCAGGGCCACTCGCTTGGAAGCCTAACACTCTAGCCATTAGTCTATGGGAGCTCTGTCGGTGGGAGTTTTAAATATAATAAAAACAAAAAATGCACCTTGGTAATTGTTTATTTAAACACTTTGAAATCTTCGTGTCGAAAAATTAAACTGACTCAGAATTTTCTTCCCTACATAAATAATCAATAATTGCAAAGGAAAGAAATTGAAAAAAAAAGAATTTTCAAATTAGAAAAGAAATATATACATTGAAGATATTCGCTCCGGCTGGGACTCGAACCCAGGCCACTCGCTTGGAAGACCAGCGGTCTAGCCATTAGGCTATCGGAGTTCTGTCGAGCGCAGTCTTACTGCCTGACTGATACTGCCTGACTGACAGACTGACTCACTGACTGACTGATACTGACTGACTGACTCACTGACTGACCGAGACTGACTGACTAACTGCCTGACTGACTGAGACTGGACTGACTGACTGACTGACTGACTGATTGACTAACTGACTGACTGAGACTGACTGACTGACTGCTTGACTACCTGACTGACTGCTTGACTGACTAACTGACTGGACAGGACTGACCGACTGACTGACTGACAGACTGACTGAATAAGGATGACTGACAGACTGACTGAATAAGGCTGACTGACTGACTGACTGACAGACTGACTGAATAAGGCTGACCGACTGACTGACTGCCTGACTGACTGACTGACTGAATGACTGACTGACTGACTGACCGAGACTGACTGACTGACTGACTGAGACTGGACGGGACTGACTGACTGACTGAGACTGACTGACTGCTTTAGTGACTAACTGACTGCACAGGACTGACCGACTGACTGACTGACTGACTGCCTGACTGACTGACTGACTGAATGACTGACTGACTGAGACTAAATGACTGACTGCTTGACTGACTGGCTGAAGGACTAACTGACTGACTGAGTGACTGACTGACTGGACTGACTGACTGAGACTGAATGACTGAGTGCTTGACTGATTGACTGTCAGACTGTCTGACTGACTTCGCAAAAGGGAAAAATAAAAAAAAAAGAATTATAAAATTAGAAAAAAATATTTGCATTTAAGATTTCCTTTCCGGCTGGGATTTGAACCCAGGGCGACACTCATGGAAGCCCAACGCTCTCGCCAATATACTATCGGATCTCTGTTGATCGGTGTCTTAATTATAATAAAAACAAAAAATGCACCTTAGTAATTATTGATCTAAAATCTTTGAAATCTAAAGGTCGAATGATTAAACTGACTCAGAATTTTCTTCCGTACTTAAATAATCCATATTTGCAAAAGAAAGAATTTGAAAAAAAAAAGAATCTTCAAATTAGAAGAGAAATATATACATGGAAGATTTTCGTTCCGGCCGGGACTCGAACCCAGTACCACGCGCTTGGAACCCAACGGTCTAGCCATTAGGCTATCGGAGCTCTGTCGATGGAAGTCTTAAATATAATAAAAACAAAAAATGCACCTTGGTAATTATTGATTCAAACACTTTGAAATCTTCGTGTCGAAAAATTAAACTGACTCAGAATTTTCTTCCCTACATAAATAATCAATAATTGCAAAGGAAAGAAATTGAAAAAAAAAAGAATTTTCAAATTAGAAAAGAAATATATACATTGAAGATATTCGCTCCGGCTGGGACTCGAACCCAGGCCACTCGCTTGGAAGACCAGCGGTATAGCCATTAGGCTATCGGAGTTCCGTCGAGCGGAGTCTTACTGCCTGACTGATACTGCCTGACTGACAGACTGACTCACTGACTGACTGATACTGACTGACTGACTCACTGACTGACCGAGACTGACTGACTAACTGCCTGACTGACTGAGACTGAACTGACTGACTGACTGACTGACTGACTGACTAACTGACCGACTGAGACTGACTGACTGACTGCTTGACTCTCTGACTGGCTATTTCACTGACTGACTGAATAACTAAATGACTGACTGACACTGACTGACTGACTGCTTGACTACCTGACTGACTGCTTGACTGACTAACTGACTGGACAGGACTGACCGACTGACTGACTGACAGACTGACTGAATAAGGATGACTGACAGACTGACTGAATAAGGCTGACTGACTGACTGACTGACAGACTGACTGAATAAGGCTGACCGACTGACTGACTGCCTGACTGACTGACTGACTGAATGACTGACTGACTGACTGACCGAGACTGACTGACTGACTGACTGAGACTGGACTGGACTGACTGACTGACTGACTGACTGAGACTGACTGACTGCTTTAGTGACTAACTGACTGCACAGGACTGACCGACTGACTGACTGACTGACTGCCTGACTGATTGACTGACTGAATGACTGACTGACTGAGACTAAATGACTGACTGCTTGACTGACTGGCTGAAGGACTAACTGACTGACTGAGTGACTGACTGACTGGACTGACTGACTGAGACTGAATGACTGAGTGCTTGACTGATTGACTGTCAGACTGACTGACTGACTTCGCAAAAGGGAAAAATAAAAATAAAAGAATTATAAAATTAGAAAAAAATATTTGCATTTAAGATTTCCTTTCCGGCTGGGATTTGAACCCAGGGCGTCACTCATGGAAGCCCAACGCTCTCGCCAATATACTATCGGATCTCTGTTGATCGGTGTCTTAATTATAATAAAAACAAAAAATGCACCTTAGTAATTATTGATCTAAAATTTTTGAAATCTAAAGGTCGAATGATTAAACTGACTCAGAATTTTCTTCCGTACATAAATAATCCATATTTGCAAAAGAAAGAAATTGAAAAAAAAAGAATCTTCAAAGTAGAAGAGAAATATATACATGGAAGATTTTCGTTCCGGCCGGGACTCGAACCCAGTACCACGCGCTTGGAACCCAACGGTCTAGCCATTAGGCTATCGGAGCTCTGTCGATGGAAGTCTTAAATATAATAAAAACAAAAAATGCACCTTGGTAATTATTGATTCAAACACTTTGAAATTTACAGGTCGAATAATTAAACTGACTCAGAATTTTTCTCCCTACATAAATAATCAATATTCGCAAAAGAGAAAAATTAAAAAAAAAGAAGAAGAAATTTCAAATTAGAAACTAAAAGTATACGTTGAAGATTTTCGTTCAGGCTGGGACTCGAACCCAGGGCCACTCGCTTGGAAGCCTAACACTCTAGCCATTAGTCTATATGAGCTCTGTCGGTGGGAGTTTTAAATATAATAAAAACAAAAAATGCACCTTGGTAATTGTTTATTTAAACACTTTGAAATCTTCGTGTCGAAAAATTAAACTGACTCAGAATTTTCTTCCCTACATAAATAATCAATAATTGCAAAGGAAAGAAATTGAAAAAAAAAAGAATTTTCAAATTAGAAAAGAAATATATACATTGAAGATATTCGCTCCGGCTGGGACTCGAACCCAGGCCACTCGCTTGGAAGACCAGCGGTCTAGCCATTAGGCTATCGGAGTTCTGTCGAGCGGAGTCTTACTGCCTGACTGATACTGCCTGACTGACAGACTGACTCACTGACTGACTGATACTGACTGACTGACTCACTGACTGACCGAGACTGACTGACTAACTGCCTGACTGACTGAGACTGGACTGACTGACTGACTGACTGACTGACTGACTAACTGACTGACTGAGACTGACTGACTGACTGCTTGACTCTCTGACTGGCTATTTCACTGACTGACTGAATGACTAAATGACTGACTGACACTGACTGACTGACTGCTTGACTACCTGACTGACTGCTTGACTGACTAACTGACTGGACAGGACTGACCGACTGACTGACTGACAGACTGACTGAATAAGGATGACTGACAGACTGACTGAATAAGGCTGACTGACTGACTGACTGACAGACTGACTGAATAAGGCTGACCGACTGACTGACTGCCTGACTGACTGACTGACTGAATGACTGACTGACTGACTGACCGAGACTGACTGACTGACTGACTGAGACTGGACTGGACTGACTGACTGACTGACTGACTGAGACTGACTGACTGCTTTAGTGACTAACTGACTGCACAGGACTGACCGACTGACTGACTGACTGACTGCCTGACTGACTGACTGACTGAATGACTGACTGACTGAGACTAAATGACTGACTGCTTGACTGACTGGCTGAAGGACTAACTGACTGACTGACTGACTGGACTGACTGACTGAGACTGAATGACTGAGTGCTTGACTGATTGACTGTCAGACTGACTGACTGACTTCGCAAAAGGGAAAAATAAAAAAAAAGAATTATAAAATTAGAAAAAAATATTTGCATTTAAGATTTCCTTTCCGGCCGGGACTCGAACCCAGTACCACGCGCTTGGAACCCAACGGTCTAGCCATTAGGCTATCGGAGCTCTGTCGATGGAAGTCTTAAATATAATAAAAACAAAAAATGCACCTTGGTAATTATTGATTCAAACACTTTGAAATTTACAGGTCGAATAATTAAACTGACTCAGAATTTTTCTCCCTACATAAATAATCAATATTCGCAAAAGAGAAAAATTAAAAAAAAAAGAAGAAGAAATTTCAAATTAGAAACTAAAAGTATACATTGAAGATTTTCGTTCAGGCTGGGACTCGAACCCAGGGCCACTCGCTTGGAAGCCTAACACTCTAGCCATTAGTCTATGGGAGCTCTGTCGGTGGGAGTTTTAAATATAATAAAAACAAAAAATGCACCTTGGTAATTGTTTATTTAAACACTTTGAAATCTTCGTGTCGAAAAATTAAACTGACTCAGAATTTTCTTCCCTACATAAATAATCAATAATTGCAAAGGAAAGAAATTGAAAAAAAAAGAATTTTCAAATTAGAAAAGAAATATATACATTGAAGTTATTCGCTCCGGCTGGGACTCGAACCCAGGCCACTCGCTTGGAAGACCAGCGGTCTAGCCATTAGGCTATCGGAGTTCTGTCGAGCGGAGTCTTACTGCCTGACTGATACTGCCTGGCTGACAGACTGACTCACTGACTGACTGATACTGACTGACTGACTGACTGACTAACTGACTGACTGAGACTGACTGACTGACTGCTTGACTCTCTGACTGGCTATTTCACTGACTGACTGAATGACTAAATGACTGACTGACACTGACTGACTGACTGCTTGACTACCTGACTGACTGTTTGACTGACTAACTGACTGGACAGGACTGACCGACTGACTGACTGACAGACTGACTGAATAAGGATGACTGACAGACTGACTGAATAAGGCTGACTGACTGACTGAATAAGGCTAACCGACTGACTGACTGCCTGACTGACTGACTGACTGACTGACGGAGACTGACTGACTGACTGACTGAGACTGGAGTGGACTGACTGACTGACTGACTGACTGAGACTGACTGACTGCTTTAGTGACTAACTGACTGCACAGGACTGACCGACTGACTGACTGACTGACTGCCTGACTGACTGAATGACTGACTGACTGAGACTAAATGACTGACTGCTTGACTGACTGGCTGAAGGACTAACTGACTGACTGAGAGACTGACTGACTGGACTGACTGACTGAGACTGAATGACTGAGTGCTTGACTGATTGACTGTCAGACTGACTGACTGACTTCGCAAAAGGGAAAAATAAAAAAAAAAGAATTATAAAATTAGAAAAAAAATATTTGCATTTAAGATTTCCTTTCCGGCTGGGATTTGAACCCAGGGCGACACTCATGGAAGCCCAACGCTCTCGCCAATATACTATCGGATCTCTGTTGATCGGTGTCTTAATTATAATAAAAACAAAAAATGCACCTCAGTAATTATTGATCTAAAATCTTTGAAATCTAAAGGTCGAATGATTAAACTGACTCAGAATTTTCTTCCGTACATAAATAATCCATATTTGCAAAAGAAAGAAATTGAAAAAAAAAAGAATCTTCAAATTAGAAGAGAAATATATACATGGAAGATTTTCGTTCCGGCCGGGACTCGAACCCAGTACCACGCGCTTGGAACCCATCGGTCTAGCCATTAGGCTATCGGAGCTCTGTCGATGGAAGTCTTAAATATAATAAAAACAAAAAATGCACCTTGGTAATTATTGATTCAAACACTTTGAAATTTACAGGTCGAATAATTAAACTGACTCAGAATTTTTCTCCCTACATAAATAATCAATATTCGCAAAAGAGAAAAATTAAAAAAAAAAGAAGAAGAAATTTCAAATTAGAAACTAATAGTATACATTGAAGATTTTCGTTCAGGCTGGGACTCGAACCCAGGGCCACTCGCTTGGAAGCCTAACACTCTAGCCATTAGTCTATGGGAGCTCTGTCGGTGGGAGTTTTAAATATAATAAAAACAAAAAATGCACCTTGGTAATTGTTTATTTAAACACTTTGAAATCTTCGTGTCGAAAAATTAAACTGACTCAGAATTTTCTTCCCTACATAAATAATCAATAATTGCAAAGGAAAGAAATTGAAAAAAAAAAGAATTTTCAAATTAGAAAAGAAATATATACATTGAAGATATTCGCTCCGGCTGGGACTCGAACCCAGGCCACTCGCTTGGAAGACCAGCGGTCTAGCCATTAGGCTATCGGAGTTCTGTCAAACGGAGTCTTACTGCCTGACTGATACTGCCTGACTGACAGACTGACTCACTGACTGACTGATACTGACTGATTGACTCACTGACTGACCGAGACTGACTGACTAACTGCCTGACTGACTGAGACTGGACTGACTGACTGACTGACTGACTGACTGACTAACTGACTGACTGAGACTGACTGACTGACTGCTTGACTCTCTGACTGGCTATTTCACTGACTGACTGAATGACTAAATGACTGACTGACACTGACTGACTGACTGCTTGACTACCTGACTGACTGCTTGACTGACTAACTGACTGGACAGGACTGACCGACTGACTGACTGACAGACTGACTGAATAAGGATGACTGACAGACTGACTGAATAAGGCTGACTGACTGACTGACTGACAGACTGACTGAATAAGGCTGACCGACTGACTGACTGCCTGACTGACTGACTGACTGAATGACTGACTGACTGACTGACCGAGACTGACTGACTGACTGACTGAGACTGGACTGGACTGACTGACTGACTGACTGACTGAGACTGACTGACTGCTTTAGTGACTAACTGACTGCACAGGACTGACCGACTGACTGACTGACTGACTGCCTGACTGACTGACTGACTGAATGACTGACTGACTGAGACTAAATGACTGACTGCTTGACTGACTGGCTGAAGGACTAACTGACTGACTGACTGACTGGACTGACTGACTGAGACTGAATGACTGAGTGCTTGACTGATTGACTGTCAGACTGACTGACTGACTTCGCAAAAGGGAAAAATAAAAAAAAAAGAATTATAAAAAAATATTTGCATTTAAGATTTCTTTTCCGGCCGGGACTCGAACCCAGTACCACGCGCTAGGAACCCAACGGTCTAGCCATTAGGCTATCGGAGCTCTGGCGATGGAAGTCTTAAATATAATAAAAACAAAAAATGCACCTTGGTAATTATTGATTCAAACACTTTGAAATTTACAGGTCGAATAATTAAACTGACTCAGAATTTTTCTCCCTACATAAATAATCAATATTCGCAAAAGAGAAAAATTAAAAAAAAAGAAGAAGAAATTTCAAATTAGAAACTAAAAGTATACATTGAAGATTTTCGTTCAGGCTGGGACTCGAACCCAGGGCCACTCGCTTGGAAGCCTAACACTCTAGCCATTAGTCTATGGGAGCTCTGTCGGTGGGAGTTTTAAATATAATAAAAACAAAAAATGCACCTTGGTAATTGTTTATTTAAACACTTTGAAATCTTCGTGTCGAAAAATTAAACTGACTCAGAATTTTCTTCCCTACATAAATAATCAATAATTGCAAAGGAAAGAAATTGAAAAAAAAAGAATTTTCAAATTAGAAAAGAAATATATACATTGAAGATATTCGCTCCGGCTGGGACTCGAACCCAGGCCACTCGCTTGGAAGACCAGCGGTCTAGCCATTAGGCTATCGGAGTTCTGTCGAGCGGAGTCTTACTGCCTGACTGATACTGCCTGGCTGACAGACTGACTCACTGACTGACTGATACTGACTGACTGACTGACTGACTAACTGACTGACTGAGACTGACTGACTGACTGCTTGACTCTCTGACTGGCTATTTCACTGACTGACTGAATGACTAAATGACTGACTGACACTGACTGACTGACTGCTTGACTACCTGACTGACTGTTTGACTGAATAACTGACTGGACAGGACTGACCGACTGACTGACTGACAGACTGACTGAATAAGGATGACTGACAGACTGACTGAATAAGGCTGACTGACTGACTGACTGACAGACTGACTGAATGACTGACTGACTGCCTGACTGACTGACTGACTGAATGACTGACTGACTGACTGACTGACTGACTGACTGACTGACGGAGACTGACTGACTGACTGACTGAGACTGGAGTGGACTGACTGACTGACTGACTGACTGAGACTGACTGACTGCTTTAGTGACTAACTGACTGCACAGGACTGACCGACTGACTGACTGACTGACTGCCTGACTGACTGACTGACTGAATGACTGACTGACTGAGACTAAATGACTGACTGCTTGACTGACTGGCTGAAGGACTAACTGACTGACTGAGAGACTGACTGACTGGACTGACTGACTGAGACTGAATGACTGAGTGCTTGACTGATTGACTGTCAGACTGACTGACTGACTTCGCAAAAGGGAAAAATAAAAAAAAAAGAATTATAAAATTAGAAAAAAAATATTTGCATTTAAGATTTCCTTTCCGGCTGGGATTTGAACCCAGGGCGACACTCATGGAAGCCCAACGCTCTCGCCAATATACTATCGGATCTCTGTTGATCGGTGTCTTAATTATAATAAAAACAAAAAATGCACCTTAGTAATTATTGATCTAAAATCTTTGAAATCTAAAGGTCGAATGATTAAACTGACTCAGAATTTTCTTCCGTACATAAATAATCCATATTTGCAAAAGAAAGAAATTGAAAAAAAAAAGAATCTTCAAATTAGAAGAGAAATATATACATGGAAGATTTTCGTTCCGGCCGGGACTCGAACCCAGTACCACGCGCTTGGAACCCAACGGTCTAGCCATTAGGCTATCGGAGCTCTGTCGATGGAAGTCTTAAATATAATAAAAACAAAAAATGCACCTTGGTAATTATTGATTCAAACACTTTGAAATTTACAGGTCGAATAATTAAACTGACTCAGAATTTTTCTCCCTACATAAATAATCAATATTCGCAAAAGAGAAAAATTAAAAAAAAAAGAAGAAGAAATTTCAAATTAGAAACTAAAAGTATACATTGAAGATTTTCGTTCAGGCTGGGACTCGAACCCAGGGCCACTCGCTTAAAAAAAAAAGAAGAAGAAGCCTAACACTCTAGCCATTAGTCTATGGGAGCTCTGTCGGTGGGAGTTTTAAATATAATAAAAACAAAAAATGCACCTTGGTAATTGTTTATTTAAACACTTTGAAATCTTCGTGTCGAAAAATTAAACTGACTCAGAATTTTCTTCCCTACATAAATAATCAATAATTGCAAAGGAAAGAAATTGAAAAAAAAAGAATTTTCAAATTAGAAAAGAAATATATACATTGAAGATATTCGCTCCGGCTGGGACTCGAACCCAGGCCACTCGCTTGGAAGACCAGCGGTCTAGCCATTAGGCTATCGGAGTTCTGTCGAGCGGAGTCTTACTGCCTGACTGATACTGCCTGGCTGACAGACTGACTCACTGACTGACTGATACTGACTGACTGACTGACTGACTAACTGACTGACTGAGACTGACTGACTGACTGCTTGACTCTCTGACTGGCTATTTCACTGACTGACTGAATGACTAAATGACTGACTGACACTGACTGACTGACTGCTTGACTACCTGACTGACTGTTTGACTGACTAACTGACTGGACAGGACTGACCGACTGACTGACTGACAGACTGACTGAATAAGGATGACTGACAGACTGACTGAATAAGGCTGACTGACTGACTGAATAAGGCTAACCGACTGACTGACTGCCTGACTGACTGACTGACTGACTGACGGAGACTGACTGACTGACTGACTGAGACTGGAGTGGACTGACTGACTGACTGACTGACTGAGACTGACTGACTGCTTTAGTGACTAACTGACTGCACAGGACTGACCGACTGACTGACTGACTGACTGCCTGACTGACTGAATGACTGACTGACTGAGACTAAATGACTGACTGCTTGACTGACTGGCTGAAGGACTAACTGACTGACTGAGAGACTGACTGACTGGACTGACTGACTGAGACTGAATGACTGAGTGCTTGACTGATTGACTGTCAGACTGACTGACTGACTTCGCAAAAGGGAAAAATAAAAAAAAAAGAATTATAAAATTAGAAAAAAAATATTTGCATTTAAGATTTCCTTTCCGGCTGGGATTTGAACCCAGGGCGACACTCATGGAAGCCCAACGCTCTCGCCAATATACTATCGGATCTCTGTTGATCGGTGTCTTAATTATAATAAAAACAAAAAATGCACCTCAGTAATTATTGATCTAAAATCTTTGAAATCTAAAGGTCGAATGATTAAACTGACTCAGAATTTTCTTCCGTACATAAATAATCCATATTTGCAAAAGAAAGAAATTGAAAAAAAAAAGAATCTTCAAATTAGAAGAGAAATATATACATGGAAGATTTTCGTTCCGGCCGGGACTCGAACCCAGTACCACGCGCTTGGAACCCATCGGTCTAGCCATTAGGCTATCGGAGCTCTGTCGATGGAAGTCTTAAATATAATAAAAACAAAAAATGCACCTTGGTAATTATTGATTCAAACACTTTGAAATTTACAGGTCGAATAATTAAACTGACTCAGAATTTTTCTCCCTACATAAATAATCAATATTCGCAAAAGAGAAAAATTAAAAAAAAAAGAAGAAGAAATTTCAAATTAGAAACTAATAGTATACATTGAAGATTTTCGTTCAGGCTGGGACTCGAACCCAGGGCCACTCGCTTGGAAGCCTAACACTCTAGCCATTAGTCTATGGGAGCTCTGTCGGTGGGAGTTTTAAATATAATAAAAACAAAAAATGCACCTTGGTAATTGTTTATTTAAACACTTTGAAATCTTCGTGTCGAAAAATTAAACTGACTCAGAATTTTCTTCCCTACATAAATAATCAATAATTGCAAAGGAAAGAAATTGAAAAAAAAAAGAATTTTCAAATTAGAAAAGAAATATATACATTGAAGATATTCGCTCCGGCTGGGACTCGAACCCAGGCCACTCGCTTGGAAGACCAGCGGTCTAGCCATTAGGCTATCGGAGTTCTGTCAAACGGAGTCTTACTGCCTGACTGATACTGCCTGACTGACAGACTGACTCACTGACTGACTGATACTGACTGATTGACTCACTGACTGACCGAGACTGACTGACTAACTGCCTGACTGACTGAGACTGGACTGACTGACTGACTGACTGACTGACTGACTAACTGACTGACTGAGACTGACTGACTGACTGCTTGACTCTCTGACTGGCTATTTCACTGACTGACTGAATGACTAAATGACTGACTGACACTGACTGACTGACTGCTTGACTACCTGACTGACTGCTTGACTGACTAACTGACTGGACAGGACTGACCGACTGACTGACTGACAGACTGACTGAATAAGGATGACTGACAGACTGACTGAATAAGGCTGACTGACTGACTGACTGACAGACTGACTGAATAAGGCTGACCGACTGACTGACTGCCTGACTGACTGACTGACTGAATGACTGACTGACTGACTGACCGAGACTGACTGACTGACTGACTGAGACTGGACTGGACTGACTGACTGACTGACTGACTGAGACTGACTGACTGCTTTAGTGACTAACTGACTGCACAGGACTGACCGACTGACTGACTGACTGACTGCCTGACTGACTGACTGACTGAATGACTGACTGACTGAGACTAAATGACTGACTGCTTGACTGACTGGCTGAAGGACTAACTGACTGACTGACTGACTGGACTGACTGACTGAGACTGAATGACTGAGTGCTTGACTGATTGACTGTCAGACTGACTGACTGACTTCGCAAAAGGGAAAAATAAAAAAAAAAGAATTATAAAAAAATATTTGCATTTAAGATTTCCTTTCCGGCCGGGACTCGAACCCAGTACCACGCGCTAGGAACCCAACGGTCTAGCCATTAGGCTATCGGAGCTCTGGCGATGGAAGTCTTAAATATAATAAAAACAAAAAATGCACCTTGGTAATTATTGATTCAAACACTTTGAAATTTACAGGTCGAATAATTAAACTGACTAAGAATTTTTCTCCCTACATAAATAATCAATATTCGCAAAAGAGAAAAATTAAAAAAAAAGAAGAAGAAATTTCAAATTAGAAACTAAAAGTATACATTGAAGATTTTCGTTCAGGCTGGGACTCGAACCCAGGGCCACTCGCTTGGAAGCCTAACACTCTAGCCATTAGTCTATGGGAGCTCTGTCGGTGGGAGTTTTAAATATAATAAAAACAAAAAATGCACCTTGGTAATTGTTTATTTAAACACTTTGAAATCTTCGTGTCGAAAAATTAAACTGACTCAGAATTTTCTTCCCTACATAAATAATCAATAATTGCAAAGGAAAGAAATTGAAAAAAAAAGAATTTTCAAATTAGAAAAGAAATATATACATTGAAGATATTCGCTCCGGCTGGGACTCGAACCCAGGCCACTCGCTTGGAAGACCAGCGGTCTAGCCATTAGGCTATCGGAGTTCTGTCGAGCGGAGTCTTACTGCCTGACTGATACTGCCTGGCTGACAGACTGACTCACTGACTGACTGATACTGACTGACTGACTGACTGACTAACTGACTGACTGAGACTGACTGACTGACTGCTTGACTCTCTGACTGGCTATTTCACTGACTGACTGAATGACTAAATGACTGACTGACACTGACTGACTGACTGCTTGACTACCTGACTGACTGTTTGACTGAATAACTGACTGGACAGGACTGACCGACTGACTGACTGACAGACTGACTGAATAAGGATGACTGACAGACTGACTGAATAAGGCTGACTGACTGACTGACTGACAGACTGACTGAATGACTGACTGACTGCCTGACTGACTGACTGACTGAATGACTGACTGACTGACTGACTGACTGACTGACTGACTGACGGAGACTGACTGACTGACTGACTGAGACTGGAGTGGACTGACTGACTGACTGACTGACTGAGACTGACTGACTGCTTTAGTGACTAACTGACTGCACAGGACTGACCGACTGACTGACTGACTGACTGCCTGACTGACTGACTGACTGAATGACTGACTGACTGAGACTAAATGACTGACTGCTTGACTGACTGGCTGAAGGACTAACTGACTGACTGAGAGACTGACTGACTGGACTGACTGACTGAGACTGAATGACTGAGTGCTTGACTGATTGACTGTCAGACTGACTGACTGACTTCGCAAAAGGGAAAAATAAAAAAAAAAGAATTATAAAATTAGAAAAAAAATATTTGCATTTAAGATTTCCTTTCCGGCTGGGATTTGAACCCAGGGCGACACTCATGGAAGCCCAACGCTCTCGCCAATATACTATCGGATCTCTGTTGATCGGTGTCTTAATTATAATAAAAACAAAAAATGCACCTTAGTAATTATTGATCTAAAATCTTTGAAATCTAAAGGTCGAATGATTAAACTGACTCAGAATTTTCTTCCGTACATAAATAATCCATATTTGCAAAAGAAAGAAATTGAAAAAAAAAAGAATCTTCAAATTAGAAGAGAAATATATACATGGAAGATTTTCGTTCCGGCCGGGACTCGAACCCAGTACCACGCGCTTGGAACCCAACGGTCTAGCCATTAGGCTATCGGAGCTCTGTCGATGGAAGTCTTAAATATAATAAAAACAAAAAATGCACCTTGGTAATTATTGATTCAAACACTTTGAAATTTACAGGTCGAATAATTAAACTGACTCAGAATTTTTCTCCCTACATAAATAATCAATATTCGCAAAAGAGAAAAATTAAAAAAAAAAGAAGAAGGAATTTCAAATTAGAAACTAATAGTATACATTGAAGATTTTCGTTCAGGCTGGGACTCGAACCCAGGGCCACTCGCTTGGAAGCCTAACACTCTAGCCATTAGTCTATGGGAGCTCTGTCGGTGGGAGTTTTAAATATAATAAAAACAAAAAATGCACCTTGGTAATTGTTTATTTAAACACTTTGAAATCTTCGTGTCGAAAAATTAAACTGACTCAGAATTTTCTTCCCTACATAAATAATCAATAATTGCAAAGGAAAGAAATTGAAAAAAAAAGAATTTTCAAATTAGAAAAGAAATATATACATTAAAGATATTCGCTCCGGCTGGGACTCGAACCCAGGCCACTCGCTTGGAAGACCAGCGGTCTAGCCATTAGGCTATCGGAGTTCTGTCAAACGGAGTCTTACTGCCTGACTGATACTGCCTGACTGACAGACTGACTCACTGACTGACTGATACTGACTGATTGACTCACTGACTGACCGAGACTGACTGACTAACTGCCTGACTGACTGAGACTGGACTGACTGACTGACTGACTGACTGACTGACTAACTGACTGACTGAGACTGACTGACTGACTGCTTGACTCTCTGACTGGCTATTTCACTGACTGACTGAATGACTAAATGACTGACTGACACTGACTGACTGACTGCTTGACTACCTGACTGACTGCTTGACTGACTAACTGACTGGACAGGACTGACCGACTGACTGACTGACAGACTGACTGAATAAGGATGACTGACAGACTGACTGAATAAGGCTGACTGACTGACAGACTGACTGAATAAGGCTGACCGACTGACTGACTGCCTGACTGACTGACTGACTGAATGACTGACTGACTGACTGACCGAGACTGACTGACTGACTGACTGAGACTGGACTGGACTGACTGACTGACTGACTGACTGAGACTCACTGACTGCTTTAGTGACTAACTGACTGCACAGGACTGACCGACTGACTGACTGACTGACTGCCTGACTGACTGACTGACTGACTGCCTGACTGACTGAGACTAAATGACTGACTGCTTGACTGACTGGCTGAAGGACTAACTGACTGACTGAGTGACTGACTGACTGGACTGACTGACTGAGACTGAATGACTGAGTGCTTGACTGATTGACTGTCAGACAGACTGACTGACTTCGCAAAAGGGAAAAATAAAAAAAAAAGAATTATAAAATTAGAAAAAAATATTTGCATTTAAGATTTCCTTTCCGGCTGGGATTTGAACCCAGGGCGACACTCATGGAAGCCCAACGCTCGCGCCAATATACTATCGGATCTCTGTTGATCGGTGTCTTAATTATAATAAAAACAAAAAATGCACCTTAGTAATTATTGATCTAAAATCTTTGAAATCTAAAGGTCGAATGATTAAACTGACTCAGAATTTTCTTCCGTACATAAATAATCCATATTTGCAAAAGAAAGAAATTGAAAAAAAAAAGAATCTTCAAATTAGAAGAGAAATATATACATGGAAGATTTTCGTTCCGGCCGGGACTCGAACCCAGTACCACGCGCTTGGAACCCAACGGTCTAGCCATTAGGCTATCGGAGCTCTGTCGATGGAAGTCTTAAATATAATAAAAACAAAAAATGCACCTTGGTAATTATTGATTCAAACACTTTGAAATTTACAGGTCGAATAATTAAACTGACTCAGAATTTTTCTCCCTACATAAATAATCAATATTCGCAAAAGAGAAAAATTAAAAAAAAAAGAAGAAGAAATTTCAAATTAGAAACTAAAAGTATACATTGAAGATTTTCGTTCAGGCTGGGACTCGAACCCAGGGCCACTCGCTTGTAAGCCTAACACTCTAGCCATTAGTCTATGGGAGCTCTGTCGGTGGGAGTTTTAAATATAATAAAAACAAAAAATGCACCTTGGTAATTGTTTATTTAAACACTTTGAAATCTTCGTGTCGAAAAATTAAACTGACTCTGAATTTTCTTCCCTACATAAATAATCAATAATTACAAAGGAAAGAAATTGAAAAAAAAAAGAATTTTCAAATTAGAAAAGAAATATATACATTGAAGATATTCGCTCCGGCTGGGACTCGAACCCAGGACACTCGCTTGGAAGACCAGCGGTCTAGCCATTAGGCTATCGGAGTTCTGTCGAGCGGAGTCTTACTGCCTGACTGATACTGCCTGACTGACAGACTGACTCACTGACTGACTGATACTGACTGACTGACTCACTGACTGACCGAGACTGACTGACTAACTGCCTGACTGAATGAGACTGGACTGACTGACTGACTGACTGACTGACTGACTAACTGACTGACTGACTGCTTGACTCTCTGACTGGCTATTTCACTGACTGACTGAATGACTAAATGACTGACTGACACTGACTGACTGACTGCTTGACTACCTGACTGACTGCTTGACTGACTAACTGACTGGACAGGACTGACCGACTGACTGACTGACAGACTGACTGAATAAGGATGACTGACAGACTGACTGAATAAGGCTGACTGACTGCCTGACTGACTGACTGACTGAATGACTGACTGACTGACTGACCGAGACTGACTGACTGACTGACTGAGACTGGACTGGACTGACTGACTGACTGAGACTGACTGACTGCTTTAGTGACTAACTGACTGCACAGGACTGACCGACTGACTGACTGACTGACTGCCTGACTGACTGAATGACTGACTGACTGAGACTAAATGACTGACTGCTTGACTGACTGGCTGAAGGACTAACTGACTGACTGAGTGACTGACTGACTGGACTGACTGACTGAGACTGAATGACTGAGTGCTTGACTGATTGACTGTCATACTGACTGACTGACTTCGCAAAAGGGAAAAATAAAAAAAAAGAATTATAAAATTAGAAAAAAATATTTGCATTTAAGATTTCCTTTCCGGCCGGGACTCGAACCCAGTACCACGCGCTTGGAACCCAACGGTCTAGCCATTAGGCTATCGGAGCTCTGTCGAT